>NW_027468680.1:33438226-33685726 GCF_046254945.1 Alosa pseudoharengus
TGACACACTGCTAAAATTAAAGTTAACCAAGATTACAAGGTCAATGTGACACAAAATTCACATAGTGTACCCATTAAGCCCAGGCACCATTTAAGCCCATTTGTAACTTTGTCATTTTTTAGAAAAAGAGGGGCCTGTCTAATGCTATTCATTATTTTGTCTAATCACACAATGTCTTTATTAAGTGTGCTTGCAAAGCAGCACACTTATTGTTCTTCTTATTAAGTGTGCTTGCAAAGCAGCACACTTATTGTTCTTCTTAAGTTTTCTTCTTCTTATTATTATTATTAATATTATTATTATTCCCGTCTCCCTTAAATTTTTTCTCCCTGTGCCTAGGCCCTTTGAGACAGAGACACCGTTCCAACTTTAAAACGTCCGGGCAGTACCGGTGTAACTTGCTCGAGAAGATGACGTCAAGTGGGCGTGTCGTTCGTCCGCCATATTGGATTAAATAGAAAGCGAAACTAAATTTTCACATGTCACAAATTTGGTCCGAACGCCACGAAACTTGACGTACATCATCATTGGACCAAGCCTCACAAAAGTTACTAGAAGGATTTTTGATTTTCGAAAGCGTTTGCCCGTCACAGCCAAACGAAATCGGCGGCGAAGCTCCGAAACAGGAAGTCGTCCATATCACAGGAACACTGTCACATATCGATACCAAATTTTGTATATGAACTGGGGACTCCAGTGTGAGGGTGCATAAGCTAAAAAAAAAAAAGAAATATTCCAAAAGTTTCCATCATTTGGCAAACCACCCAGAGGTATTTGGTAACTCTCCCCATTCACCTTTACACCATCCACCTTCTATCACAACGCCTTCCGAGTATGCTCAATCAATGCCTCTGGGTATCCACAATGTCTCCGGGCAACCTTGCCCAACCATGAAATCCTTGCTCTGCCATGGGATAGTATGGACTTACGAACTGAAATAGCAAGGAGAACGGTAGCTATATATAGCTTACATAATAGAGTTGTTTTCACATTGACGGTATTCAAATAAAATGTTTCATTATTGTTACATATCATGATGGGAGAGTATTATTAAAAATGTTACAAGTATGCAAATGCATATGTTTACGGGCATTTAGGTTTTACTGTGTTGTTTTGTTGTAAAGACATGCAAGGCATTCTGGGCCATGTAATAGACAAACAGTGGTCGGCAGCTAACTTGATTTCCATACGTATTAATATGAATAGGTGTTTCTGTAAACCTAGGGACAATAAACAGCTATCTCTGTTACAAAAACGAGCTGGTAATCGCTCATTGAAGAGGGAACTATGATAAATGGATTTGACGACAGTAAGCAGGAAATACCTTGAAAAGACTCTCCGTTTATTTGATGTTGCCATAGCAACGCAGCCTTCAGAGCAAAGATTCTAGAAGAGCTTCAGGGAGACACGTTTTGAGTTCGTGGCCAAGTACCTAAAATATCGGTTTCCATGTGTATGTGCTGGATGGCGTGCTTCATTTATGAAAGTAAGTGTTTTATAGAGTTACAGACATAATGAGTCATGTTGTAGTGGTCAACATAAATGTGCCCCTTCTGTTATTAGAATGCTAAGCGGAGATTTAAAATCATTCATTTCTTGTGTGGCTAGAAGCTAGCTAGCTAGCTATGTCAGGGAGGAGATGTTGCTGTAACGTTAACGTTATGAGATTTATGTTGCTTGATATGCTTGTACTCGTAACTTCGTCACTCGTAACTTTAGGACTCCTATTTTTTTTTACTAAGAGTAATTCAGGAAGCATTTTAGCCCTAAGTAGCGCCTGAGTCTGTGACAGCTTAAGCGAGGACTCCTAATAAGACCGATTCACAAACAATGTTTTGTGGTGACATTTCACGTCGCGATGTTTTGAAATGCGTCTAACAATCACGAGGGAACAATTTTGCATTGTAGGCATAATAACTAAGGGATGCAGTAACACCACCAACAACAACCAAAACTAGCCTACTCATTGTTTACATGTACATTAAATGTAACGTTTCATTGTGAATCAAATTAAAAGATTCTCCTCTTTGCAAACGTTGGCATAGGCATATGGTGACAGATTAATTTAATAATGCTGCTGTATGAATCACGGTAAGCACGAATGAAGTGGCCACTTCTTAATGGGACTCACTGTATGGAAGTAGGCTAAGTAAAATAGAGATGTTTAAAATAAGATAAAGTTAGGATATGCCCGCTTGACAACAGCAGAGATAACTGTGGCCTTTGGCCATAGCAACCATCCATTTAGAACGACTGGCCTTCATAGCAACCAAGGATCTTAGCTGTGATTCATGTAGCTACAGTATGCATGCAATGTGATGCAAAGTATAGAAAGGTGATGAAATATACAGAGACAGGTCAAGAAATATAGTGCAATGTAGACAGTAGTATACAGTTGATTTACAGAAGGTGGTTTAGAGTAATATGAATTAAATATAAATATGTGCAGTGTATTAGCAGTTCTCATACTATAAGTAGAATAATGTATGTAGATGTAGCAGTAACATTATAATAGTAGAAATAATAATATAGATATATGCAGTGTATTAACAGAATACAATAAAACAGAATAAATATGGATATTCAATATGACAAATATATAACAGATATGTAGCCTACATAACATACAGCTATGTGCAGTGTGGAAACAGTGTCATTGTAGTGCAGAAACAACATTATAAGAGTAGTAAGAATAAGTCTATGTGCAGGATGAATAGTATAAAGATCAGTAGAATAACTATGTATAAATGTAATTACAGTAGGTCTATGTACATTTGTAAATAAATAGAAAACTATGGGTGAGAGGGATAAATTAATTTTATTTAATCGTAAAAGTAAATTGCATTCAATTATATTGCAATTAAAAATCTTTCCAGTAGGCTTTAATGTCACGCAAAAAGTACAACCAAAGCTGAGCTTGATCACCTAGAACGTCTAAAGAACCAGAACTTGATTGTTGTTTTTTGCTGGGTCCCAGGCCATGTTGGTCTGAGGGGAAATGAGAAAGCGGACAGTGCTGCTAAGCAAGCCCTCAATGAAGAAGTCACAGAATGTCAAATCCCTGCCCCAGACCTTAAACCTATACTGAACTCTTACATCTCAGATAAGTGGCAATCTGAATGGGATTAATGTACCAACAACAAGCAAGGAATGTGAATTTTGGCACATTTTCATGATCCACTGGGTCGTTATGGGCCACACAAAATATGGTGTTGCTAAAATTACTCCTATTGTGGCTATTAGAGACATGCGTTCATGAGTATCCAGCTACATTCAATGAGTTAAATACATTCACACACACACAAAAAACATCACTAATGTTGTGGACATTCCTTTATTCTGAGATACATCAATAGGCTCTCAAAACAATCCCAAACAGATATAAGGTCTTTATAGAGCAAATCCATATAGATTATTTGTCAAATAAACCAGTAAAACAGAATTAGGGGATGGAATATATAACATTCACACTCATAGCTCATATTTTTAAAATAAATCAGTGAAAAGTATCCTGACAAACAAGCAGCATTTTAATGCCTTAGTCATATTTTATAAATTCAAATTTTTCTCTAGGTTACCTGATAGCCCAGTTTGAGAGGTGCAAGACGCGTGACATTATTTATTTTTGCAGCCAATCACTGCTGTTGTTTTATTTGATTGATTTGATTTTAGTCATAGAAGCTAAATTCGAAGGCAGGCCACAGGTAAAAGCCAACGAACCGCATTCACCCCGCAAGGCAATAGTTGAATAGAGCTTTTGAGGTATTGCCACTGCTCCAACACTGAAAGGCACTGTTAGAATGCTTGGATCAAGCCAGGTTCAGCATAGCGTATGTCACTGTCTGCTCACGTTGGTGACCGGACCAGGGCAAGCACACTTTCGCAGTTCCCGCCGGAAATGCAGTCTAGTTATGTTAGTTTTTATTTGGCACCAATCACATTTGTCAATATTGAATAAGGCTCACTTACATCTGTGCAGTCTCAAGGAGGCTCAGATAAAGTCGCTTCAAACTTTGGTGTTTTCGAACCCCTCAGATAGAGCCTCTTTTCAATTATTTTCAGCCACTGACAAAGTATGTAGATTCATATTATGTAAATTGGGAGATTATTGTTTGTTTTGTGTGTATAAACAGGTAGTTCAGTGCATTTTTTACCATTTGGCTTCATGGAGAAAGATGAGTTATGCTAGTTAGCGCAGTGAGCAAACCATTGTCAATAGTCAATACATGTAGCCCTACTGATAGATATGTAACGGGAGTATTTTGCTCTCCATAAATATCCTCTGCATTGTGTTTTTAAAAGAAAAGTTGAAATAATGCAACGTGACGTTCGAACTGGGTCTTACTGAATTTGTTTATTTTCGTACACAGGCCATCACATTCAGGTGCTCCTATTGCGTGAAATCTGACAAGCCAGCCTGGGGTAGTGGGACACTTAGTTAAAAGTTAATTTTCGCGGAGCATAGCCCCACGTCACACCTACACCACACCCCCTTACCCTTAGATTCCCGTGGGAAAATAAAGAAAATACAAAAACTCCAAAAAGAAAAGCACAACTCATGTGGGGAAATTCAGGGAAACATTAACCCTGATACACTGCTTAAGGATTAAAAATGTTGAGTGTACAAACTATATGTTTTCTGATTCATTTTACAAAAAAAATAAGGATTTGGATGGGTGAAATAATATTTTAGCCCACCTTGGAAAAAGGCATTTTTTGAACATAAAAAATGCCTTTTTCCAAGGTGGGCTGAAATAGTACAGTGACCCAAAAAACAGCTAGCGTAAGCTAAGTTAAAATTCCTTAGAATTCCTTGTTAATTCAGAGAGTTTGGCAAAAGAGGAATAACTATGATGGCAAGTTTTTGTTATACTACTGGGTGAGCACAATTGCAAGGGACCACAGAGATCAGGTTTCAACAGAGTTTATTGTCTAACAAACTAAACGGAAGCCCACAGGCTTCACTTCAGAAAAGTCTTTGTCAAAATAGTCTTAACACACAGAAGATCCATCCAATAGAGGAATAAACAAAGAAACAGAAGTCCCGGTTCAATTCACAAGAGTAGATGCAGGAAGAGGGCCAGCAGTTCAAAAATCCAAGGCAAATAATAAGTAATCCTTACAGACCGGGTCGATAGCACAGTAGCAGGCAGCACAGGAGTAGGATCCACAGGAGCAGAGTAACCACCATCCACGAGGGCGAAAACCATGACTGAGCATAGAATAGCAGACAACAGGGACTTAAGAAGGCCACACCAAACGAGCCACAGGTGAGCCCCATGATCATCAGTCACAGGGTCTCCCAGGGTGATCTCCAGGGGCTTGAGCCTTCTGGCGGCATCTCCTGGCAGACCGAGGTGTGACAGTACCCCCCCTCTTACGACCGTCCCCCGACGGTCCTTCTGGAAGTCGAGGATGAGGGACTTGTCCACGATGTGACGCGCAGGCACCCAACAGCGCTCCTCGGGACCATAGCCCTCCCAATCAACGAGGTACTGCCATCCACGGCCCACCCAGCGAGAGTCAAGGAGACGCTTGACAGTAAAAACCGGACCACCTGCCACAAAACGAGAAGGTGGGGGCGGGGAGGGGACATAGGAGAGGTCAAAACAGGCTTCAATAAGGAAACATGAAAAACTGGGCTCACCCTGAGAGATCTCGGCAAGGCGAGCTGGTAAGCCACCGGGTTGATACGCCTCACAATCTTGAAGGGCCCAATGTAGCGCGGCTTGAACTTTTTGGACTCCACACGCAAAGGGAGATCCCGTGTGGATAACCACACCCGCTGGCCCAAGCAAAACGACGGCGCTGCCCTCCGCTTGCGGTTCGCATGGCGCTGGCTGCGTGCCGAGGCACGCTCCAAGGCTGCACGGGCCCGCTCCCAGGCTCTCCTACATCTAGCTACGGCGGCTTCAGCAGAGGGAACATCAACCTTGGGCTGCTCTGAAGGAAAAAAATGGGGGTGGATACCCAAATTGTACCTCAAAAGGGCACATACCTGTGGAAGAGTTGACCAGCTGGTTGTGAGCTATCTCTGCCCAGACAAGCATTCGACTCCAAGCCTTGGGGTTCTCAGAGACCACGCAACGCAGGTACTGCTCCAGTTCCTGGTTGATCCTCTCAGTCTGCATTGGACTGGGGGATGGAACCCTGAGGAGAGACTGACCGATGTGTTTAAAAGGGACCAAAAAGCCTTCCAGTACCTCGATACAAATTGTGGGCCCCGATCAGACACCACATCGGCCGGGACTCCATGGTAACGGACCACCTCTCTCAAAACGACGTCGGCAGTCTGCTTGGCTGTGGGTAGCTTGGGAAGAGGAACAAAATGGGCAGACTTAGAGAACCGATCTACAATCACAAGTATCACAGCATTTCCCTCCGACACAGGCAACCCGGATACAAAATCCATGGAGAGATGGGACCAAGGACGACTGGGGATAGGCAGGGGGTGAAGCAGCCCTGCAGGAGCAAGGTGGGATGCCTTTTGAGTGGCGCACACAGTGCAAGCTTGGACATAGGCAGACACATCCTTACTCATGCAAGGCCACCAAAACCGCCGCCGGATGAACTCCACTGTCCGCTGTGATCCTGGGTGCCCAACCAGATGATCATCATGGCCCCACCTAAGTACCCCTGGACGTACTGCCGTCGGAACAAACAAGCAACCAGGGGGACCACCTCCTGGGTCCGGTTCCATCTGCTGAGCCTGAAGGATGGAGTCTTCCAAGGCCAGTCGCACTTGCCCAACCACACGGCACGGAGGGATGATACTCTCAGGAAAGGGGTCTTGCTCAGAAGCATCGTGTTGGCGGGAAAGAGCATCTGCCTTTGTGTTCTTACTGCCAGGCCTGTAGGTGAGGATGAAATCAAAATGGTTAAAGAACAAGGCCCATCGGGCCTGGCGGGAGTTGAGTCTCTTGGCCTCCTTCAAGTATTGCAAGTTCTTGTGATCCGTAAGTACTTGGAATTGATGAGTAGCCCCCTCCAGCCAATGTCTCCACTCCTCCAATGCAAGTTTAACGGCAAGCAATTCTCGGTCCCCTGCATCATAACGTTGTTCTGTCGCAGTCAACTTTCGAGAATAAAAGGCACAGGGATGGACCTTACCATCGAGACGAACTGCCCCTACCCCAGTGTTGGAGGCATCCACTTCCACCATGAAAGGAAGGGTAGGGTCTGGGTGCCGAAGAACAGGTGCAGAGGTGAATCGCCCTTTCAGGGAGATGAAAGCAGCTTGGGCATCTGCTGTCCATCTAATCCTGGACGGACGGCCTCGGGTGAGAGCAGAAATAGGAGCTGCAACAGAACTAAAATTACGGATGAACCGTCTGTAAAAATTGGCAAACCCAAGGAAACGTTGCACTTGTTTAAGGGATGTAAGCTCCGGCCACTCGACAACAGCCTGCACCTTGCTGGGATCCATGGCAACACCAGTTGGAGAGATTTGGAATCCTAAAAAGTATGTGTTAGACACGTGAAATTGACACTTCTCCAATTTTACATAAAGTTTGTTCTCCAGGAGAAGCTTGAGCACCTGCCGGACCTGCTGGACATGCTCTCCGAGATCCTTAGAAAAGACGAGAATGTCATCCAAAAAGACAGACACAATGGTTAATCAGCTCCCGCAACACATCATTAACTAGGGCCTGGAAAACAGCTGGACAATTGGATAGCCGAAAGGCATCACTCTGTACTCATAGTGTCCACTAGGAGTGCTGAAAGCAGTCTTCCACTCATCCCCACTTCTGATACGAACTAGGTCGTAAGCATTTCGCAGGTCCAGCTTGGAGAACACCTTAGCTCCTTTAAGTAGGTCAAATGCTGTAGACATCAAAGAGAGGGGGTATTTATTCTTGACAGTAATCTTGTTCAAGGCTCTATAATCTATGCAGGGGCGCAAGCCACCATCCTTCTTCGGTACAAAGAAGAAACCAGCTGAGACGAGATGTGGATGGCTGGATCAGGCCATTACTCAGAGCCTCCTGAATGTACTCCTCCATTGCTCGGGTCTCGGGCACAGATAGTGGGTACAGCCTACCTCGTGGAGGTAGGATGCCAGGCAGGAGGTCAATTGCACAATCATAGGGTCTGTGGGGAGGAAGAGTACATGCTTTAGACTTACAGAAAACTTCTCTCAAGTCACGATATTGGTGAGGTACTTCTGGTAAGTCCACCTCCTGAAGCTCCCGGAAAGACCTCTGGGCTTCTTGGACTCGAGCTCTATGCACACCATGTCCCTTGGCTTGGCTGGTAGAACAGGCCTCTTCACAACCTGGGCCCCACTCAACTAAAGTGCCGCACTTCCAGTCAAACTGGGGAGAGTGGACATTAAGCCAGGGATACCCTAGAACGACAGTCTCCTTGGGAGAATCAATTAAAAAGAATCTACAGTGTTCCACATGCTTAGCACCCACCCACATGGTCAAAGGCTTGGTGACAAATTCAATCCTCCCTGAACCTAGAGGACGCACATCTAAGGCCTGAACTGAGTAAGGGGCTGGACTCACCTCGTAGGGAATGTTGAGTCGCTTCACCAAGCTGAGATCCATAAGGTTCTCCTCTGCCCCCGAATCCACCAAAGCCAGAAGTGAGGTCTTGCCCTTGGAAGCTCCCTCTCATTCCAGTGTGACAGACAGCTGCAATCGTGAAGAGGGGTGAGGGGACCGTGCTGCTCTGCTCACTAGTGGTCCCCTTGGCCCTAGTGAGCGCTGCCTTTTCCCGAGAGCTCTTGGCACCTGTCCCGGAAGTGGCCAGTCTCGCCACAATACAGACAGCGGTTCTCACGTCTCCAGCGTTCCCTTTCCTCCGGCGAGATCCGTGACCGCCCTAGCTGCATGGGCTCCTCCACATCACTAGCGGGGTGGCTGGGTAGCTGAGTCCTGGGTGGCTGGACCTTGACGGGAGGTGAGTATGCCTGAAGACTGGAAGCGCGTTCCCACCTGCGCTCTCGAGATCGCAGATCCAAGCCTGTAGTGAGTGCGATCAGCCCCTCCAGGCTGTGTCCCCACTCTTGGTTGACCAGCACATCTTTCAAATGCTCTTGGAGGCCATGATAAAAGGTGGTCAGCAGACAGTCCCCCTCCCAGCCGCTCTCTGTAGCTAAGGTGCGGAACTCAATGGCATACTCTGCCACGGATTGTCGGCCCTGCTTAAGCTGGAGGAGGCGCTTTGCTGACTCATGTTGGTTGGTAGGATGCCCAAAAACGACCTGGAGTTGATCCATGAATTCCTTGGATTGGTGGCAGATGGGTAGATCCCTCTCCCAGACTGCTGTGGCCCACTCCAAGGCCTTCCCCGACAGCAAGGTGGTGATATAAGCTACTCTGGACTCCTCAGTGGGGAAGCCCTGGGGTTGCAGCTGGAAATTCAGGGAGCACTGGGTCAAAAAGCCCCTACAGGTCTCTGGGCTTCCATCAAACCGCTGAGGCGACGGTAGATGGATATCAGAGCGAGGAACTGCGGCAACAGGAGCTGGGGCAGCAGGGACAGGAGCTGCAGGAACTGGTGCAGCCGGTGGGGGTGCGGTAGTGATCCTAGCCACCGTCTGGGAGAGACCCTGGAAGGAGGTGTTGAGCTGTTCCAAAGTCTCCCAAATCTTCTGAACACGTCTTTCTTGATCACTAATGGCTACTCCCATTCTGCTTACAATAGTCCGCAAATCCTCTGGGGCCTCTGCTGTGCTCTTTCTTGGCTCAGTCATGCTGTTATACTACTGGGTGAGCACAATTGCAAGGGACCACAGAGATCAGGTTTCAACAGAGTTTATTGTCTAACAAACTAAACGGAAGCCCACAGGCTTCACTTCAGAAAAGTCTTTCAGTCAAAATAGTCTTAACACACAGAAGATCCATCCAATAGAGGAATAAACAAAGAAACAGAAGTCCCGGTTCAATTCACAAGAGTAGATGCAGGTAGTGATGGGACATTCGACACTAAGGCACCGAAGCTTGTATCACTCCCGTGAAGCAAATTGTTTCGACACGGTGTGTTGGAGCTTGTATCAAATTGAAATAAGCACGTGACTGGTGACGTCCGAAGCTTCGAACGTCACCGAACGGTTTTGCTGGTTTCGAAAGTTTGCTGCTGCAGGAGCAACACTGCTGTATTCTCTGTAGCCTACAGCTGTAATTTAACAACACCTGTGTCACGTGTCTTAGTTACTCAGCAATCATTGTTGACTGTTTTGAAGTCAAATTTCAAATATTTTTTGTTATTGCATAAGCCTAATAAAAATTCCTCGTAAAGTGACTCACGGGGATTGAACCCACGTCACCAGATTTATCATCCTCATCGCTACCTCTACTCTATCGTAGGAATACGGCAAGAATGGATGTTCGTGAACTATTTATTTCTAACAACGGCCTGTTTAGTTCTAAAACACACTACCTAAATAATGCCTCTTGGTTATGAGTAGGCTATGACAGTTTATTGGATAAGGCCTACACTTTATTTATTTAAAGTAAATTGATATTGCCACATAGCAGACGGCTGCATTTCATGCTGCAGTTTGTTAAAACCGACTGAACACACAAACGCTGAACACACTAGGCTATATTCAAACATTATACTAGTTCTAATTTATTTATTTAATTTTCAGTCATCTCATGTCATGTATCCATTCTGTTCCCTCATGTTCATGTTGTAAGCTTCGTTCGGGCGTGTCGAATTCATAGCCGCTGTCATTTCTGCTGACCACCAGATGTCACTGTCTTCGATGCTTTGATGCTTCGGATCATTTTGCGATACAATCAGGAAGAAGCTTCAAAAACTTCACAAGGCTTCGTTCGCCCATCACTAGATGAAGGAAGAGGGCCAGCAGTTCAAAAATCCAAGGCAAATAATAAGTAATCCTTACAGACCGGGTCGATAGCACAGTAGCAGGCAGCACAGGAGTAGGATCCACAGGAGCAGAGTAACCACCATCCACGAGGGCGAAAACCATGACTGAGCATAGAATAGCAGACAACAGGGACTTAAGAAGGCCACACCAAACGAGCCACAGGTGAGCCCCATGATCATCAGTCACAGGGTCTCCCAGGGTGATCTCCAGGGGCTTGAGCCTTCTGGCGGCATCTCCTGGCAGACCGAGGTGTGACAGTTTTAAAGCATATTTAGGCTACAGGCATTTCTGTATACA
The DNA here is from genome assembly GCF_046254945.1 of Alosa pseudoharengus. NCBI lineage: Eukaryota > Metazoa > Chordata > Actinopteri > Clupeiformes > Clupeidae > Alosa > Alosa pseudoharengus. Next base: position 33,449,367 of record NW_027468680.1, read on the forward strand.
TTTGATCATGTTTATAAACCATCTTAATGTCTATGAAAAATATGTGAACTTAGAAGGTTCAAATCTCTCATGTCGTGAGCGACTTGCGCGACAAAAACAACAGATTTATTATTTAGCAGCTGCATTTTACCAGTGACAAAAGTGATTTTGCAACTTTGGTAGCTCTTGGTCTGAACGCATAGTTAGACAACAATGAGACAGCAATTTTCCCTCTATAACCTTTATAATGTAATAGCACATAATATAATAATAATATATATAATGCTGACTTCATATAATGCAGCACCAATTCCAGCTTTACTAGATGAAACTGAAGAATCAACACCAATTTCTGATGATGAGGATGATGACTGAAGTGATTTATTATTATGAAATGTCTCCATTCAATAAACTAATGATGAACTTGACTTACTTACCCTAAAAAACATATATTTTGACCTTTTAATTACATTTGTATCAGGTTTTAAGCCTGAGATACGGAAAAATCTCCAAATGGCGGCCATTTTGGACGCCATCTTGAATATCTCAGAGAGCACAAGGGGGATTCACGGGGACTTTTAGTATGTCATTCCTAAAGGTATTCTGAACATATCCTGAAAAATTCAGCTTGTTACTAATTTGTTCCGGGTGTAACCCTGTTACTACTGGACTATTTGTAATATTTTAAATAACAGATGGCCATTTGTCACTTGATTAGTAAAATGGCAGGTTAGCATCTTTTTAAATTAATGTAGGGGTGTTTTTAAAAAAAGCTGACTGCCGTCTAGCATCTGCTGCTATCCTTTGTGGCTTGACACTGTTTAATAATAACACATTATTGGGGGCCAAGCAGCGAAGCTGCGAAGGCACCCATTGTGTTTCTACGTTTTCTTATTATTATTATTGGGGGCCAAACAGCGAAGCTATGAAGGCACCCATTGTGTTTCTACGTTTTCTTATTGGGGGCCAAGCAGCAAAGCTGCGAAGGCACCCATTGTGTTTGTTAGTTTTCTTATTATTATTCCTCTGGCATGGGAGTCTATGGCAGCCCATAGAACCGTCTGGTAAAAAGTTGCACAATTGCAAAATTTGGCACACTGATTGGGGACAGTCCCATGATTAATTTCACCAAGTTTCATGTTGGCACTTCGAGCGCTCTAGCGCCACCAACAGGCCAAAGTTGGACATGTGTTCACGCACGTAACTTCTGACCCGTTGGCCCGATTTTGAAAAATGAGGTAAATATTGGAGTCACCCTATGACGTCATTTTCCGCCATGATGGATTTTCCGCCATTTTGGATTTCATCAAAAACACGATTTTGTCCGATCGACACCAAACTTCACACACATCATCTACAGGCCATGCTTCATTAATGTATTACTTTTTGTCTTCGGAACTCAAACCGTTCGCCCATAACAGCCAATCGGAATTTGCGGCGAAGCCGGCAAACAGGAAGTGAGTTCATATCTCCGCAACCATTTCATGTATCATAACCAAACTTACTACGTAGACACGTGACCCCATCAGGAGGATGTTCAAAAGCTTTGGTGAGCTTTGACCTCTAGGGGGCGCTGCAATTAGGAAAAATGCCTTTTGGCCTGTTGCTGCTGTTGTGTTTGGAATTAAAATGTACTAGTGGTGTCTGGTAATACTGTTGGAGTTCCCTAGGCCGACCAAGGGGGCAGGCGAATTCCCGGAAGTAGAAGCATCGATGTAGCGGTGGTTATCAACTCTCTGCTAACCCCATAGAACGCCCATTCATTTAGGATTTTTTTGAACTCCCATAACTTCATATAACATATATCCTGTGCCGATATTGTAGCTTCTGTATTATCGACATAAACAATAAAAGGCAAAACAAGACTCGACTACCTCGTATGTAATGTTAGGTTCCCGTAAGAAGAATGTTTAGCATGTCCGGTTGAAGGGAAGCTAACGCACCGAAGGGAGATAACCGTATTGTTTGGATAAGAAGCGTAGTCCAGCCAGCACGGAAACTCATGAACAAAGCTATGTAGCCTACAATAGCATTGTATGTTAAGTAAAGCATAGAGGCAAGTAAACCTAATGAAAAACAGTAGTTTTACCGTTAGGTAGTCTAACGATAATCATTTCAGAGGTTTTCGATGGATTGACCGTAGGTCAGAAAAGTGGAAAGAAGATAAGCTTCAAGGCTATAACTTTTTTGTTTTGTTTTACCATGACTGTTTTTGAAGATGATCATGGGTGGTAGTTTCAACATTAACACGACTTGATATCACTTGTGAGGATGATATTAATAATAATACATAAATAAATGTTTAACTTTGATGACTTTGAAGGCAAAGGAAGTGTGAGAAGAATTTCTGTGTATCTATCATATGAGTTACAAGATTCAGTTCGATGGCTAACATCACGAAGTTAAGTGCGAGTCTGCGCAGTACTGGGGGGACCAACTGAAAATTTGTTCAATTTGACTCAGTGCCCTCCCATTGAGAACGACGGAGTCTGTTCGTCCATTTCTTTTACTGTCTATGAGGCCGACCCAGGCCAACTTGTGATGTCATCGTAATTGATTCGGCCGCCATATTGGATTTAATCAAAAACACTAAAAAGTTTTCAAAGATCACAAATTTCATCTGATCTTCATCAAAATTGGCACAGTCCATCTTCTGACCATGCCTAACAAAAGTATTGTTTTTTGTAGCCATATCTATAACCGTTCACCAGTAACAGCCAATCGAAATCGACGGTGAAGCCGCCAAACAGGAAGTGAATTTATATCTCTGCAAGGTTTTCTCGTATCAAGACTAAACTTAGTACATGTGCTCAGGACCCAATTAAGAGGAGGCTCAAGAAATGTGGTACATTTTGACCACTGTGTGGCGCTATAATCACAGGAAGTAGGCTCATATCTCAGCAATGCTTTCACATATAGAAACCAAACTTGGTATATGGACTTGGGACCCCATCCTGAGGACACACAATATAGTCCATGAGCCACAGGCCCAAAAAGGGGCAAATTCTCACTATATTTTTCTGAAAGCTACATATCTCTGGAGTATAAAATGGTATGATAGCAAGTTGGATCTTGTAGCTTTGTGGCTGTACAGGCCTTCAAAGTTGACCTCTGATTTGAAAAAAGTAAATTCCGCCTATTGGCTTTTTTTTGTTAAACCACTCATAAGAGCCCAGAAAATAATCCAAACCTCATTATTACTGATGCATATGTGGTGTTTGATGTTGGCATACATATTTTGAATCATTATGTGATTTTGCCCTTCATTTTGGTTGATAAAATTCAAGATTTATGTGTAATAATGTGCAAATCTACGTTTTCAGAGACACAACGTGTTGCAGCACTAATTGAAATGCCCACTACCTCATTAATCAATGTATTTATACCTTCCTACCTCCCAGCAGAGACTTGAAATACAAATGATTACATAGGTCTGCATTGCTATGCTATTTACTATTTGTAAATGTACTATTCGGAAACACCCCAAAATTCAGTAAATTAGTATTTTTTTGAAACTACCCATAAGAGATATTCCAAGAGATCAAAACATCATGATTACCAATCACATATTACCTTTACATTCAAGGAATACCATATGAAAATTGTTCACATCACCACATGTACCCAGCTTAACATAAATATTATAATTTTATAATGTCCAGGGCTCATGAAATACATACAGTAATTTCCTGTGTATTAGCCGTATTGTTTATAAGCCACAGGACAGTGTTTTATGCAAGTTAAAAGAAACAAAACCATATACCATATTAACTGCCCCCGTGTATTAACCTCATAGCTGAAGAATTTTTTCAAAATCAATGTATAAGCTGCAGCTAATAGTTGGGAAATTATGGTAATTGCATCACAGGTGCTAAAATGATCTACATTATACATTTCAGTTGTACTTTTGACTAGTAAGAATGTGGGAATGAGATGTAGATGAACTGGTTGGTGAAAATATTCATACATTGTTATCATTATGTACAATTATTATTATTATCATATTATTTTTCATATCAAATCATAATTATTATTATTATTATTATCATACTTAAAATTGTCTTTCATCTACACAGTTAGATCTGATGAGACAGAAACTGAAATTGGATCAATCAATTTTCAGAGGAACATGAGTTAATTTGCATATCTACAGCAGGCAAAGCAACACGAGGTTAGGGATGATCTGGTTCAGGCTCATACTACAGGCAAAGATCATGACATAGAGGGTGGAGTCAGATACACCTAAGCAGGGTGCGATTTGTGTTAAAACCAGAGGGGGGATGAATTTGTACAAATAAGTTTGTAACCCCCCCCCCCCCCCCCACCCAAAAAAAAATGAACGAACGATTCATAGCCTAGTAATGTCATGGCTAATAATACCCTATATTATTTTTGCCACCTTTGTAACATTTTAGTTTTAGTTTGCTTGGTATGATGATCAGCTCCTCTAATGCAGGGTAGGACTACGTTTTGACAAGCATACAAATTCACCTTGTTCTTGCCCCATCTGAAATGACTTCTCTACTTTTGCTGCCTCCATCCTTTCTGTATTTGTTTTGTAAAAAACGTTGTATATGATGGCACTGAAGTCTAAAGTTAGTGAATTGGCTAACAGTGTTAGTTGGTAACCAAATAGCCTACACATTGTGCTACACACTGCGTAGGCTATGTGCATTCTCTCTCCTGCTGATTTGCGTTCAGTAGCCAAGTGCGTAATATTGCAAAAGTTGAAAAAATAAATGTGTTTATTGTAGCCTACAGAAAATAAATAGCCTATCATACTGTCAGTTAATTGCCCACAGTGCAGTGAAGAGTTTGGAGAGTAAAGTAATAGGGCAACTTGAAGTTTTATGAAAATAATTTACGAACCAGAACATAAAGACCATGAAGCTTCTATTTCTTGCAGCTGTTAAAACGCCCGCTAGATAGTTTAAATACCCACCAACATTCGTTTTTGCAGTACAGATTATCTAAAAGTTATTTGTCTACTACTGGCTGATTTATCAAACGAGTGCTTTCTCGTTCGTCCTCCGCAAACTACAGGTGTTTCGGTAGAGAGCCATTGAATAAGCGATGCCAAGCAATTTCTGTAACACTTTTTGTGACATTCAGCAAATATCTCCTCATTTAATGTAGGTTCCTTCGGAAAATAGGCCTACGTTCTACTCTATGTGCAGTTGTCCTCCATCTCAGTTGCATCAGTTTTCTAATTTTGAAGGTTCTAAAACATTATTATGCTTCACTGAATCCTTCTCGTTTTCTTTCATTTGTCCAGCTAACTTTTCCATTGAACCTAGCCATTTATGATGGATTAGGCCTACACACTCGACATTCTGAAATGTCCTGCACGATCAAGGCAAAATTAAGTTATCACGCCGCCACTGTGTCAGCAGCATCAGTGCTGACGGTGACGGTGCGTTTCTGATGTCAGATTATTATGTAGGCTAGCCTACTAGACTGTTCTCACGTTGCAGCGCTTTACTTATATGAAGTAGCATTAATCAATATGAGGGGCAGAGGGGGATAAATGTTGTCCCCCCCGACGATAAAAATAATTTAGCAGAGGTAGGGATAGGAAAACCAGAGGGGGGGAAATCCTCACCATCCCCCCCTACAAATCGCACCCTGCACCTAAGCACAAATTCCATGATACATTGACAAAGCAAAAATTAAAGACATTTACGAGCATGAGTCAAAAAAGAAAACACAGGCACATGGCAAGACCATCATGTTAAAGACTAGACATGAGAGAAGTCTTTTGTCACCCTCTTGGACCTTAACCATGGTCATTGGCGACACCTGAGGGACACCAAGGAAAACCTCTAAAGCAGCACTTGCAAAGCATTTGCAGAAACTTGCATCACTATCAGATAATCTTCCAGATGAATATAATACAGCAACAATCATTGATGGAATGTCTCTGGTCCAGAAGGTCAATAACAATGTCTCAACTTATGCAGACATTGCTGCTGCTATTCATAGCATGATCCGTAAAGAGGCAAAACAGAGGCAGATAATTTTTTAGATTAAATTAGATTAGATTTAACTTTATTGTCATTGTGCAGAGAACAAGTACAGAGACAACGAAATGCAGTTTGCGTCTAACCAGAAGTGCAAAAAAGCAGAAAAGTGCAATGTGATATACACAGTATAGGCAGGTGGTGCATAGACAGGACAAGAAATATAGTGCAGTGTAGACAGTATACAGTTGTTTTGCAGAAGGTGGTTTAGAGTACCATAAATTAAATATAAATATGTGCAGTGTATTAGCAGTTACCTTATAAGAGCAGAATAAATATGGCTATGTATTGTAATATGAACAATGTATGAACAACATGTACAGGTATGTGCAATGTAGTGGCGGTACCATTATAGTAGTAGTAAGAACAATATAGATATATGCAGTGTATTAACAGAATATATTACAGAAAAACTGAATAAATATGGATATTTAGTATGAACCATATAGACAGATATGTACAGTATGTACAACTATGTGCAGTGGTGTAACAGTACCATTGTAGTGCAGAAACAGTAACATTACAATAGTATTAATAATAAGTGTATGTGCAGGATGAAAAGCAGTAGAATATGGCTATGTACAGTATAAGTGTAATTACAGTATGTACATTTGTAAATAAATAGATGGATGGGATAGATGGGTGAGATAGGGTAGTGCAGTTGTGGGGGGGGGGGCTAGGGGATGTCCGCCTCCTTGTTGTCCCTGTCAAGGTTGCCATGGTCGTGGACACCTCAACAGGCACAGGCAAGGAGGCATCAGGCGGGGGCAGGGCGGGGGGTGATGGGGGCTTAGTTTGTTGGATGTCACCGGGATGCAGAGCTAGAGTTTAGTAGGGTGACAGCCGCAGGAAAGAAGCTTCCTCTGAACCTGCTGGTTCGGATGCGGAGAGACCTGTAACGCCTCCCGGAGGGGAGTGGGGTCTGTGGTTGGGGTGAGAACAGTCTTTGATGATGCGCGCCTTACGCAAGCATCGTTTCCCCTGGATGGCCTCGATGGAGGGGAGTGAGGAACCGGTGATGTGTTGGGCAGTTTTAACCACCCTCTGCAGTGCTTTCCGGTCGTGGGCAGAGCAGTTGCCATACCAAACTGTGACACAGTTGGTGAGGATGCTCTCGATGTTGCAGCGGTAGACGTTCACCAGGATCTGAGGAGACAGATGGACCTCAGAAAGAAGAGACGCTGGTGAGCCTTTTTGATCGATCAGGGTAGAGGTATTGAGGGTCCAAGAGAGGTCCTCAGAGATGTGGACACCCAGAAACTTGAAGCTGGTGACATGCTCCACCTCAGTCCTGTTGATGAGAATGGGTGTGTGTGTGCTAGCTTTAGACTTCCTGAAGTCCACAATGAGCTCTTTGGTCTTCTTGGTGTTGAGAGCCAGGTTGTTATCAGTGCACCACGATGTTAGGTGCTGGACCTCCTCCCTGTAGGCCGTCTCATCGTTATTGCTGATGAGCCCAATCACCGTAGTGTCATCTGCAAACTTGACAATGGTGTTAGAGCCATGTACAGGTGTGCAGTCGTAGGTAAAGAGGAAGTAGAGGAGAGGGCTCAGCACACATCCCTGTGGTACACTGGTGTTCGATGGTTGAGGAGGTGCGATTATCTAACCTAACAGACTTAGGATAATAAGTCCAGAATCCATGAGTTTGGTTTTTCTTTTATCACAGACACATATTGGTAGATGTTTTTTCTTTACCTTGACATGTTTCGACGTATACTTCCGTCTTCATCAGAAGGTCACACGGTGGAGTAGTGTGACGCGTTTTTATCAGCTGATGTTGTTACGGAGGTTTGATCCACCTGTCAGTTTTTTGACAGGTGGACCACACCTCCTGCATGCCAGAGTCATTAAGCAGGAGAACAACCGATACCACCGCTGGATAAAGGAGGCGATTGAAATAAGAAAGCGGAGCCCAAAGACGATGAACAGAGATGAGGGAGCATATATGCTCTCCCATACCTGGAGTGCCGTCCTGGGGGGCGGCTGACTGACAGCAGGAGATGTGGTCCACCTGTCAAAAAACTGACAGGTGGATCACACCTCCGTAACAACATCAGCTGATAAAAACACGTCACACTACTCCACCGTGTGACCTTCTGATGAAGATGGAAGTATACGTCGAAACATGTCAAGGTAAAGAAAAAACATATACCAATTTATGTGTATGTGCTAAAAGAAAAACCAAACTTATTTATCTCAAGTGTAGACACAATGAATGCAATACAAGAGGTCCAGAATCCAGTTACAGAGGGAGGTATTGATGCCCAGTTCACTGAGTTTGGTGATCAGTTTGGAGGGGATGATGGTGTTGAACGCTGAACTGAAGTCAATGAACAGCATTCTTACATAGGTGTTGCTATTGTCAAGGTGGGACAGGGCAGAGTGAAGTGCCATAGAGATGGCATCCTCTGTGCTCCTGTTCTGACGATGATGAATTCAATGAATAAATTAAAGATCCTTTGTACAGTGGGCATCGCTTTCAAATGACCACTTCATTCGCGCATTACGCGGCGTGAAGCTGCATGAAGCTTTAGTACCACTTTCAGCCACTGTGCGTCGCTCTGCCACTGTACATCGCTCTGCCTGCCGCCCCCCTTCTGAAAAAGCAGGAGACTTGCCGAGAGTAATCCCAGCCTACGAATTCAATAACAAAATAAATCATGCATAATTAAAACCTGTTCTGCATAGCACAGGGTCGGTATCGACCCAAATCACTCGTTCAATCACTAATCTCAATGTAAAGTATATCGTAGCCGAGTCATTGTGCTAGCTACATAGTCATGGCATACACCATTGGAAAGCCATGAGCCTCAGGATCCGTGTCGACTGAATGAAACCCATCCCGAACGGCTAAAACCTACAATTTGTATCACTAGTCACGTTTCCAAATGCCCCCACCACCACCGTGTCTCCTCACATTACAGCCTTTGTGTACATCCCGGGCTTCAGGCTACCCCAACATGCTTGGTGTCATACTGTTCACAAGAAGCACGAGAATCCGAATATCCACCGTGTTTTGTCGACATTACGTTTAGAAGATGCATAATTCCACCCAAACAGTACCGTTTAGTTTGTAAAAAAACAAACGATAACTTTTCTCTGACAGAAAACCACATAGTTCGTATGCTTATCCTATGTATCGCCGGGATTCACACCACTCAGCGTGTTCAGGAAGCTCTCCTGAGTACGTAGACACCAGTGACAACTTTGTGTGACATACCGTTGTCGAGAAACACGTGTTAGAAGCATGATAGCCATGTGAGCTGCCTAATGGATAAGTTAGCTTTGATTGACAATAGCTCTGGCCTATGACAAGCTACGAGGATGGTTCAAAGATTGTCTTGTAGCCAACGAGTAGACCTTTCGAATGACGTATGGTACAACCACCTCCGGTGAGGGGAACTCTGGGAAATTGAGTCCACCTTCGTTGTGCGTAACGATAGCTTACTAGTACGACCGGCTCGTCAGAGGAATACAGTCGCAATTTTTACAGTTAGATAGATAGATAGATACTTTATTGATCCCCAAGGGTAAATTCAAGGATCATTTGGATCTTTTGAAGAAGAAAGCAGAAAACATGCCGAAAAGACAGGCAAAGAAGAAGAACGTGGAGGTTGAACCAGCTGAGCATTTCCACACAAAAATGGCTCTAAAGGGGTCATACTTCATTGTACAAACATTTCCTTAGATATTTATCTTCACAACACCTGGGAGTGGGCCTCTGATGTGTTTCAGTGGCCATTTTAGGGACTTTCACATCTGAAATGTGGCCATTTCCAGGGATTTACATAACCGCCTGAAAGAAAAAGCAATATTCCAGCTACTGTAGCACCTTGACAGTACATAACAGAGTCATTCTGACAGTTTCTAAATATTCTACAAGGTCTCAGCTTTCAGGGGATACCAGGCATTTGATGATAGGTCACAGTATGAGGACACAGGAGCTATTACAATAGACGCTGTGCAATTTCGGGCAAAATCCCAAAAATAGGCCCATATGCATATCAGTTAAACATTACCTCGATTTAGGCTACTTGGGTATGTCTTAAGGCTTGACTACACGGTGGTAACGAAAATCGAAATCGAAATTTGCTGTCTACATTATTGTCAGTGTTAGGTTAACGCAACTACGCAAATCAAAACAGTGGTGTGATAATTGAGCCAGTAGAGAAATAACTGTTCAGAATTAATCTGTAGCCTTGGGTAGGCATCTGCGACGTTTTTAACAGGCTACGCTATAGAGGCTTAGACAACTATTAGTGTGTTTCCATCCAACTTCCTAATGCGCATTTAATCTATTTGAATAAGAGATCCCGGTTAGAAACACGTGAAATGCGCATCAAAAATCCTAATGCGCATCTATATTTGATTCGCTAGAGGGGGGTGGATTAACTCTCGATGCGCATAAGGTATAATGCAAATAAAGTTGATGGAAACGGTTTATTCGCATCGTGTGACGTAACCTTCAGAGAATCTCAGCAATCTCTGGCGCTTCCCTATAACATTAGGCAACTTGGTGTGTTCTCTTGCTTGTTTCCGTAGAATAAAACTGAATACACCCATCGGTGCACAGCTGTTTTGCTGACGCTAAAGTTTTCGCCAACAACTCGATTGGCACACATCGCAAGTTTATACAACTAGTGCAGTGCCCGTTCAAACATGCCATTCCTGTAGAAAACCTGTAGCCCGATACATGCCCGCAGGTATGCCTGCTTTAACAATAGGATGATAGGGAAAAACATCATTCCAGCTAAGCATTCAATAATGTATACTGAATATCATAATATATTAGCGTATATATTAGCGTGATCGTTTGACATTTGCAACGATGTGACTCAAAAGCAGTGTTTGGTAGCATAAGTGACGTTTCTCTGTCTGCCACTTGTTGTCTAGCTGTGTGGCACGTCTTCTGAAACGTTAAATTCGGGACCATTAGCCCATGGCTTGTTTCAATTTGGGACCTTGCAGTCGGAAATGTAGTTTGTTTATTCAAAGTCTCACGTCCAATGTAGCCTGGGCTATTCAAAGCATCAGTTTATTGCACATACTTTTCATGTAATTTTGAATAGAACTACATACTCGTGTTTGTTGGCCTGTTGTTGCAAAATCCGCGTAATCATTTTATGCAAGTAAACATACAGGAAGTCTTTATTGTTGAAATCAGAGATGATAATCAAATATCTTGCATTTTAACCGTGATTTGGTGCTGCCAAATCTCCGCTTATCCTCTCTCTGGTCCTGCGCGCAGTTCTGTGTGAGAGGGTGGCTATGGTAGAGCGGAGAAAGCCAACGTGTGTTTCTTTTACCGATATATAACGATATATTTAGCTTTTCTTATCCAAACAATGTCAAACTATGCACTGCACTTACTCATGCCAGTAGCAAGACACTACTCATGCCAGTAGCAAGACACCTGCCAAGTTTGAAATCGAACGGACCAACGACACGCAGACAGACAGACAGACATTCCTGCAATTTATGGATAGATAGATGCGATGGCTTGTTTGTTGGGATAGGCATCCGACAACGAGTACTCGGGGCAACAGCCAGGTCTATCATTCGTCATAATTCTTCAAACCCTGAATCTAAAGGTCTCCACCCACTGTTGCTCAGTGAAGTAGAGCTATAATCGGCCTTTAAATTTAGGCCGACAAGACCCGACCCCCACAGAAATCAGCCCGAGCCCTGACCGAGCCCGAGACTGACAGCTTTTTAAAAGCCCGAACCCGTTTACAGCCCGACTTTATTCAAATGTCCGCACGCACGCAGCTCTTTTGCCTTTTGTCAAGAATGAGTAACATTTGACATAATTTATTCATGACTAACGTAGCCTAGGCCACTTGGAAGTTGGAACAAAGAAATAAAATAGCAAGTCCTCTCAGCATTCTGAAGTTTGCGGGAACCCTCCCATACGCAGCCCCGACATTAAATAGTTCTTGCTCCAGCTTTTCAAACCCCTCGCCATTTACGATATTAAAAGGCCTAATGTCTTTACAGCGAAAGCTGACACACTTCTTCTCCGTAATCATTTGTTTCACCTTTGCAGGGTTTGATTTTGTTGCTGTAGCCTAACAAACGATGTGATCCTGATGGGCACTGACAGCTTTGATCAACATGCCTTATCAGCGACGAATTCCCTGCCGTTCTACAGAATGTTGCATCCTTTGGATTTTACATAACCACTGGCTCATTATTCTCATTATGCACATGATCAAAACTTTTCCACACCTCAGACTTTGCTTTCTTTGCCGGTGCAACTAAAACGCCTGTCACAAGAGGCCAGCCTCCTGTTTCACCTCCTAAGCATCCATTTCTGCATCTTTCTCGCAGCTAACCGAAACGCATCTCCTGACCGCTCATTTAGCCTACCGTGCAAGCCCGAGCCCAGCCCGAGCCCGCGTGAAATGATAGAAATGAAGCTCTATAGAATGTACTGTATACAGTGAAGTGCCAAATTTAGAAGAGTCATTTCCAGTGGAAGAACAAAATGCTGAATGAAGCCCAAAGATATGAAGGCATATCTGGCAAGTTGTTATTTTTTGAAGACGTACTGTAAATGGTTGGGCTATAGGCCTAGTTTGCAAGAAGGAAACATAAAGCGTGAGCATGCCACACTATCCACAGCTGTGGTAGCGGGGGTAGGAGGATTACTGTTAGCGCAGGATTTATATAAAATTATATAAAAACAGAAGGCCTGCCTCGAATGCAGGCTTGCCCAAAAAAAGGCCTGTGGTTTGCGCAGCCTACAGTAAGTAGGTCAGTGAGTTAGGAGTCCTCTAGACTGCTTTTAAGCTGTCTCAGAGGTGGAAAGTTGCGTTCGTTGGGGGCAGGGCCGAATTAACATATCATAGACCCTTGGGCCCCCCCTGCCCCCCAGCCAACGTGAATCTGGCGGTCAGTTAATAGGCCTATCTGTGAGGCCAAGGCTCACCAAATAGCCCGTTTGTTTACAACTAACATTACATTTAATTAAACTGCTTATGCTATGCCGAAATAGTTTCAACATTTTGAATATCAGTGTCGGGTGAATTAGGAAATGCCTTATGGCTGAAAGCTGCTTGGGATCCCCCCCTGTCAAGCAATAACCATACAAAAAGTTAAAAACAGATGACATGATGCGCGTCACTGACATAATGCGCAAATAATATAGCCTAGATATTCCAATATATTCGAATACATGTGTTTATTTTAGAGGGGATATTCAAACGTCATTTTTGAGCAATTTTGACAGCCCTAGTCCACTGTAGGCTACGCCAATCGCCTATTAACACCTTCCACCTAACCCCGGTGAGTGGTGGTCGCTATAATGCGTGTGAAAAAGCCCATTGAGTAGCCTATGCGAAATAGCCTTAAAATCGTTCCGGTGTTGTGTGCCTTCTGGTTTCTCCACCTACTGGTTTCCTTGTGCGTGCATGCGCTGCAGCAGTTGTCAGACATTCACAAACAAGTTGTTTTAGGCGGTTTGAAGTCGCTTTTCATACGCCATGATCGCTCGGCTACATTACAGCCACTCGGACAAAAGACATGTAAAAAAATATATGTTTTGAAAACTAGCATTAAACTGGATTCGATCCCGCAAAAGCAACACACGCGTGACTCTCTCCATCCTGATTCCCTACTCTTTGAGCCAACTAATATGTTACGCGAATCAATTAACTATTGTAGGCTACCATTAATTAATAACGTAGGCAACACCCAGGTAACATGTTGTCCAGGCTATCTGAAACAAGGGGTTGCCTCTCATCTACAACAACTGGTTACCTTGGGCTGCTACAGTCGTCAGTGCACTGTGCACAGTAGGCCTATGCTCTTTGTGGTTGATCAACTAAAAATAAAAGATGTATTTGGTGATGACGTTATTTTGGGCCTAGTAGACCTAAATTTTGAGAAATTAAATGGTACGAGAAACGATCTACATAGCGCACAGTGTTGCGCGGTCTGCCCGAAATTAGATCAATACAGTAAAGCATCAAATCAGTAAAGTCAACAGTAAAGAAGCTGAAGACGCGAGTTAAAATAATAAAGACACCCCTTCGGGAAAAGCGATATAGGCTATGGGAAATATTGGGAAAAGTTCTTAAAGAAGATGACAGTAGTACAATGTATGGTCTATGTAGGCCTACTTCTTGCGAAGCCATTTAAGTATGACAGCCAAAACGGGCAGCCTGCAGGAATAAATCTACCGGTATGTATAGGTTCGCGCATGCATAAAAGTTACCTTAGTTCGTTGTGTTTGTGACTTTAAACAGTGGATGTGCTTTAGTAAATGTGCTTTGTCCTTCATTCAGCATTATAAACCAGTTCTTACGCTAACGTTTTGACCAGCAATGTATCTCAGTCTTGCCTATACCTTGCCTCACCATTTCTGTTTTCGAAAGAAAGATGTATGTCCATGGCCTTCAAATCGTATCCTATAGTGTTCTAATCCTTGGTGGTTGCGTGCGTGCCTGCGCTCTTATTCTCAGACTCTCTCCTGCGCAAACATTATGTCCTGCATGCCTACTGCGTGTAATTCTACTGCATAAAGTTTCGCAAATAAATTAGTTTGTTTTACAGAAATGGCCTACTGTCACACTGCATGCAGGCTATAACCAAAAGCACACATTTTGTAAATAAGCGGGTCGGATCGCGGGTATAATTTTGTCCTAATTAATATTCGCGGTCCGAGTTGCGGTCGGGTTGATTAAAATATCGGGCGACCGCGGGCCGCTTGTGACCAAACCCGCGCAACACTGCACCAGACCGCGATGTCTTCAAGGGTTGAATGAAGGGAGTTTGCAAAAAATAGTGTATTTTTCAAGTCAATAAACATTCTTAATTTTCGAATGTATTTGTCAGGGAACATGTGACTTTTAAAAACCATAGGCCTGGTAGTCGCTCAGACAAGGAGTTATAAGATAAAGGCAATACCATTTGTGTCACCTAATGCAGTTCAGTGAATTAGCAAGATACCATCAGAAGCCAAAAATCATAAAGCACTTGTGCTCGCGCGCGCGCGCGCTCTCTCCCCTGCGCATGAAGCTGTCTGCGTGTTGTAGGCTAGATTTGCGTGAGTTCTTTCTATCTGCTTTACTTTTGTGAGTTGCGACCACCTAGGCTATGTTATAGACGTTCTATGAGGTACCAGTGTTTAGCTGTGTCACAAAACAATAAGCTTTGTCAGACTTACTTATTACTTTTAAAATGATATTCAGGGCTATATACATTTTAAACATTCGGGGCTGAAGAACCGACAAAGCCTTGCGTTAATTCTTCAGATGGGAAGTGTCAGGAATTTTCATACGAGAGACGTTCTCATTGGTGGTTAGTATAGTGAATTGACAGCAACATATCCAATCACATTATGAGAGATGCTGAATTTAACATAAACTGCGATGTTTGATTTTAAATTAATATAAATTTAGCCGGGACTGTAAGCTGGCACACGTGGGTGCTCGATGTTTTCAGTGGGTGCCCGAGAGACGGAGCACCCACGGTATCGGCGCCTATGACAAGCGTATCTCGTGGTTGCATCCATTACAAACAAACATGCAATGTGAACGTCTGGGATTGTGAAGAGCACTAAATGCTCTGAATAAGCACGAAGTCAAACCTTTAAATGAAACACTTTAATAATCAAAAAAATAAACCGCTAATTAAGTAAATTTATCACCTGTAACTCAGTGATAACAGGACGTAACAGGAAGGCATTTGGCTGAGCAACGGAGGTTAATATGCTCTATATTTTGTCCAAATGATGTCTGTCTATCATCGTTGCACTCGGAGAAAACCAGAATGTTTAATTTGTCCTGCGTTTCTTCTACAGCTGCAAACGGGATTCACTCGCAGATAACCAAATATTTCTTTATTAGGGCAGGGCAGGCATATTTCTGGCTATTAAATTATTTCTAAACCAGTCTGCTAAAGTCTGTAGTGAAGTCTGTGTAGGGTTTTCCAGGCTCCATTTCTTTTTACGAGACACCCTACTCACTTGAGCCATCTACCGGTTGTTTGGGTTGTTGCAGCATCTCACTGGGAAAATACAAATTAAAGTCGCGTGACACCGCGTGATCCCACGCGCGGACCGCGAGTGAAGCTGGCCAAGTCGAAGCATTGCCCACTGTACTCGTTTCAGCTACAATTTAAAAAACATTTGTACTGCAGACCTACTGTATGTATGTCATCATTTAACAATTGAAAGTAAGGAAGGTAGAATAGTAATGATCAATAAGGTCTGCATTCAGGTATTGCCATAACATGTTGCTCTGAAAACTCAAATTAGCTTTTTTTTGCACATAAATCTTGAATTTTATCAACCAAAATGAAGAGCAAAGTCACATAATGAGTCAAAATATGTATGCCAACATCAAACACCACATATGCATCAGTAATAATAAGATTTGGATTATTTTCTGGGTTCTTATGAGTGTTTTAACAAAAAAAGCCAATAGGCGGAATTTCCTTTTTTTTTCAAATCAGAGGTCAACTTTGAAGGCCTGTACAGCCACAAAGCTACAAGATCCAACTTGCTATCATACCATTTTATACTCCAGAGATATGTAGCTTTCAGAAAAATATAGTGAGAATTTGCCCCCCCAAGTGGTAGTGAGGACGCACAATGCATTTGGTGTACTTTGACCACTAGGGGCGCTATAATTAGGAAGACTTTCTCGTATTGACACCAAATTTGGTACGTTGATTTGTGAACACATTCTAAGGACCCACAATAAATTTGGTGATGTTTGACCACTAGGGACACTATAATTAGCAACACTTTCACCTATCGCAACCAAACTTGGTATGTTGACTTGGGACTACATCCTGAGGACACACTATTAATTTGACCTCTAGGGAGCACTGCAATTAGGAAACATGCCTTTTGGCCTGGAGCTGCTGTTGTGCTTAGAATTAAAACGCACTAGTGGTGTCTGACAATACTGAGGTAGGCCCTGAGGTCGACAGAGGACAACTTGTGACATCAACGTAATTGATTCGGCCGCCATATTGGATTTAATCAAAATCACGAACAAGTTTTCGCAGATCACAAATTTCAGCTGATCCTCACCAAAATTAGCAGAGACCATCTTCAGATCATGCCTTATCAATGCAGTGTTTTCTGGAACAATTGACCAAAGCGTTCGCCTGTAACAGCCAATCGAAATGTGCAAACAGGAAGTGAGCTCATATCTCAGCAACGCTTTCATGTATCAAAACCAAACTTAGTACATGTTCCTCAGACCCCATCGGGAGGACGCTCAAGAAATTTGGTGACCTTTGACCTCTATGGGGGCATTTAAATCACAGCAAGTGTGATCATATCTCAGTCAATCTTTTATTTTTGATGTGAAACTGATGACAGCAAGTTCCATCCAGTTCATTCTAATGCGTGCTTGCAAGGGCGGGGTGGGGAGGGACGGGCAGGAGCGATTATTGGGGGACGGGCTGGCTGGGGAAGGGTGGCGGCAACACTCAGCCCTGGTTCAGCCCCACAAAATCAGTTATGTTTTGATGTGAAACTTGACCTTATAACTCTTGGGTTGTTTGGCTTGAACTTGCTGTGACTGCTTAATGCTTTATGTCTGATTCAACAGCATTGAGTTACATGGCAAATCTGGACTGCTGAACTGACTGCTTGGCCCCCTCATTGCTGCTTGCAGCTATATTTATTATTAAGTGTGCTTACAAAGCAGCACACTTATCGTTCTTCTTAACTTTTATTATTATTCCCGTCTCCCTAATTTTTGGCCAGCTTCTGCGCCTAGGCCCTTTGAGACAGAGAGAGCGTTCCAACTTTAAAAAGTTGCATGCGAAGATGACGTCAAGTGGGCGTTGTTATTAGAATAAGGGGGGGGTAGGTTTGTGACTTAGAAAGTGGGGGCTCATGGGAAGTGGGTACGTGCGTGAACGTAAATAGGAGGTGGAGGAGAAACAACGTGAGGTGCGAAAGTTAGAGAAGTGTGTGATGTGATGTGGAATGCGGGAGAACTGTTTGTAAAAGTCTCCACGTTGCATGGAAAGTATCTCATTAAAACAGCATACTGAGACATCAAGCCTCCTTCGTTTCATCACCAATATAATCAGTAGGAAAACCTGTGTTGGACGATTACCTCGCGAGCTGCTGGCAAGTGGAGTTAATAACGAGCCAGCCGGCACTCGCGGTCCAGAGAGAGAAAAGGTAATACTGGGGGCTCAGTCCGGGATTCCTACTACCTTTTGGTGAATGAGACGTGAAAATTACGTTTACAGCCAGAGTTTACCCGCACTAATTTGGAGGGATGCAGTATAACGCTTCATGTAAATTAACCGCGACCACCCGCGAGAGAAATGCCAACGTCATGAATGATTACGAAAAGGCACCAGGGAATCTGACAACGTATTTCAACGAATCTATGTGTTCCTCCTCTTGAAATGAGCCAGTCGTCATCTTTGGAGCCACAAGTGTCTAAGAATGTTGGGCAAATTGGCGCGAGCTGCTTTTGTTGTGCTAGCCAGCCCTGTCAGTTTATATGCACGACAAGGCAACAGGCTATATGTTCTAATGACAGTGAGAGTGCTTTAACCCACGAATTACCTACACCTACGAATTACCTACACCTACCTACATTGTCACATACAAATCCCTTTTTGGCGGATATAGTGAATGAAATGGTGAGGAGGGGAGAGGTGGAAGCTTCTCTGTTGCTTAAGCATGCGGAAATCACACAAGCAGATATCAAGACTGATGTACCATTATGTGTTTGTCCAGCCAATGGCATGCCCAGAACAGCTCACATTAACCCCTTCATGCCTGATCCTCGTAGTATTTGCACTAAAAGCACACCAATAAGAACTAACCCATTCACCGCATCATTAATTGAGTCTTCACAGCTCACCATGCCAGGGGTTTCCAGCGAACGTTGTGTTTGTGCACACCAGACCCACGGTGCAGCCTTGTTTGATAGGCCCTCAAGTCAGCAGCGTGAGGTTATGGGAGAGCAGCAATCAGGACATCCACCACCAAGGCGTAGTAGATCCCGTGCACAGAGATGGTGTCATCAGTCTACGCACTATGATCAGTCCTCTGAGAGCGAGGATGAGGTTAGTCAACATGAGCGTATTCCTACTTTAAAGCCGGGTCAGTATGATGGTACTACACCATGGAGAGAATTTTTCCATCGTTTTAAAAGTTGTGCATTAGCCAACCACTGGTCAGAACAAACAATGGCCATTCAGTTAAAATTCTCTCTAGTGGGGGCTGCAGGTAGCATTGTAAACCGGAACCCGAGGTCAGCAGGATGGGGCTATCATCGTATTGTGGAGGAGCTGGAAATGGCCTACGGCCCCACCTCGCAGCACGCAGCTGCTGTGGGCATTGAGCTAAGGCAGCGGGTACGTAAGCCAGGTGAGGCCTTATATAGTCTGAGAGATGACATCTATGATAAAATCTCTATAGTTTATGCAGACAAGACAGAGGCAGAACAAGATGCTCTTGCAGTAGAAGTGTTCACCAACGCAGTAGGGGATGTGGGAATGGTGCAAAAACTTCTTGAAAAGCGACCCGGCACCTTGGCTCAGGCCTATGTGATTGCCCATCGTTATGAAACTACCAAAAAGGCAGCTGAAAATGTGACTCGCCTGATGACAGCAGGTGCACGCAATACAGCCACCCATAGACCTATAACTGCCTCCATATTAGCATGCGACGGAGGAGAGTTTGAGAATGATGCACCTGCTGAAAACATAGCAGAGCCAGCTTCCCGACCGCAAAATATCCATAATAGGCTGGCGAAGCCAGGTAAACGTGGAAGCATCAATTGGGCAGAAGTGCGCTGTCATAATTGCTCCGGCCTGGGACATATGAAACGGAACTGCCCCAGCCCTAAAGGCCTGATTACAACAGCACCCGGCATGTCAGCACCTCATCAGGCTGAGAAGGGAAACTCTCAAAGTGTGTTGCATGTTAAAGCTCAAGGCGAAGAGATGAGCATCCATGTATTAATACACAACAACGAGGTCTGCGCACTCTTGGATACAGGGGCAAGGAGGAATGTTCTGCCTGCAGCCCACTACTCTGCTACAACCATCAATGGTACAGTCACTGCAGGGGATTGGACCGGAGAAGGTACCTGTGCTATGGGAATCACATCTTCCTGTGCAAGTGGGGAGCCGAACAGTGAGTGTTAACTTCATTGTTGCCAACATAGCGATACAGACGCTATCCTGGGCAACCCCTTTTTGGAACAGGCAGGTGCGAGACTGGACTTTGGACAGAGGAAAATCATGCTGTTTGGGGAGCAAATACCATTCTTCCACCCCAACAACCGGCCAAGGGCACACATTGCCCGTGTTGCTCGCACCACCATCTTAGGACCAGGCCAGGAATTCATTATACCAGGCCGTGCCCATCTCCGCGGACCTGTAAGAGGTGAAATTCTCCTAAGCCCCACAAAGAGATTTGTGGAGAAGCATCAGGTGTTGGTCGCACGGGTTGTCATGGAAGCTGGGCCTAACAGGTGCATTCCCATTCGAGTGTACAACCCAGGGAGCACAACAGTCACGGTGAAAATAGGAGCAGTAGTGGGACTTCTCCATCCAGCTGACGTGGTTCACGGTGCCACCACCAACATAATTCCACCCGCTGAAGCTCAAAGTCAGATAATACCAGATCACCTGCGAGAGTTGTACGCCCAGAGCTCCACTGAGCTAAATAATGATGACCGTCACAACCTGGAGCAGATGCTACACCGCTATGGGGACATCTTTTCTACAGGCCCTGGTGATTTAGGCTGCACTGGTCTAGTTAAACACGACATTGAAACCCGGCCAGGTGCTCCGATTAAACAGCGACCCAGACGCATGGCAAATGAGAAACAGACAGACGCAGATCAGCAGATCCAGCAAAGCCTTGACACCGGTCTCGCTCGCAATAGCCACAGCAGTTGGGCTTCTCCTATTGTGATGGTCAGCAAAAAGGATGGGTCCTACCGTCTTTGCGTGGATTATCGGGCCTTAAATGAGAACACCATCAAAGATGCGTATCCCCTGCCCCATATACAGGACACCTTGGACACCCTATCAGGTGTGCGGTGGTTTAGCACACTTGATTTAGCTTCAGGATATTGGCAGGTCGAACTCACCCCAAGGGCGCAAAGGGCAGCAGCATTCTGTACAAGAAAGGGGCTGTTTGAGTGGAACGTCATGCCTTTTGGGCTATGCAACGCGCCAGCCACGTTCCAGCGATTAATGGATCGTGTGCTGGCGGGGCTGCAGTGGGAAACCTGCCTTGTGTACCTGGACGACATCATTGTCCTAGGAAGAGATGTCCCGGAGATGCTCCATCGCCTCCAACAGGTCTTTGACCGGCTCCGGCAGGCAAACCTTAAGCTCAAACCGTCCAAGTGCCACCTGTTCAAACGTGAGGTTGCTTACCTGGGGCATATTGTATCTGAAGCTGGTGTTGCAACAGACCCTCAGAAAATCGCCAAGGTTCAGCAGTGGCCAACCCCAACCACAGTTTCAGAAGTCCGCCAGTTTGTAGGGTTAGCATCCTATTACAGACGTTTTGTCCAAAATTTTGCAACCATAGCTCAACCACTCCATGCTCTCACAAAGAAGTATGCTTGTTATCATTGGACAGGGGAATGTGATAGGGCGTTCAAGGAACTAAAACAACTACTTACCTCTGCGCCAGTGCTAGGTTACCCCCTTGACCATGGCGACCTTATCTTGGATACTGATGCGAGTGATGTTGGGATAGGAGCGGTCCTAGCTCAGATCCAAGATGGGGAGGAGTGTGTGTTGGCCTATGGAAGTCGTAGATTGTCAATGGCTGAACAAAATTATTGCACTACTAGACGGGAATTACTGGCTGTGGTGAAATTTGTCACCCATTTCCGCCAATACCTGCTTGGCCGGACCTTCACTGTCCGCACCGACCATAACAGTCTCCGCTGGCTGACCAGGATGAAAGAGCCTGAGGGGCAGCTAGCAAGGTGGTTGGAGAAGCTCGGCGAGTACAACTTCAACATCATCCACCGTGCTGGTCGTCTACACTTGAATGCGGACAGTCTCTCTCGATGCCCATGCCGTGCTACTTGCCCTTGTAAGCTGCCTGAGGTCACCCAGGGCCGTGTGACGGTGGAACACCAGGGAATACAGTGCGACCTAGAAGGGGAAGTTCAGCTGATGAGGCCGACTCTAGTGGGGGTAGAGAAGCCAACAAAGGAAGAGCTGAAGGAATGCCATATAGATAGGATATGTCTTACCAATGCCAGTACTTCAGGCCTGTTTGCTGGTTGGACTACTGAACAATTGAGAGATGCACAGGCAGCAGACTCACATATTGCACCTCTTCGGAGATGGTTGGAATCTGGTGAGGGGCGTCCGCCATGGCCAGAGGTGGCACCTTGTAGTCCGGCCACGAAAGCCTACTGGAGTCAGTGGAACCGGTTGTATCTCAAAGATGGTGTCCTAGTGAGAAGGTTTTACAACACCAATGATGTGTCATTTTACCCTCAGATCGTGTTACCGCACGCCCTGCAATCGAATGTGCTAACACAGATGCATGATGTACCTGTGGCAGGCCATTTTGGGGTGGAACGCACTCTTGCTCGCCTGCAAACTCGCTATTATTGGTACCAAATGCGGGAGGACGTTCTTCTCTGGTGCCAAACCTGCACAAGTTGCGCTGCATGGGCCCGGCCACTGAAAACACCTCAGGCCCCCATGGGCACAGTTCAAGTAGGGGCACCCATGGAGCGAGTTGCTCTGGACATCATGGGATCCCTAAATAAGACAGATCGACATAATCGGTATGTGCTGGTCATCCAAGACTATTTCAGCAAATGGGTAGAGGCTTATCCTCTGCCCGATGAACGAGCTGAGACCGTGGCAGCAATTATGACCTCTGAATGGGTGTGCCGATATGGATCGCCATACACTCTCCATAGTGACCAAGGCTCAAATTTTGAATCAGAAGTTTTCCGCAAGATGTGTAAGACCTTAGGAATACATAAAATACACACAACACCATTCAGACCGCAGTCAGATGGCCAAGTAGAACGTTTCAATGCGACTCTTCAAAAGATCTTGGCAACTACCACAGAAAGCTGCCATTGGGATTAGGGCCTGATGATTCCATACGCCGTCATGGCTTATCGGGCAACAAGACACAGCTCAACTGGTTTTAGTCCTAACATGATGATGTTCGGAAGGGAGCTGACAGAGACCTTGACCTTGTTGTTGGGCTACCCCCCGGTCCGGATAGCGTCAAAAGTCCACCACAGTATGTAAAAGATATCCGGCAGCGTCTGGAGTTGGTCCATCAGATAACAAGAGATGTTCTCAAACAATCGACTGAGAGAGCCAAGAGGTATTATGATAAGAACATCCGTCGCACCACATATAACATCGGGGATGCTGTCTGGTATCTGGTAAAGGGGACACAGCGTGTTCGTAACAAAGTAAGGAAATTCTTACCATCGTATGAGGGACCATACTTTGTTTTAAGCAAATTGGATGACCTGATTTACCGGATACAGAAGGGTCCGAGGACTAAAGTAAAAGTGGTGCACCATGACAAGCTGAAACCATACCATTCCCGTGCTGTACTCGATAACAGCTGGGTCTTTGAGCAGGCAGCCAGCTGGAACCCCACCGAAGTGGCCACCCCAGATGTTGACCTACCAACAACGGGCGGAGAGCTGGGGCTATCCAGCCTTTTCTCTGGTGACCCTTCTGAACAACCAGGCGGGTTAGAGCACTCGGCGCAATCAGTTGACGGCCCCACCTGTCCGGTTCCACCGAGTTCCCCCCAGTCTGGATTGCCACCCGAGGATGCAAGCCCTCTTCAGGATAGTGGGGGTAGTGCAGGACTTCACAGTCAAGATGTGTCCAGTCAAGCAGCCAGGGTTGGGCGGCCTAAAAGGAGCCGGACACGACCAGACCATTATGGGGAATGGATAGACCATTAAACAAAGATGAGTATAAGTGTACCATTAAGCATTGTTATTACTACGGGATGCTGATGTTTACTATTGAATGTGCATTCGACTGTTAACGATGGGTGTAGTGTATTAATGTATTTTGTAATGGGGTTGTGAATGGGCATCCTGCTTAGTTTTAAGAGGCCGATGTTATTGTTCTTTATTAATGCCTCACTGACTGTAATCCAGAATGTTGTGTTATTGCTGTAATACATAATGGGGTGGGGTTAAAATTGGGGTTGTTACCGTGTTGCAATATGTGGGTTGAGTAATCAACTCTCTTTTAGGCACCATCACAGAAATGAGTCCCGGGGCCTACTGGTCATCGTGATCCCATACGAGCAGCCCTCAGCACGACCACCTCCCCTCCCCTTAGACACTCCTCTGGGCTACCTAAATGGACTGTTAATGGACTTATTGCTTATCTTGCAAGAGAAGTATTCTACCATATTGTGAAAAAAAAAAAAAAAACTGTGTTGTGAAACTGTGTATATACAATGTGTACTGTTGGTACTGGAGTGGAAATTATGTGTAGCTAATTGCCATCCAGAGTGGGGGTAGTGTTATTAGAATAAGGGGGGGGTAGGTTTGTGACTTAGAAAGTGGGGGCTCATGGGAAGTGGGTACGTGCGTGAACGTAAATAGGAGGTGGAGGAGAAACAACGTGAGGTGCGAAAGTTAGAGAAGTGTGTGATGTTAGTGAAATGCGGGAGAACTGTTTGTAAAAGTCTCCACATTGCATGGAAAGTATCTCATTAAAACAGCATACTGAGACATCAAGCCTCCTTCGTTTCATCACCAATATAATCAGTAGGAAAACCTGTGTTGGACGATTACCTCGCGAGCTGCTGGCAAGTGGAGTTAATAACGAGCCAGCCGGCACTCGCGGTCCAGAGAGAGAAAAGGTAACAGCGTGTCGTTCGTCCGCCATATTGGATTGAACAGAAAGCGAAACTAAATTTTCACAGGTCACAAATTTGGTCAGAACGCCACGAAACTTGACGTACATTATCCTTGGACCAAGCCTCACAAAAGTTACTAGAAGGATTTTTGATTTTCGGAAGTGTTTGCCCGTCACAGGAAGTTGTCCATATCTCAGGAACACTGTCACATATCGATACCAAATTTTGTATATGAACTTGGGACTCCAATGTGAGGGTGCATAAGCTAAAAAAAAAGAAAACATTCCAAAGGTTTCCAGCATTTGGCAAACCACCCACAGGTATTTGGCAACTATCACCTTTCACCTTTGCAGTTGTACTTCTATCACAATGCCTTCCAAGTATACACAATGTCTCTGGCCAGCCTTGCCCAGCCATCAATTCCTTGCTCTGCCATGGGTGTTTATGGACTTACAAACTGAAATAGTAAGGAGAACATTAGCTATTTATTGCTGACGTAGTACAGTTATTTGACGGTATTCAAATTTAATTTTTCATTATTGTTAAATATCATGATGGGAGAGTATTATTAAAATTTATGAAAATTCATATGTTGGCAGTGGTCGTTCCAAACGTATTAATATGAAATAAATAGCTATCTGTTTTACAAAAACGAGCTGGTAATCGCTCATTGAAGAGGGAACTATGATAAAAAGATTGTTTTACCGTACAGTAAAAAGTTGTGAAATTTGGCACAACGAAGCCGCCAAACAGGAAGTGAAGCGATATCTCAGCAATGTTTTCACGTAGCAAAACCAAACTAGGTATATGGGCTCAGGACCCAATCAGGAGGACGCTCAAGAAATGTGGTAAATTTTGACCACTATGTGGTGCTATAATCACAGGAAGTGGGCTCATATTTCAGCAATGCTTTCACGTATCGAAACCAAACTTGGCTCATTGAGTCGGGACCACATCCTGAGGACATACAATAATTTCAGCGACGTTTGACCACTAGGGGTGCTATAATTTGCAACACTTTCTCGTATCGACACCAAACTTGGTACCTGGACTCGGGACCACATCCTGAAGACGCAAAATATATTTAGTGAGCTTTGACCACTAGGGGCGCTATAATTATCAACACTTTCTTGTATTGACACCAAACTTGATATGTGGACTCGTGACTACAACCTGAGGACGCACAATACATTTGGTGATGTTTGAGGTGTGCGTATGTGTGGGGAGCTATTGGGGTGTGTGGGGGAAGAAGTTTATCTGTGTATATGTGTGTGTGTGGGACGGGGGGTTAATTGGGTGTGTGTATAATGTAGCAACATTGGGTTGCCATGACAACTCCTACTCAACTGCTTGGCCCCCACATTGCTGCTTGCAGCTATATTTTATGTAGGGTGTTTACAGGTGGTGGCAACTCTTTCTGTAGCACTTTCTGTAGCATTTACTTTACTGCCTTCACCATGAAACCACTCCTCTGTCCCTTATTCTGTAGTTTGCAGTCGATGCTTATGCCTCACATTTCATCCAGTGAGTGTTCAACGCTGCTCTGGCATTTATGATCATTAGCGAAGCCATTAGCGCAGTTAGAATGCTTTACACCATTGAGTAGAACACAGGTTGAATTCCTGATTTAATCATGAGGCTTAATTTTAAACAAAACACAGTAACAACACCCTCATGGTGACGCACACACTAACACAGACACACACACACACACACACAGTCTTGCATCATGAATCACTTTTTTTCTTCCCCTTCAAATGCTTCTATCTCAGTGTGCAGAGATTTTCCTTGAGTTTATGAATTCCTGAGAGCCCTGGAGTGCCAGACTCACAGCTAAACATGACAGGTATCTCTGACAGCCATGGAACACAGGCAGCGCTTTACATGTACTATAAATATATTTATATATTTATGTTTTTTTAATATTTCCATATCGGAAGTTTGGGGCGAAAAGGAAAGCCTAAAAATAAGGAAAATCAAATGTTGGTTTGGAGCTGGTATTGGAATCTTGGCAAGGAGTGGAGGGGTCAATTTACGGGTTACCAAGGATCATGAGGGGCACTGTCATCATAGTTACAGGGGTTGACATCACTGGCATTGTTGCCGTGGATGCTGAATTTGACGGGAGGGATGTCACAGGCATCACCAGCAGAAGCCATCAAAGGTGCTGAGGCGTGAACGCAGGTCAGGCTGCCCAGAACTCTGCCAAGCTTAGGAGGAAAACAAGCCTGCTGTTACAGCAACTGCTGAGACATGTAGAGGTGATGTGTGTGTGTATGTGTGTGTGTGTGTGTGCTCGGACACACGCCTGACACACATGCCAGCTGGATTGCCTGGCTTTTTTTGTATCTGTGTTTGTGTATGCATGTGGATGTACACGTGTACATGTTTGATTTGTTTAAGACTGGTGTCCTGTGTCCATCGCAAACTCAGATTAGAGGATGCATATTCACAGACTTTGAAGTGGGTTTGGAAGGGGCTATATTTATTGCATGTGTCTGTCACTGTGTGTCATCATGCATTTGTCGAGATTGTCTCCCACCGCCCTGAACCAACTGAGTCACTGCAGTCCACAGAGCTGTTCTGACAGTCACACAGTGCCTGTCACTCAACAACACACACACATACACACACACCTGAAACATTTCTTTATCCTCTCAGTGTTTTGTCTCTGAATGTGGGTACACACACACAAGTACATACTCACACAGGCACATATAGTGAGATGTCTGAAATAGATGGCTAGTTTATGTAAAAAGTCGTGTGACCCCAGTGTCAGTCTGCGGTGAAGGAAATTGTGATGGCTTTCCATCCCTTTCCAGTGGCCTACAGAAATCTAGGGATGTAGAGTTTGTTTCTGCTTAGGTGTGTGTGTGTGTGTGTGTGTGTGTGTGAACTGACAATTTGCTCAAACCTCTGTATTTACAATACCTACTTTGAGTGCATAAGAATGTTCACACTGATAATTACAACGGCATAGAGTGCACTGCAAGTTCCCTGATGGTGCACTCATAATGGTCTAAAAGTTGAATGAAGAGCACTGGACACTCTTCACCCTCATGGTCACCATCTTGGAAGAACTTGTGATAATCATGGTTGAGGAAGCTGGAGCAGCCGCAGTGAAAACACACTGTACATGCAAGTTATAACATAAACTGTTCATGTTTGAACAAAGTACAGCCATGACGGTGACGAATAGAGGAAACTAGTAAGGTTACGTTTAAATGTTACAATTGTCATTTCCGCAAATTGCGTGCAGCTCGTGCAAACGCAGCTTATCCACCTCTGACATTTCTCTCTATTTCTGACACCTCTCTCTAACACCTCTTATTCTTATTCTTATTGGGGCCGTGGCCTACTGGTTAGCACTTCAGACTTGTGACCGGAGGGTTGCCGGTTCAAACCCTGACCAGTAGAAAGTGGCTGAAGTGCCCTTGAGCAAGGCACCTCACTGCTCCCCGAGCGCCGCTGTTGTTGCAGGCAGCTCACTGCGTCGGGATTAGTGTGTTCACTATGTGTTCACTGTGTGCTGAGTGTGTTTCACTAATTCACAGATAAATGCAGAGACCCTCAAGGCATCAAAAGAGTATATACAGTATATTCCGGAACCGGAAGTGAAATCCGATACTTAACAGCGCTCATCACCGCCCATCACTGCCCACTAACGCAATTTGTGGTGCCATTAACTGAACAATATAATTCAATCACACAGGCAGTTGGAGTTCACTGGAGTTAACCGATGGCAACATTAAAAACAATCAAAAGTTTAGTGATCATACATGACATAAGATGTCAACAAGCAGGGACGTAATGCAGGGCAGTAGTTCTACTCCACAAAACATCTCAAACTATTTGAGCATGTATACAGGCCATGACAGATTTAATGTGATAATTATGATAATGAACACATTTTATTCAAAATGCATATATCTCACCTATATGTCAGATGCATCAAATCAGAATCTACGTGAACATTAAAAGAAATGAAGAGGTTTAAAAGTAAGTAATTAGATGGTAAAATAGATTCATAGGTAGAGATGATCCATAGGATGAGAACCATCTTAAACTGTGGTAACAGAAATTATACAAATTGAAAGAAAATATTGTACATAGTAAATATTTTCTATCAATGGCTATAACTTTTCTTTATTTGTGTGGTCATGAGTTCTATTTGCCTTAAGCCTAAGAAAAGGAATACATTTTCTGTCCACCTCTTTTGCATCTATTTAAGATCCTGACATGTCTTCGACCTTGAATTTCATTGACATCTTATGTGACCCCCCACCCCAACAAACACACACACACACACACACACACACACACACACACACACATACATTCCCTCTACTCTCAGCATTAGAGATGTAAAAAGAAGAAAGTTAAATTGCTGAGTGAGAATCAAATAATCACTTAACATGTTTCAGTAGCCGAAGGTCATGATTTGAAAGTTACAGTGAGATCAACAAAGACCAGTGTTGGTAATAAGTCCTCTTTTATTCTCGTCCTCTTCCTTTTTTTGTTCAAACCCCTCTCCACTCTGTACCATTCAGAGACTAATTGGTGCTTTTGCTGTGACAATGCTTCTTTGCCGGAAAGCTCGGCGTCAATATAAAACATGAAAAGTAATCAGCTTTCTTCTGGCACTCTCTTTGTGTCGACGAATGCCAGCTCCTCTGATTTCATCTGGCTCCTCTTGTGCTATTCATAAACGTCTCGCCTCTGATTATTTTGCCAGCCATGCAGGACCTTTTTTTAGTGTGATCAAATCGCATCAAAGTGCATAATTTGTGCACAAGCTGAAAATGGGTCTGTTTTTCCTCGACATACCACGCTCAAGTTATCTCCTAGCAACCCTGTAGCTGTCACCATTACCACCACTTAGCTGACATGAGCCATGGCTTTAAATAGCGTAAGAACTCCCTTTCAAACACCTAAATTGTAATTGACGACAAAGAGAGGTGAGCGGGTGCGGGTGGGGTGGGGGGCAGAAACACCTGTCAAATGTGCTCAAATGATCAAGGTGAATGCACTAAATACTAGCAATCATGACAAATTCCTCAGCAGCCTTTTTTTGTTCTATTCTGTCATTTTCTCTCTCTCTCTCTCTCTCTCTCTCTCTCAAACTGAAAAGCTGCATGCTGTAATTACAGAGACATCACGCCCTGAGACAGGAACCTATGCTATAATTTTACCCAATTTAGGTAGAACACTGGCAGGCCTGTAATTTGAATCCTGTCTACTTTATGTTAATGCGTCACTGGCACACGGTAAGGCAGTGGCACTTAGGCAAACAGCTTCACAGCCTCTCTTCTGCACAAATTAGGCCTACCAGACCTCTGCCTGCAAAATGGCCATCCCCTGACCTATGTATGTATGTATAAATTCATACAGTACATACATACATACATATTAATTTCAGAAACCAAAAAAGGACAATGGGTCTGTTTGAAACGGAAGACAGCTGCCTACTGCCTCCCTCCCTACATAGAGAGCTGTCTCACTAGACATGACTTTGGATTAAATGCATCTTTTAAAAATGAGCGTAGCACTCTAGAATCTTTGGTTAACACTACAGTATGACGTTAGCAAAGGCCTGACGTTAAACTAAATTAGCTTAAGTAAGCTAGCAGGCTAACGGTATAAATTAGTTTTACTGCCGGCAGATATATCAGACCAGACGCTATTAATGGTTACAACAATGGCATAATCAGATAGTAAATTGTTTATTTCTCATCTCAAATCTACAAATCTAAGCAAAATAAGGTCACACAAATGACATTTTAAACAGATTCAGCAGTCATTACCGATGTCATCCGCCATGTTTGTTTACCTTTCACAGCTGTTTCAGACGTTGCCGCAAGGGATTATGGGTAGGAGGGAGCATGAAGTGTGCATCGATGCTGCCTCCAAAAATGACCATTATTTGGGAATTCTAAGATGTCTTAGAAGGCAGCAGAATTTGTTTTTTCGGTTTCGAACCACACTTGCTGCCTTGCTCCCCAGTTAGATATCTTAAAAGGCAGCAACTTTACCCGTTTCGAACACACCCAATGACAATGATTTGTGTCTGAGTGTTGAGTTTTCAGCTTGGAATGTCAATATGACTGTAGCATGGGGTAATTACTATTCCAATAATTTATGCTTTGATGTTGTAAGGGCAACATTTGAGATCGAACGAAGGAATCACATTCAGCTTGTAAATTCTGAAACTGGTATAATAAATCACTTTGAATTGCATGTCAGTGTGTGTGTGTGTGTGTTTGAGAGATGAATAGATATAGATACAGTAGATAAATAGATAGATAGATAGATAGATAGATAGATAAATAGACAGATAGTAGATAGATAGATCATATTTGTGTATGTGTGTGTGTGTTGTGTGTGTGTGTGTGTGTTCTTGCACTGTAAGAGTATGGATGAGTATCTCTATGTAACATTACAGAAATGATAAAGTCAATAGCATAAAGAAATACTTTAGGCAAAGGTCACATGGTCATAGGTTAAGATCATTCAGGTCACCGGCCCAAGGCGGCTTCTTAAATGTCACACAAAAGGTCATCAAATTGATAGGGAAAAGCAGAGTCACTTGTGCCGGGTAAAAATACACGCCTCAGGGGTGAGAGGTTGTGCGCTTCCTCTGGCTCAGAGTTTAAATGGGAAATATATGTTTCTCTGTGGCACTACAAGGTGGCACAGCTCCCCTATTGCCTGCCATTTCATTTCTTAGTAATGAGATGAAGTGTGGAGATTCTCTTCTTCTTTTTCTTGTCTGTTTTTGGGGAGTGTGGGAAGAGAAACACTTCCTCTATCTTAGACATGATGCTTCAGAAAGGGAGGGGAGTATGTAGGTGTGTGTGTTTGTATATTGTGTGAGTATGTGTATGCGTGCGTGCGTGCCGTGCGTGCGTGTGTGTGTGTGTGCGCGTGCGCGCACGAGAGAGAGTAGGTTTTTGTAGGTGTGTGAGGGTGAGTATGTGTTTGTGTGAGAGGGTGAGTATGTGTGTGAATGTTCTGAGCTGGGTTAACCCTTTGATGATGAATTAAATATTGTTTCTCTAGGAACAAAAGTGTTGCGAAATACAGTATACATGTACAAAACTAAATACCGTAATTTATAATTAGTCGCGGC
Source organism: Alosa pseudoharengus (assembly GCF_046254945.1). Classification (NCBI taxonomy): domain Eukaryota; kingdom Metazoa; phylum Chordata; class Actinopteri; order Clupeiformes; family Clupeidae; genus Alosa; species Alosa pseudoharengus. Next base: position 33,481,342 of record NW_027468680.1, read on the forward strand.
TTATACATTGATTTTGCTAAACCTCATTCAGCTATGAGGTTAATACACGGGGGCAGTTAATATGGTATTATGGTTTTGTTTCTTTTAACTTGCATAAAACACTGACCTGCGGCTTGCAACACAATGCAGCTAATACACAGGAAATTACTGTATGCTTTTCACAATCCTAATCCTAACAATCATATAGCCAATTGAAATTCAAAAAGTAAAAAGCTTTCGGTAACACTCCATAATAAGGTGCCATAATAAATAGCAAACTAGTAATTACCTAACCCTTTGTTTGTTAATTGTTACCAACATATCTATTTGGCACAAGTTAATAGTTTTTTTCATCATTAATTAAATATTAGATGTTTGCATAAAATCTGTATGTTAATGTTTTAGCAAATCTATTAACTAATATTGTATTAATATGTGTTAATAGTTAACTAAATGTATTTTTGGCACTAATTAACAGTTATTTCTTGCATCATTTAAATGTTAAATGTTTATTTGCAAACTATATGTTAATAGAAAAGTTAATGACTTATTATTATTTAACTAATTGTTATTAAACTGTGCTTCTGCCTATCCCAATATGAACCGCTCTCCATAGGACCCTTACAATAGATAGATAGATAGATAGATAGATACTTTATTGATCCCCAAGGGGAAATTCAAGAAAAAAACACGGAGCTACCTTGACATGCTGCCACTGTTGTCGGCGCCGGAACCGCTTGCAATAAAGTTGGTTAAGCTTAATTAATATATTAGCAGTATATAGCTATAAGCGTGGGGCCCCTTATAATAAAGTTGGTTAAGCTTAATTAATATATTAGTAATATATAACTATCAGTATGGGGGACCCTTATAATAAAGTTGTTTAAGCTTAATTAATATATTAGTAGTATATAGCTATCAGTGTGGAGCCCCTTATAATAAAGGATACAAGGATACAAGGATACAAGGAAGTTTATTGTCACATGCATATAGTTACTGGAAGTAAGAAATGCAGTGAAATTATGTCTGGTGTCAGCCTATTTGTGCATTTATGTGGGGGGTAAAAAGTGCAGTAGAAGAGGGGTTTAGTAGATTAAGTGGCAAGGGCTGCATAAAAAAGGTGGGGGAGGATTGGGATTGGGTGGGGGGCACCAACAAGGAGCACCCAAGAGCAACAGGGGCAAGGAAAAACTCCCTTACCAAGGAAGAAACCTTGGGCAGATCGATCCACGGCTCAAGGGGCTAACCCAACTGCCAGGGGTCTTGGTGTGTGTGTTGGGGGGATGACAGGGGAGATGGGAGAGTGTGCTGTGCATGTGGGGAGAGGGCAGTGTGCAATATGTGTGTTGGAGAAGCTTCCTCATGAGACAATGTGCTGTGTATTGGGGGGGGGGGGGGGGGGCAGTGTGCTGTAAGTATGTTGGGGATGTGTGTTGGAGAAGCTTCCTGATGAAATAATGTGCTGTGTATGTAGGGGGGGGCAGGGACTTACTATTGCAAGCAGAGTCCTGTATGTATGATGTATGTGAGTGATGACAGTGAAGATGTGTGTGTGGGCGGGAGGGGAGTGGAGCAGTGACTGTGTGTGTGTGTGTGTGTAGTGTGTGTGTGGGCAGTGTTCTGTAAGTATGTTGGGGATGTGTATTGGAGAAGCTTCCTGATGAAATAATGTGCTGTGTATGTAGGGGGGGGCAGGGACTTACTATTGCAAGCAGAGTACTGTATGTATGATGTATGTGAGTGATGACAGTGAAGATGTGTGTGTGGGCGGGAGGGGAGTGGAGCAGTGACTGTGTGTGTGTGTGTGTGTGTGTGTAGTGTGTGTGTGGGTAGGTGGGGGCAGTGTGCTGTACGTATGTAGAGGATGTGTGTTGGAGAAGATCCTGAAGACAATGTGCTGTGTATGTAGGGGGGGGGGCAGTGTGCAGCAAGTATGTAGAGGAGGCTTACTGTAGCAAGCAGTGTGCTGTATGTATGTGAAGTGATGACAGTGATGATGTAAGTGTGTGTGTTGGGGATGGGGGTGGGGTGGGGGGGGGGGGGCAGAAGGCTAAACCTTCTGGGGGGATGACAGGGGAGATGGGAGTTCAGGGGCAGAAGGCTAGGCAATCAAGGACATGGGTAGATGGAGGAGAAATCAAAAATAATAAATAAAAAGTTCAATGGAGATGTGCAAAAGTTGGAGAAAGTCAGATATGTGTGTGTGTGTGTGTGTGTGTGTGTGTGTGTGTGTGTGTGTGTGTGTGTGTGTGTGTGTTTTGACGTGTGATGAAATAAGAAAATAAATAAAGGGTCTGTAGCATAGGGAGAGGGATGTAAAAGTGCTAAAAGTCTTGTAGGTGTGTGTGTGTGTGGGGGGGGGGGCAGTGTGCAGCAAGTATGTAGAGGAGGCTTACTGTAGCAAGCAGTGTGCTGTATGTATGTGAAGTGATGACAGTGATGATGTAAGTGTGTGTGTTGGGGATGGGGGTGGTGTGGGGGGTGGGGGGGGACAGAAAGGCTAGGCAATCAAGGACATGGGTAGATAGAGGAGAAATCAAAAATAATAAATAAAAAGTTCTATGGAGATGCAAAAGTTGGAGAAAGTCAGATATGTGTGTGTGTGTGTGTGTGTGTGTGTGTGTGTGTTTGTAAAATAAATAAAATAAATAAAATAAATAAAAGGTCTGTAGCATAGGGAGAGGGATGTAAAAGTGCTAAAAGTCTTGTATGTGTGTGTGGGGGGGGGGGGGGGTGGAGGGGGGGTCATGAGTGCTGAGTAGTGAATGAGTGCAAAGTAAGTATAGTGTGAGTTCAGAGTTGGGAAATGTTTGAGAGTGCTGAGGAGTGAATGTGTGCAAAGTCAGTATAGTGTGAGTTCAGAGTTCGGATGGCCTGGGGATAAAAACTTCTCCTAAGTCTCTCAGTTCTGGCTTTGTGACTACATAGGCGTCTTCTTGATTTCAGTGGTAGGAATAATCCATTGTTAGGATGAGAAGAGTCCTTCAGAATCTTTTGGGCTCTTAGGAGTACTCTTCTGGAATAGATATCTTGTAGAGCAGGGAGTTGAGTTCTTATTGTACGTTCAGCTGAGCGCACTACTCTCTGCAGAGTACTACAATCTCTAACTGTGGAGTTCCCATACCAGGTGATGATGCTACCAGTTAGAACACTCTCAACCGCTGAAGTGTAGAAGGCCTTCATGATGGATGTAGAAACGTTGAATTTCCTTAGCTGACGAAGGAAGTAGAGTCGTTGTCTGGACTTCTTCAGAACATATTGAGTGTTAACAGTCCATGTTAAGTCTTCAGTAATGTGGACACCAAGGTATTTAAAACTTGTGACTCTCTCTACAGGTTGCCCGCTGATCATTAGTGGGATGTAACTGTAGTTCTGCTGCTGCCTTCTGTAATCCACTACCATTTCCTTGGTTTTATTGATATTCAGTGTCAAGCTGTTAGATTGACACCACTGTGCCACCTCATCAACCTGATCCAAGTAGAGCTGTTCATTGCTGTTACTAATCAGGCCCAAGATCACTGTGTCATCTGCAAACTTGATGATGGAGGTATGACTACTGCTGGCTTTGCAGTCATGTGTGTAGATGTTGTACAACAGTGGACTCAAAACACAGCCTTGGGGAGCACCAGTGCTGATGGTTAATGAGTCAGATGTCAGACCACCCACTCTAACCACTTGAGAACGGTTGGTGAGGAAGTCAAATATCCAGTGACACAGGGTGGTGTTCAGTCCTAAGGCCTTCATCTTTGTGACCAAGGTGAGAGGTACTATCGTGTTGAATGCTGAACTAAAGTCAATGAACAGCATCCTCACATAATTCCCATTCCCCTCCTCCAGGTGAGTTAAGGTGGTGTGCATGAGGTTTGAGATGGCATCCTCTGTAGACCTGTTGGCTCTGTAAGCAAATTGGAGGGGGTCGAAGGAGGCAGGGAGGGATGAGCAGATAATGTTTTTCACAAGCTTCTCAAAACACTTCATCACTGTAGACGTCAGGGCTACTGGGCGGTAGTCATTCAGACATGATGGACTTTTGCTTTTCGGTACTGGAACAATAACAGACTGCTTGAGGCAAGTAGGAACTGTCTCTTGAGCCAATGATGTGTTAAAGATATAAGTGAACACAGGAGCTAACTGAGCAGCACAGGATTTCAAAACCCTGTTAGAAATTCCATCCGGTCCAGCAGCTTTTCTACAATTTACCCTCCTAAAGGCATTGCTCACATCGACCTCAGAGACACAGAAAGGTGCATCCTCATTTGCTTCACATGCTGCAGCTAGTCCAATATAGTCTGTGTTTTTCATGTCAAAGCGAGCATAAAAAGCATTAAGTTCATCAGGGAGGGTTGGTTAAGCTTAATTAATATATTAGTAATATATAACTATCAGTATGGGGGACCCTTATAATAAAGTTGGTTAAGCTTTATTAATATATTAGTAATATATAACTAGTCAGACGGTGAAGGGACTGAGACCAAAACTGGCTGATCACATTTATTCCTTTAGGAAAAGTTAAAACAAAACAACAAGTAGTTGTATGGTCTATATAACATGCATCATTCCTATACCATCACTGTCAGCCCTACTAGCAAGGGAGACATGCGACATGGAATGTTCAGGTGCACAGAACGACAGTTTATTAATATTCTGAGACTCACTAAACACTCACAGACGTAGACCATACGGAGGTAATGCATAAACATAATGCTAAACTAAATGTACATTAATTTCCTGCTAGACTTTCCATGCACACTAAGCTAAACTACACTGAATGCATGGAAAGTTGCTAGCGGAGTTTACAGCTAGTCATGTTAGACTCAGTGTGTATGAACTCGTGGTCATAATGAAAACATTAATAAACGTTCTCTAAGTTGCTAGAATTGCACCCAAATCTTAACAATACATGTAAAGTAACATAATACAGGTGGTATATAAAAGTTTTCAACTTAAACAACATTTTACAGTTACAAAATTAAAACAGTGGGGAGAGCTTTATACAGTCAACCTACGCAATGCAAAGCATACCGCTTCTGATCGGCTATGGCAACAATACAAGGACAAAACGCAGCAGAGCTGCAGTATAGCGTTTCTCCAAAGGGGGCTCCAAAATACCAATCTCAATAAAGCTGCTTAATTACGGCAAAAATCACATACAAACACTAAACTACATTTCTAACTCTTGTTACACCCCCTCCCCTGAATTTCACCAAATTCAAGCAGCAACCAAATAGTACTTTCAAAGGCAAAGAGTACACTACTTTCAAACACTAGACAGAGAGTCACCAATTACAGGACAGCCAACCACAGAGGTATCCAATAAGGATGAAGTGGAAGAAGAGGAGCGCAAACTCTCACACAACCAACCACTGGCAGTAGGGTGCCTTATACACCCCACTAGACCATAAAACCATAAACCATAAATTCCATAAATTATCCACAAAGCTAATCAGAAAAGCTAGATAAATAATAATATGTCATTAACTTTTATATTAGCATATAGTTTGTAAATAAACATTTAACATTTAAATGATGTAAGAAATAACTGTTAATTAGTGCCAAAAATATATTTAGTTAACTGCAGTATTAACATATATTAATACAATTTTAGTTAATAGATTTGTTAAAACATTAACATACAGATTTTATGCAAACAGCTAATATTTAATTAATGATGAAAAAACTATTAACTTGTGCCAAATAGATATTTTAGTAACAATTAACAAATATTAACAAAGGGTTAGGTAATTACTAGTTTGCTATTTATTATGGCACCTTATTTTATGACCCACAAAATTTACTGTTTTCCATACACTCTACTACACTCTTCTGATGAACCTTTTTCCAAAGACGTCAGAGGTACTGGATAGAAAGCATTACCCGAAGGAACAGGACCCTCTGTTGGGACCATGGAGGTATTATATATAACTGGAGAGAGTGAACCCGCCCCCATTCATTTCAATGGACCATGCTAGGCTAGCTACTTCAGCCAAAAAAGTTTGAAATTGACCGCAGCCATTTTACAAAAATGGCGTTTCATAGGTGTTCGTTTCCGGCACCAGCTAGAAGTAGCCTATTAGATTCCACGTTACAGACGGAGACAACATAAGGTACCACGGTATGTCGTTGATGAAGATTGGACATTCCCTCAGAGGAAAAGAAGTTGTTCGGGGAACACGCTTCCCCTCGTTATAAGCGCAAATTTATTTAATTGGTTGGGATAACATTTTGGGAATGGTGGTATTTTTTTATTTTTTTATTATTGGTATAGGTTATTTAATGTGATGTTCATATGTGATAATAAACAATGCAAATCAATATTGAGTCACTTTAGGCTACACAAATAATGAACCCTAAATGCTATATTTGGACAGGTTGTATTACGCAATAGGCTATCCAACGAAAATTACTAAAATTAAGTAGACATATGGGATGTATGAAACTTGTGGATAGCTGAAATATTTGCTGCACCCAGCGTGAATTTGCAGCTTGTTAAACCTAGGCTACATTTGCAGGCAGACAAAATGAAGCCAACGCAAGTTAAACTTACCGATAGAAGCGCACATCCCTCGGGTATTGTGGTTCGAGCAGGCAAAGAGTCTGCAACTGTTGTTGGATATTTGGCTTTTGCCTCGACTGGCAGCCTGGCCATTTAAATCAAATGCATAGCCTAATCATGTCAATGTTGCAAGAAAGCAAACTAAATAAGTCATTGACATTTGTTCAGTTTTAAATCACTTGGGGAGACATAGGTTACATCCAGACGTTGCGTTGTCATGGACTACAGGTAGGAACTACAGCCTGTGCCTTGCTAAAATAGGCAATGAGTAGCCTAATAATTGGATAAAGGTCATTGCATCTGCTAAAATGTATGGTCATAGTCAGTTACCTTGTCAACCCACACATAAGGAAAATAATAGCCTAATATGACAACATTTACATTTTTCTTTTATTAACGACAAAGTCCGGTATAATACAGACTAAACCATGTAGGCATTAAGTCAAATATCAGTAGCTTAATCCAAGTAGTTATTTGTTTTATTTGTCGTCTTCCAGAAATGTAAACCAACATGGACGCGCGAGGACGCTCGTGCCCAACACTAAAGTCGTGCATGAGCTGTCATCTACCAATCAGCATGTGCAAACTGGTGCCGGAAGTTGCAACCATGTAACGCCATGTTTTCAAAAATGTCGGCGGCCAAATGCCATGCTAACTGGCTGAAGCTAACCCTTCAAATCCTGACCCCCTGGTTGGGACACTAGGAAAAACACTGGAAGGCATCCTCAAAAGGAGACATTCAAATGGACGAAGAGATTAACTGGTTATTGTCAAGCTCCACCCACATCAGGTAACTAACCCAGGTGTTAGGGCCCTATCATGACAGTCTAAAGCGCATCGTCACTCGTCAAAAGCTTATTCAAATTTAGTAGGATGTCCAGTCCACATTGGGAGTGGACGTTATCAAACGTCGGGACGTTATCAAACGTCGAGCGCATGGCACAACAACGTGTTCCTAGGTTTCATGGGCAGTGTTTGGAATAACGCCGTTCTTATGACGTTATTTTTTCAGTAATGGGGTAATCTAATTAATTACTTTTTACAACGTTACAACACCGTTAATGTTACTGGACGTTAAATGCAGTGCGTTGCTTACTTTGCATTGATTGAATAAACGGTGTAATCCGAATGCACCCCTGGCTCACAGCTAGTGAGGAGGTGGGTTAATAAAGACGTAAGATATTATGATTGGCTAAGGCAGAGTCATGTTTCATGATAGCCAATCAGAGACAGTGTTTTTACACACTTGCCAGCACACGCGCCACAAACACACGCAACAGGTTACTGTAAGTAGAGATTCGACGAAACAGCAGAGTTCGGGTACCCTGGCGGGCCATCCTATATCATTGAAATGTATAGTCTGGAATCGAACCATTCACCTCGCTGTCCAAGGGGCGGGCAGAGAATTGTCTTTCAAACTGCCTAGGCATGCAATAGGCCAGCGCTACGACCATATCCGTATCCGGTCGGCAAAACGGCAAATACATCCTTCTTCGAAAGGAATGACTTAAGTGCATTGTGTTGCTCAACTTTCAAAGAAAAGCACAAGTCCAACTCCTCCAAAGTTGACGCCAACGCCGATTCAAACAACCGCTCTTCGTTTGCCATAGCCACCTTCATTGTTGTTCACCGTCGCAGGACTGTCGTTATCCTGTTAAGCCCGCCTTAAGAATCTCTAACAAAATAGAGCGCTGTGATTGGATGACGTCCATGGCGTCAGCCAATAGAAATCCCTATGGTTTGATACTAGACGTACAGGCTGAGCAAATTAATTTGCCGCCGCTAGGGTGCGTCTAGATTTCTAGGCTAGAGTTCGGGAGCAATCCGATGAAAAGTTGGCATTTTCAAGGTGGAGATATAAGCACTACTTCAAATTCATTGTGGTCAAAGGCAAGAACGTGCATGTAATGTGTATGCTGCATTATGTCCAGGAGCGAAGACTTTGTCGACATCCGTTGTAAGCAACTCTAATTTAATGAGGCATCTCAAACACGTATCTAAAGCTAGTGGCCAAAAACACCGATAGCCTACCTCCACCACAGATGATAGCTCGCCATCCACTAGCAAAGAAGGACTCGGAGCAAAGTCCTCCAAGCAGCAAAAGCTAGATATTTCTGCCTCACAACAAAAACCTATGACACAGGCTGAAGTCAACCGTAGGTCTGTCGACAAGACAGTTATATAAGTTACTTTCACTATTGACTGTAAAATTATCATCAAAAACATAGGCTGGAAAAAGCCACACTTACACTAATATTGCTCAAATGACTAAATAAAACAACATTTATCCTGCAGAGGAGTTGCTTATATCTCGTGACAGTGCGTCTTCAGCTGTGCTCCATATGTGTCTCTCGCCTCTCCCCTAATCACTTTTAACCATCATTACCAATTTGCAAATGATGGTGAATAACTACTCATTCAGATGTACAGTATTTCGTAATATCTTTATCTATCTATATTTATTCTAATTATGTTTCGCATTGATGTGCGCTGGTGTGCGTTCATGGATGATAGAAGGATGGTGCATGCACCTGCCAATATAGACTGTTGACAATGCGCTCTTAAAATAACATATAAACAACTTGCCATAGACTTCTTCCATTGACCAGGTGTACAATAGCGATTTTTAGACAATGCGCTAAGCCACTCCCTAAGTTGTTAATTGCCACACCCCTGGGCGCATTGTTTAAAAAATAAACGTCCAAAATAAGAAAATACACTTTGCGCCGGGTGGAAAACGAGTTTTACGCCATGCGCCAGGGTGCAAAATATGGCCCTTAGGGTTAGAGGAACAATAGGACCTGAGATACTTCTCTCTCTCCTGATTTATACAAACACCATATCAGTTTCTCAGTAGATATGATATGCATATACATTATTACCCCTGATACGCAAATCTCACAACCATTTACCCTTTGTTCAATCCTGCATCCCTATGTTAAGTCTCTTTCAAACCAAGTAGTTACAGCAAATATTGTATATGGCGGTTTATGCAGTCCAGAGGCAGTGACTATTGAAGTCTATGGCCATAGCTCAGAATTTTACCACATATGCTAAGGTATTGGTTCTAGAGAGTTAAATTTTTTGCATTTTTGAGGATTCCAGTCTGGAGAAAATCGACCTTATATAAGGTGTGCACGTGTTGTTTTTTCTGCTGCTGTTGGCCGGTTGCTACGTATGCTCATCAATACGACACGCCTCTTCATGCAGACAGGACCCAATCCCCATTTTCCCCATAGAAATGAACTACGACAAACTATCTTGCTCCGCCATTACAGCGTCGTTACAGCATTGGTTCTCAAAGTGTGGGGCAGGCCCCATTAGTGGGGAATAGAGACATGACAGGTGGGTTGCGAAGAACATAGGAGTCATAAACAGACTGACATATGAATTAAAACATTATCAGGTCCTGCGGACTAAGACGGGAAATGTAACGTGGAACCAAAATGCGGAAATAATCTTTCAATGTTATGGGCGCTATCTTAACGATCTATAACGGAAGTATGAAAACGCACCACGCAAGTGGCTTTGTGGGCGGATCTTGGGCGCTGTTGCTATTTTACCGGCAGGATAAATGATTGTTGCGCCCAACACAAATCTAAAATGGGGTGGTCTGAAGTAGCTACATTACTCATGGGTGTGGTGTGGGTGTAACGTGCAATAAACCAATCAGAGCGTCATCTCTCATTCCCTTTAACAACAGGTGTGCTTGTTCCATAGCGGATTGCTATTATGATGGTGGATTTGCCAGCGCAGCCAGGAGCGTTCACAGCGCTATAAGCACTGTTCAGTTGGGAACAGTTTGCTATTGATTTTTCCTCTTTACAAAATGAAATACAGAAATGTGACAAAGACATACTTTCCGATAGCACCTTTCATACACAGAATGCAGCTCAAAGTGCTTTACATTTGAAGCATGTATGGTGGATTTTCATGATTTAAAGGGATGTAATCATGGGTTTTCATGTTTTAGAAGAATGTACAGTAGTCATGAGTGTCATAAGTTTTTATGTCACTGCATGTGCTGTGAGCAGGGTGAGGTCATTGTATCTTGTGTAGGCCAGACCAACTATCAGAGGAGTGGGGTGAGTGGAAAAGTACTGGGGGTACCAGGATGAGAGCATCTCCTCCTTACATGGTCAAGGGAAGGGGGTGTTATCCAGCTGGTGAGCACCGGACAGGACAGGGAGTAGGAGGCCGCTGTGTCTTATGATTTAGGGCCTGTCCAGCTAGGAAGAGAATCAGATAAGAAGGCCCTATTTCCCCAAACTGGAAAGAACCAGAAAACCTCTATTTTACATATGTTTTCTATGCATTAGACAGGTTTGCATATAGTTTTATGCATGATGGGAAGATGGTTTCCACCAATGTAAGCAACCCTGCTTAATGCTGATTGGTGAAAGGTGTTTTTGGGGATGACGTGAGAGGGTGGCACTTCTTGAGGGCCAAGGGGTATAAAATATAGTGTATAACCCTCCGTAGGCAGATTTCGTCGGGGGCCCCAGCTGATGACATCTCCTCCCTATTGCTTTGATGGTTGGTCTGGACTTTGGTTAGGCTGTACTATCATTGCAATATGGAGAATAAAGATCAACAGTCTTCAGAAAGTCTTCTGTCTACATTGTCTCCTTCGGACGCCTTGTTCCAGAGTGCTAAATTACTAAATAGTCAAGTGGTAATTGTTAATTGGCAAATTGGATTCGGAAGTGGACATTTTCCACGACAGATCTGGAGGTTCGCCACCAAGATTTGACACAGGATTCATTAGGAAAAGCAGTTCTGCCCTGGGTGAAGCAGGTCCCCAGCTGCCGATTCTCCAAGGGCCCAAAAAAGGTAAGCACTTTTGCTTATATTAGTGGGGAATCGGCCTGTCTGGAGACTGGTGGGTAACCCGGGACACGATTGTTTACCTAGGTCCTAAAAAAGAATAATGGAGACATAGGAGGGAGATGGGGGTGTACTGTTGATCTTTAAAAGCGCATGCGTTTTATAATTTTATGGTATTTCCTCTATAGGTTAGAGAAGTCAGAATAGGGTTATTCTGAATTCCTTTGAAGGTCAAAGGGGCAGACAGAAGGTCTGATCTGCAAGGTATTTTATGTTTTATAATTTTATGGTATTTCCTCTATAGGTTAGAGAAGTCAGAATGGGGTTATTCTAAATCCTTTTGAAGGTCAAAGGGACAGACAGAAGGTCTGATCTGCAAGGTATTTTATGTTTTATAATTTTATGGTTTATCCTCTATAGGTTAGAGAAGTCAGAATAGGGTTATTCTGAATCCCTTTGAAGGTCAAAGGGGCAGACAGAAGGTCTGATCTGCAAGGTATTTTATGTTTTATAATTTTATGGTATTTCCTCTATAGGTTAGAGAAGTCAGAATAGGGTTATTCTGAATGCCTTTGAAGGTCAAAGGGGCAGACAGAAGGTCTGATCTGCAAGGTGTTTTGTGTTTTAGAATTTTATGGTTTTCCTCTATAGGTTAGAGAAGTCAGAATAGGGTTATTCTGAATCCCTTTAAAGGTCTAAGGGGCAGACAGAAGGTCTGATCTGCAAGGTATTTTGTGTTTTATAATGTTATGGTATTTTCTCTATAGGTTAGAGAAATCAGAATAGGGTTATTCTGAATCCCTTTGAAGGTTGAAGGGAGCAGGCAGCACCAAAGGTTTTTGGTGTGTGTGTGTCTTGTCTGTGTGTGTAATCCCGCTGCCGCAGAGTAGAGGGATGATAAGGTCAACCAGGCCATAAATTAGCCTGGCAAGGAACATTTTATGCTGGTTAGAGGGGGAATAGGAACGAGGAAGATATAGGAAGATATAATATTATACAATAGAATAATAAAACTAGATGTACCGCAGAGCGGTACAAAATATGACCGCCGCCCAGTCCAGCACATTTTTTCCACAAAAAGAAATCACGCTGAAAGGCCTATATGATTCTAACTGTCTCACTAAATTGCATTATCCACACTCAATTCTCACTGGTATCTGCTAGACAACAAGTACCAAAACATGATTAATTCATAGATTTCACATGTAAAATTAATTTTATACAACCCCACCTCCATCTTGCCTGTTCATAATTCTGAGAAATTCTTGATTGTTTGTGTTATGTTTATGTTATGTGTGTGTGTGTGTGAGTGTGTGTGTGTGTGTGGGTGTGTGTGTGCGTGCTTGTGTGTGTGCCTGCGTATGTGCCTGTGCATGCAAGCGTACATATGTCTGTGTGACTGTGTGAGTATGTGTCATACGTATGATTACTGTGAATGTATGTGTGTGTGTGTGTGTATCTGTTTGTGCACATGTGTGCACATGAAATGGGTTAACATGACCCCTGGAGGCAAACATACGGAAAAAAATGATCATCCTAGGCCCTACAGTTCTCAAGATATTCACAGAGAACTGTGTCTGCCCTACCCTCCTTTCGGGGGGTCCAGTCCAGCGGGGGGGCTACAGATCAAAATGAAAAATGACGGTTCCATGCTATCCATGTGGGGGTACATGCCCACCAAGTTTTGTGTACCCCGGTCTTTCAGTGTCCTTGTCCAATCCTTGTTGGTGTACGTCACTAAATGTACACATAAATTATTTTATTGTAAGCCCCCCCATGAACGAAAGTACACAAAACTTGGCATGCATTCGGAGGGTGTCATAATGATCCTACACTTTTAATTTCGTGCAGTTTTGACCTTGTCAGCCAGAGATATTGTGATGAAAACACCTAATTTTTTGCATTTTAATTTTTAACTAGGCGCTATACATGAAATAAGTGGTAATGGGATGGGTTGACATGCCCCCTTAAGACCAACATACATAAAAAAGGTGGACCTCCTAGGCCCTACGGTTCTCGAGATATTCACAGAAAACTGTCTCCGGCCACCTACAGGCCAGTTGGTGTATAGTAACATAAATTAATTTATTGTGTGGCACCCCATGAACGGAATTCCACAAAATTTGGCGTGCATACAGAGGGTGTCATAATGATCCTACACTTCCAATTTCGTGCAGTTTTGACTATGTTAGGTCACAGATACCTTCAATTACAACACCTCATTTTTACTTTTTTGTGTTTAACTAGGTGGCGCTATACATGAAATGAGTGGTTATGGAATGGTTTGACATGGCCCCTTGAGATCAACATACAAAAAAAAATGGTCCTCCTAAACCCTACGGTTTTCGAGATATTCACAGAAAACTGTGTCTGCCCTACCCTCCTTTCGGGGGGTCCAGTCCAGCGGGGGGGCTACAGATCAAAACGAAAAATGATGGTTCCATGCTATCCATGTGGGGTTACATGCCCACCAAGTTTCGTGTACCCCGGTCTTTCAGTGTCCCGGGACTCATTGACGGAAATTTGGGCATGCGAAAAAGAAAAAAAAAAAAAAAAAAAAAAAAAATTCTGACTAAACCTATATGACCGCCGCTTGGCTGCGCGGCGGTCATAATAATACCCCTAGAATAGGAAAAAAAAATGATGAGCCGATGTCACTGGACAGGGGAATGAGTCAGTGACATTTCGGACATAGGAAACCTAGAATAAAAAATATAGAAATGATGAGCCGATGTCACTAGACAGGAGAATGAGCCAGTGACATTTTGGACACAGGAAACCTAGAATAAAAAAATAAAATATATATATATATATATATATATAAATGATGAGCCAATGTCACTGGACAGGAGAATGAGCCAGTGAGATTTTGGACAGATAAAAAGCCTAGAATATAAAAATGAGCCAATGTCGCTGGACAGGACAATGAGCCAGTGAACATTTCGGACAGGTAGAAACCCTCAGAACAGAATAAGTCTAACTGAAGGAGATAGGGATAAAAAGTGGATCATTAGAGATAGCAATTGGGATACTGATTAAGGATTTGCATGGGATACATACGTTGGATATAAATGCTTTGATAAAAGCACTCACCAACCTCTCAACAGAGACGCCTGAGCCTCTGAGTAGGGAGGAAGGCCTTTTCCCTTACAGCCCCTCTAGTAGCAGTCCTCCCTACAACCCCTTAAGCCCAGAGAAGGACAGAGAGGAAGATAAGGTGGCAGAGCAGAGTGCAGAGGTGGTGAGTGAGAAAGTAGAGAGTTAGAGAAAGTAGGGACAGAATCTAAGAATCCGTCTTAGAAGAGATAGAAAGGAGGGGTCTGGGAGTTCTCCGTGGACCTGTCTGGACTTCCTTTGTCCAGTTGAGAGTGTGAGCGAGTTTTGGGAAGTTGAATCGGAGCTCACAGTGGAAAGTGATTGGGAGGACCTAGATGAGGCAGGAACGTGGGATAGGCCAGAGTCAGCTAGTGCTCAGCCCGGGGGCCAGCCCAGATTATACGCCCACAATTCCTCGAAGTGAGATCGAGGAGAGAGGTGCAGAGAGAGCGTAGCTTGTGGGAGGTGCCTCAGCCTCAGTGGCGCCTGTCAGATCATAGGAGTGACTTACTGCCTAGCTACATAAGGGAAGTGTTAGAGGTTTTAGTATTTTTAATAGGAGTTGATGGAGAGGGAGATTGTTATCAGATAACCACTATACTTTTGGACAAGTACGGGAGGAGTAAGACAGACTTGACTACTAGCTTTGAAAGAGTGGTAGTTCAGGAAGCGGCCCAGAGGGCAGGAAGGTTTGTGAGAGTGAACACCCAGCCTTTGATTGATTAATTGTGTTCTCCCTCTAAGGGAAGGAGACGTAGGTTTGCAAGAAATTCTCCCCCTGTAAGGAGACGTGGAAGGCTCACACTAGATTAAAACTTAGAAGAAACATCACTATAAAATCTTACAGTCTGCCTTGCTATAATAAAGGTTGTAATACACACAGGAAAAAATTATAAAAGTTTGTGATGCACATGGCAAAATGTATTCATTTCAGTAGAACAATATCCTCACATCAATAAAGAAATAAAGTATAAAACTGCTAGAAGGTTAATGTATTCACTCTAGTAAAACAATACTCATATCAATAAGGAAATTGATTGTAACCTGGTAGAAGTTGGTAAAAGTGTTCAATTGATAAATTAAGGAAATAAAATAAGGAAGAGAGAAACAAATGTATAGAGTGAGTGTTTGAACAGAGACACTAAGCACACAGGTGGGGGCACATGGTTGCCCAGAGTGGGCCAGTTGCAGAGCTAGCTGACTGTCAAGAGGTGATTGATAACACAGAGCTGGCTGACTGCCCATAATTAACTGATAACACAGAGTTGGCTGACTCCCTAGAAGAGCAAAAGAAGTCCCACACACACATGCAGGCTAGAGCAGGCCTCTCTCTCACACACAGGTACTATTGAAAGAAAAAATGTATATTAAACATTTTGTAATGTTATGTAATGTTTTAAAGGGTAAGCAGTAAACATCACCTGAGAGTGGAGGGTCAAGCTACCAATACAGGACTGAGACAATATTTAAAGTTCTAAGAAGGCTCCTAGGGTAAACTACATTGGAAGGAGATAAGTTAGGATTGATCGATCTTAATACAGGAAAAAGAGAGCAACCACATACCACACCATTTGAGCAGAGCTCTGAGAGTTATCCATGGAGAGGTGAATTCCAAAAAATATATAAAACTAGAGGCCTAGCCTGGGACAGGGCAAGATAGTGATACAACAAGCAAAGTCACAGAACAAGGTGGGGAGATTTATGTCTCCAGGCCCTCAAGTTCAAAGAGAGATAGCAGAGAAGGAACGCCACCCAGTGGACAAGGAAGAACAACACAACTACAAAAAACAAAGGAAGGAGAAGGCCGACCAGGACAAGGTACCGCCCCCAACACCAACTGTACAGGAAAGGCAGGAAGAGGCCCAAATGGAGACAACTCAACAAGGAAAAGCATCCCTGATCAGGCTCCAGAACCAGGAACCCCGCCTATGGAGGAACCGCGATCACCTCCATATGTAGAAAAAGACAGACTGTACCCCAAGAGACCACAAGAGAAAGAAGATAAAAGGGTCATTCCACGCCAACTCAGCCACCCATGTACATGAAACCTCTCAGATTTTGCTGAAAAGCGGTGAAAATATGCCTTATGTTACCAAACAAGGGAATCTGAAGTTTCAGGTCAATATCTCAAACGGTTTGCCCGTGGCGTCCATTTGAATTTCGGGTGCCACGACCGTAATTGACACATTGGAATTTCACATTTCATCTTTTGCCATTTTTGGAAGCCCATAACGTCTGTTCTAATAATGGTAGAAGGCTGGAAACGTGTGTGGTAGTTCATTGTAGCCTGTACTACACAATTATGGAGGCAGAATCAACATTCCTTACTGTTTGGGTGAGCGGTGGGTCACCAAAGTCCTAAAAAAATGTTGACGGCATGTGTGATTTTTCACTTTTTGGGTGGCCTTAGCACCACAATTAATGATCATATTTATTCTAAACAGGGGGTCCAAAAACCCTCTCCAGCAGAGGTGACTCTTTTAGAACCCCATATTTGGACCCCCAAATGACCATGTGGGCACTTGATGATCTTAATGGGATTTATACCAGATAAAGATAAATATTTGTTCTTTCTTTTAATGAAATAACATTTTTGACTATGAAGCTCCATAATATGAATTTTATTCTTCATAATGCACCATTTTGGACATTGTTTCCAGAAGTCTGGAATGTAAATTAGGGAGAATTTAGTGATGATAAAGCATGAAAATAGTGGAAATAACTTAGTATTATGCTCAGTGATGGCAAACAATTATATACTGAGACTGTCACGGATTAACCCCTTATCCCCCATGAAAGAGACCCGCCATCAAACTTTTAAAGAACTAAATAACAAGAATGTTACATAGTGTAAGAGTTTTTCCTTGCCGCTGTCACTCTCCAAAGAAAATTGAATTGAAAAGTGTCAAACTATTATCCAAGAAATTGTGGAAGCAGTGGCATAATTTTGTCATGGTCCTTTTGATCAAGTTTGTATTGGCAAGCACTGCTTCCATAGTAGTGGGGCAGATAACTGAATTTTTTCATAAGAATCGTTCACAACTGCTAACAAGCGCCAAAATTGGCACAATTGCTGTATGGGGATTGCTCTTTCAATAAAGAACGTTAGCCATCGCAAACCCCCCCAAATGCCAGCCTCGGCGGCCATTTTGTTTCCGCCATTACCAAATTATGTGTTTTTCATCATATCTACTAAGCAAAACAGTTAAGCACATAAATGATGAGATCTACCCCTATGTTTTGATGGTCAATGATGCCAAGGATACCATACAAAACATCAATGAATGCCTCTGGACTGCAATGGCGGCCATTTTGTTATCTGCTATTACAGAATTATATATTTTAGGCCTACATCATATCTTTTTCGCCAAACATCGAAAATCAATAATGGTGATGTTAACCCCTATGTTTTGATGGTCAAGGATTACAATGATACTATTTCTAATACCATAAAACTTCCAGATCAATAGGTAAGTCTAATAGTGGGACGTCATGATTCAGAATGGAAATCATAGGCTACTATTCATAATTATCATAATTATTCATTATTGATTGATTACAATCATTTATTCTTCTTAAGGAATTTTAAATTCATTTTAATTTGAAAAAAGAAAGAAAAAACTATTTGGATGTTGCCTTGTACTCTTGTATTTCCGTTCACATTGGAATGCCAAGAACTAATGTAGCCTAGCAACCAACTAAGTTGCTAGGTTACGGGGACGCTGGCGAGACACGCCGCTCCGTCTGGCATCATGTTTTTGTTTGTTTTTATGTAATGTTCGTAATTTTATGTAATGTCATGTTTATTTTTTGTATTGGTTTGTCTAGTTAAATGTTTTCCCTATTTATTTACGCTATTTTTGATAGTTTTCGTGTTATTCTTAGTCCTTTTTACTCCTAAGTCAGCTGATGTCGTTGACATTTGTCCATTGGGAGCTTGCTATGGCTAGCTTTTGCCCTAGCTGGGCATCGGACATCCTTCCATCTATCCGTGAGCGGTGCAGCACTTCACTGTCTGGTCGAGGGGATCTCTCTGGACAGCTGGACCTAGGCTACTCTGCGAAAGATCTGCCGTGGCCGCCGAGCTGTTGCTGACCTGCGAGCTGCCATGCCAACTGCAGACTAACTGGGCCTCTGACATCCTTCCATCCATCCGTGAACAGTGCACTTCACTGTCTGGTCGAGTGGATCTCTCGGGACAGCCGGACCTAGGCTCTACTCTGCGAAAGATCTACCGTGCCCGCCGAGCTGTTGCTGACCTGCGAGCTGCCTTGCCAACAGCAAACTAACGTTAACGGTGAAGAGCTGCATTCTCACGTAGCAACAAAGTCGCTGTTAAGTCCACCGAATTGCGGATCTACACGATCGCTCAGTACTTTGGACTGTGCTTCCATCATCTCCAGACTGCAGTCTAGCAGGCCTAGCTTCTAACGTTAACGTTATCTCCAGACTGCCAGTGAATTCACCGGGTTGGTCAGTTGCTAAAGAACTTTGTTGGCATTGCATCGGTTGTAAAGACAAAGCTCTGTGCGCAGTTTTCACGGATCATCATTGCCCTTGGACATTTTCAGCTGGTTTGGAAATTGGACTAATTTTAACATCACTTTTTCCCCTTTTAAAATATATTTTCTTTTTTTTATTTGTTTATTTGTTTTGTTGTCTGTGTATGTCTTGGTGTCACGGGTACGCTGGCGACTACGCCGCTCCGTCCGGCATTTTTTGTATTTGTTATTTTTTAAATGTATTTGTCTTGTCTTGATGTCATGGGTACGCTGGCGACTACGCCGCTCCATCCGGCATCTTTTGTCTTGTTGTTATGTGTCTTGTTTGTGGAGCGCTTTGGATTGCACTATGTGCATGTTAAATGCGCTTTATAAATAAATCTGACTTGACTTGACTAGCAACTGTTTCTAAGTGAGTGAGGTTTTTTTTGGAAGGGCAGCTATCCGCCTACACCCTTTTACATAGTCTTACAAGTCAAAATAGCTCTAGGCTAGATTTCACGTCCTGATTTTGTCTTGTAATTGGTGGTCAGAGGGGCAAATTCATTTGTGGTCTGTGAAGTAGGAGATGTGCTGTTGTGTGGAGTCTGTGATGTGTTGTCCTCAAGACTCTTGTCAGTGTGAGTGTGATGTTCTTTAGTGGAAAGGAGGTAGCGTCTGTTTCTCCTGTATTCCTGTCCTCCTTCAGCTGAACGTATGAGATAGGAACGGTCAGTTTCAGCCGGTCTGATGACTACTGCAGGTTTCCACTGACCTTGCTCTTGAAAGCGGATGTGTTGACCTTCCTGCAGCAGCGACAGAGGTCTGGCTGACCTATCGTAGTACGTTTTCGGCTGTTGCTGCTGGTGGGCCCGCCTAGCATGAACTTCTCTCGAACTGACGACCTTTGGCTGAAGCTGCTGGTGGGTGCTGGGTAAGACTGAACGCAACCGCCTACTCATGAGCAGTTGAGCAGGTGATCTGAAACAGTCAACAGGAGTGTTACGATACTCAAGGAGACTGAGGTAAGGATCTCTCTTGTCACATCTGGCCTAGTTATGTGGGTAAACTCCCATTTGTCAGCGAAAGCTTCAAACTCTCTGCATTTGTACTGAGGGCCGTTATCTGATACAACAGTCTCAGGTATGCCATGTATAGCGAAGGCTGCTTTAAGTTTGTGTATTACAGCAGAGGCTGTTGTGCTGTGCAATTTATCAAGCTCAAAATACCTGCTGTAATAGTCCACTGTGATGATGTATTGTTCCAGGTGAACAAATCTGTAGCAACGGTCTGCCATGCCCGATCGGGGATATTGTGGCTGATCATGGGCTCCTTGGTGTTGGAAGGTCTGTGTTCGAGGCATGTGGGGCACTTTCCAGCCGTTTCCTCAATATGCTTGTTCATACCTGGCCAAAATAGGATGTCCCGTGCTCTCTGTTTGCACTTTTCAATGCCCATGTGACCAATGTATATCCGTGATAACTTCTCAGCACGCAGTGAAGTAGGAGCAACAATTCTCTCACCCTTGAATATGATGTCATTCATCTGGGAGAGTTCATCACGATAGTTCCAGTACTCAACAATATTCTGCGGGCACAGTTTTCATTCCTCAGGCCATCCTTCACTGATTGTTCTTTTTGATGCAGATTTTTGATTTATTTTAGCTTAGTGTCACTGACAGGCAAGTTACTGTACAGCATGTGTACCTGCATGTCCATGCCCTCTCTGAGGCTCTCATCCTGGTCAGACAGAGACTTCCGGGATAGAGTGTCTGCAACAGGGATGTCCTTGCCTGGTCTGTGGACAATGGTAAAGTCATACCTTTACAGCTGGAGAAACATTTGCTGTAGCCTGGGAGGTGCTGCTGCAAGAGGTTTGCGGATGATGGATTCCAGTGGTTTGTGGTCACTTTCCACTGTGACGTGGTGGCCATACACGTACTGATGGAAGCGTTTGCACCCGAACAAAATGGCATAAAGCTCCTTTTCGATCTGAGCATAATTGACTTCACAGTCAATTTCTCAATGAGTGCTTTTGATGCATATCCAATCGTTCTGCCATCTTGTAACAAAACAGCACCAAGTCCATATTTACTGGTTTCGACTTGTAGGGTCAGCTTTTTTCTGGGGTCAAAATAAGCTAAGACAGGACCTGGTTCACGTGTGATGAGCTCTTTTATCTTCTGAAATGCTTCTTCATGCTGTGTATCCCATGTGAACTCATTGGTCTCTTTCAACAGGTGACGCAGAGGCGCATTGATGCTGGCAAGATCTGGGGCAAATTTGGACAGATAGTTCACCATGCCTAAGATTGTTTCCAGCTCACCTTTGTCTTTTGGGGCTTTCATCTCTTTGATAGCTGCAATCTTGGCTGGATCAGGCTTGACTCCATCTTTGGTGATGAAGTGCCCAAAGTAGCTGACCTCAGTGGCGCAGACAACACTCTTTTCCGGGTTGAGCTTCACTCCTCTCTCTCTGGAACGTTGCAGCATGGCACGGAGGTTTTCATCATGCTCCTGCTTGTTCCTGCCGTATATGAAAATGTCGTCCACAATCGCCATGACGCCTTGTAGATCTTCATAGGTCTCGTTCACCTTCCGCTAGAACTCATCCTGGGCAGATTTTACTCCAAAGGGTAACCGCAGGAATCTGTACCGTCCAAACACTGTGTTGAAGGTTGTCAGCTTGGAAGACTCCTCTGTGAGCTTTATAGCCCAGTAGCCTGACTTGGCATCCATGACACTAAAGTAGCATGCTCCAGCTAACCTGGATGTGATGTCATCGAGGGTTGGTAATGGGTAGTGCGGTCGTTTTATTACCTTGTTCAAGTCTTTGGGATCAAGGCATATCCTCAGCTTGCCTGTGCGTGGTTTTTCTGCTGCTACCATTGAGTTGACCCATTCGGTTGGCTCGGTGACTTTCACGATGATCTTTTGTTTCTCCATACTCTGTAGCTCATCCCGCAGGCGATCACATAAAGCAACGGGTCTTGGTGGGTGAATAACGGGCACTGCATTGGGGTCGATGTGAATGGTACATTCACCAGGGAAAAGTCCTATTCCTTTAAAAACGTCAGCAAACTCCTCCATTATAGACACCTCTTGTTCAGCGGACACAGAGAGAATGAGCTTGATCAATCCAAAATCCAGGCATGCTTGCAATCCTAGCACTGGTGGTGCATGTGTGTCTACAACATAAAACTTCAGCATCAACTGAATGTCCCTGTATTGGCATTTCATGTTGTACTTGCCCCTAACTACAAGCTGCTCTCCACCATAACCATAAAGCGGGCACATTGAGGGTTGTAGCATATTCTGTATTCCCAATCCCTTAGCTGAGGCCCCGGTGTCCAATTTGGTATCTTGAGAACTGCATCAATAAACAAGTCTTCACCGTCTGTGTATTCGTCAGGTTCATTTTCACTCACTGCATGGACTCCTTTTCCTTGCATGGAACGACATACTTTTGCAAAACGGTTCCACTTGTTGCACATCATGCACTGTTTCCCTTTTGCCGGGCAGCTGTTCGTGTCGTGTGCCTTATTTCCACAGTAGCCGCAGGTTTTAGCGCGACCATGGAAGCGACCCTTATCTTTCTTCACCGTTATCCACACCGCATATCCACAGTCCTTCACAAGCAGCCTCAATTCTGTGACAAACTGCTCAAAAGGCTCACTAGGTCCCTGTATCTTCTCATGGAACTTGTAGCGTGCGGAAATTACATCGGACTTTGGCATTAAATATGCTTCAAAACGTTCATAGTATGGCTTAAAAACTTTTGCTTCTGCCTCCGTTAATGTCCATGTATTGTAGATATCTCTACCTTTTTTCTCCGACCCTATCAGTTTGGTCTTACCTGTACAGCTCTATGCAGCTGTAAATGCCTGGACTAGTAACTTTATCCTTAGATGCCTCAGAAAACATAATAGTTCAAACATATATACCACATTTTCTATTACTTCACCATACTTCAAATTAAATATTTTTTCTGAAATTATTTCACGTTTTGTGCCTTTTTTTCATATTATTTGCTAGAAAGGGCATTAAATACTCTAAAATCACACTCATATATATTTTTGTGATGTTCCCAAGGTCTGAAATGTAGGATTCAATAATAAAAACATTGAAATATGTCCCATGGCTAAAATTCTGGGGCAAAATAGGTTTCTCCAATGGCAAAATTGGCGGCCATCTTGGAAAATGGCCGCCATTTTGAAAATTCACGTGGCTAACGTTATTTTTCAAATAAATGGCCTCAGAGGGATAAACATACCAAATTTTACGCTTGTTACCAGAATTGAACGATTGTTACAGTTATCTGCCCCACTATAGATGTCTGGCACACTGACACAACAAATGATAGGTTGGAATGGCACCCAACAGGGGATCTGTCTTTGGTCCGATGGCCATGTGAGGATGTTGTTGATACACTTCATGAATTTCACAAAAACGTCACCATGTTCATCTGGATGTTCAACTATGTTTCCAATGAACCAGTCATCATCATAGATACAGGCAATGTATTTTCCTGGTTTTGTAGCCGATCTGACTGCGAATGTTCTGCCTCCGGGTGCTCTGTATCCAAGTGTTCTGAATCCGATCGTTGTCCGGCATCGACATCTGTGAATATTGTATCCTGTGATATTATTTTCATCCGTATCTTATTTTTGAAAATTGTTATAAAGCAATGATGCGATCGTGTTTCACTGATCGTTTTGTCCGAGGCGTAACTCTCCAATTCGTATGTTTCCTCGTGTTTTTTAATATCTTCTGCACTAACAAAGAAGAATGAAATGTTCTTATAAAACTCAATTTTCCAGCCAGGAAAATACAATTTGTGAAATTCATGAAGTGTGTCAACAACATCCTCACATGGCCATCGGACCAAAGACAGATCCCCTGTTGGGTGCCATTCCAACATATAATTTGTTGTGTCAGTGTGCCAGACATCTATGGACGCAGTGCTCGCCAATACAAACTTGACCAAAAGGACCATGACAAAATTATGCCACTGCTTCCACAATTTCTTGGATAATAGTTAAAGACACTATTCAATTCAACTTTCAATTCAATTTTCTTTGGAGAGTGACAGCGGCAAGGAAAAACTCTTACACTATGTAACATTCATGTTATTTAGTTCTTTAAATTTGATGGCGGGTCTCTTTCATGGGGGATAAGGGGTTAATCCGTGACAGTCTCAGTATATAATTGTTTGCCATCATTGAGCATAATACTAAGTTATTTCCACTATTTTCATGCTTTATCATCACTAAATTCTCCCTGATCTACATTCCAGACTTATGGAAACAATGTCCAAAATGGTGCATTATGAAGAATAAAATTCATATTATGGAGCTTCATAGTCAAAAATGTTATTTCATTAAAAGAAAGAACAAATATGTATCTTTATCTGGTATAAATCCCATTAAGATCATCAAGTGCCCACATGGTCATTTGGGGGTCCAAATATGGGGTTCCAAAAGAGTCACCTCTGCTCTGCCCTACAAAGCCAAAAGGCAGTAACTGCATTTTTGGTCGAAAATGAGTTAATGTCATTTTTGGGATATTAAAGACTTCCTTTATCATGTGGATAAATATCTATACTCAATTTGACTGTTTTTTTGAAAAAATAGAGGGTTGTGTTCACCGTAACTCCCAAAACCATACAATCAACCATGGCAGAGAGCCACAACTGCAGTTACTGTTCTTTGGCTTTGTTCTTCGACGTACAAGTACAGTTACCATACTCTGCCTTATGGTAGCAAATATTGATTATATGTCAGTTACTGCCTTTTGCCTTTGCACGACTCCTTATTTTTAGTACATAATACAGTATCTGACAAATAAGGGTCAAAGGTCAACTTTGAGCACAAGTTTTTTTTATATACACACATTTCTTCATCAGGGCAACAATTCACCAGATTTTCATTGCTCTACCTATAATACATTTGTGTAGACAAAACAAAAAACTTTAAAGTAATTTTTCTCAGTTTGACACTCTGGTCAGTTACTGCCTTTTGCCTTTGTAGGGCAGTGCTGGAGAGGGTTTTTGGACCCCCATAAAACCCCCGCCAGTGGTACCATACCCTTCAAAATCATTCTGGCAAGAGCAAGGTTCCCGCATATAACAAATAATCTTGTTTAGAATAAATATGATCATTAATTGTGGTGCTAAGGCCACCCAAAAAGTGAAAAATCACACATGCCGTCAACATTTTTTTAGGACTTTGGTGACCCACCGCTCACCCAAACAGTAAGGAATGTTGATTCTGCCTCCATAATTGTGTAGTACAGGCTACAATGAACTACCACACAAGTTTCCAGCCTTCTACCACTATTAGAATAGACGTTATGGGCTTCCAAAAATGGCAAAAGTTGAAATGTGAAATTCCAATGTGTCAATTACGGTCGTGGCACCCGAAATTCAAATGGACGCCACGGGCAAACCGTTTGAGATATTGACCTGAAACTTCAGATTCCCTTGTTTGGTAACATAAGGCATATTTTCACCACTTTTCAGCAAAATCTGAGAGGTACCATGTACATGATACCCCGATTTTGGCTGTTTTCACTTGGAATGACCCAAAAGGGAGATGAGCCAACGGGAAGAAGGACCACAGGTCCCTGCAATCCAAGAGGCCCTAGTATTGAGAAGTCACTTTGGGAAACCGAATGGAGGTGTGGGAGGAAGTACAGAGAATGATGGAAATGCAACAAGACTCCCCATCAGAAGTACCACCATTTTCACAACCAACTGCACACTCCTTCAGCCTTCGTGCTTTCCCCCAGGGGGTGAAGGATCAGGAGGGGCATTGAAGGAGGCGGAGACAGACCTAAAGAGTTCAGGGAGAAGACAGAGGACTGAAACAGAAGTGGCCAGAAGGTGAAAACCATAGGTACACCCTGGAAAAGCTGCAGGATGATGGGAAGGTAGGATAAACCACATCACCACTCCCAAGGGACAAGAACAGGACAGAAGAACAGGTATGGAAATGAGAGATCAAGACAGAGGAACAACCCAGGAGCAACAGAAGACAATGGAGGAAGAACATAGTGCAGCAACACAAAGATAGGCCGAGAGAATGCTCAAACACTGGAGCGAGAAGAAAGCGCTGGAAGTAAAAAGACTAATAGATGAACTGATAAAGACAGAAGGTAATGAGCCAGGAAAAGAAGAACTGGTGGCCAGAGCTTGGGAGAAAATGGGAGAGGCTATGAAATGGATAGAAGAAAGAGTAAGCATGTGGGAATCTGAAAAGCACTAGGAATACAAGGTCAACTTCTTGAAGTTCATGCAAGAACAGAGGGAGAAATTAGGAGTCATAAAAGAGATGAGCCTCGAGGAGAAGCGTGAAGAAGAAAAGGTGAAGGCAGAGCTCCTGGAACAAGACAAAGAGAAGCATCTAAGGTGGACAAGATGGGAAGAATTAGAGGAGGAAAGGCTAATCAGTCTAGCAGCTGAAATGACCAAATTGGAAGAGCTGAAAGGGAGAACGAATGAATTCCTGGAAAATATATATGAGCGCATCCGAAAGTTGAGGAACAAAAGCAGGGAAGAAGAGTGTTTACTGAAATTCTGCATGGAAGAGTCCAAGGTGGATCAGAGCATAAATGAAAGCGAAGAGCCCAGCGATGAGGAATTCGATTTGGGAATAGAGCAGGATATAACCTATTACCCCATGGAACTGATCCAGAGGCAACCGCAAACACTGGAGCAGGCCCAGACACAGGCAACAGAGCTAAATCTACTAGGCCGAGGGGCAATATGTGGAGGGTGCAACGGGCACTTCAAAGGTGCACAAGCAGTGCAAACCCATCAGGGCAAAAGAAGGCAATGCAGAGGAAAAGGAATGACAATGCTCTCAGTGACGATCCCAGCCAGTATGATTACAACAGGACTCTTGGGGCTAAGCAGAGTAAAAAAAGGAATCGGGAATGGCCTGGAGGAAATTCGAAAAGGAATGAAGAAAGGACTAAATGAGATTGAAGGAGAAGTAAAAAAGAGCTTGAAAGAAAACAAAAAAGGAGCTGGAGAAAACAGAAGGAAGAGAAGAAGAAAAAAGAGAGGATATGAAAGGAGAAAGAAATAATGCAGAAAGAGGCCCAAGAAGATTCAGACCCAGAAGAAACACATATGATGGCACCATTAATGCAGCTCCAGGAGACAAAAGGTGCAAAAAAGGCTGCCACTCAAGCCCCAGTGATGCCAGCCGCAGACCCTGTGCCAGCTGGTCAAGCTCCTGCCCCACAGCAGCCTGTGGCAAAACCAGGGATACAGCAGCCTGTGATAATACGGCCACAGCCAATGCCACCTATGGTACAGACACTTCAACCAGTGATGTGTGGGCCTATGCAACAGCAGGGCAAGCAATGGTATCCGTAGCCAAGAGGCCGGGGTGGGCCCCGCCGAGGAGGATTTGGGCAAGGAAGAGGAGGCTATGGAAGAGGTCAACAGCAGAATCAACAGAATCAAGGGCCAGGCAATATCCAATGCTGGATGTTTGAAGGAGTAGGGCACATTTCTACGGACTGCCCAACTAAAGCTGGGAGACAAGGCTTCCACGGGGGACCAGCATAACCACCACAAGGGCAAATACAGCTAGGTGGTCAGGCTCCTCAATATGAAGGAGCTCTGTCACAAGGACATGTGTACGGTGAAGCTGTACCACCAGGTCAGGCCCCGCTGGGCAGCCAGGTTACCCATTATAGGGGAGACCCGCCACAGGGGCAGACTCAGTCTGGCCAGGTCTTCCCCTATGGGGGAGCCTACTATTGAAGAGGCCCGGAAAACCCAGGGGAGGGACAGTTCCCCGCCCTGACGAGGGGAACTGACGCAGAACCGATGCTGCAGGTTCTAATACAGGGCAGAGAAGTTAAATGTTTAGTAGACATGGGAGCCATGTACACTTGTCTTCATCCAAAAGATGCCCAGCACCTCCCCAGGTCTTCAGGAAAATGTATGAAGACGGCGGGTTTTTCGGAAAAAACAGGCTTATTCCAATGACAACCCCACTGTCAATTCAAATAGAAGACAAGGAAATTAGGATACCAGTTTTAATAGCGGAACACACACCTGTTAACCCGCTGGGGCAGGATGTGTTGTACAATCTAAGACTCCAAATTGAATGCTCCCCATCAGGAGTGCAGATAACAGGTTTAGCAACTCAGATGGCTATGATGAGACACGGCCCCCACAAAGCCACGTCCAGCAAAGTTTATTGGAGCAGTCAACTGGAACCAGACCTGGAACATGTGATTTATAACGAGCTGGCATACCAAATAAGCACCCTCCACAGCCATCTACGAGCACGAAGATGCCCCTTTTTACTGCACAATAAAGTATGACCTGATACCAAATGAGGAAAGAGAAGAAATGTGGAACAGAGAGGTGGGAGGATGGACACGTATCCCACTGGATATACATGCATTAATCGTGGCTAAAGAGGGAGTGGCCATTGAAGTAAAGTTTGTGGAAGGATGGGACATGGGAACACACTTTGAAATGCCTGGAACAATGCCGCATATCACTCTAAGAGTGGCAGTAGGACACAGAGCAAGACAGATGGGCCCAGTAATGCTCAAAACCTGATGCGCCAAATGGAAGGGAACTATAACTGAAGGTGTCCAAATAGCCTGAGCCAGAAGATGGTCCAATGTTCAGGATAAAGCTGAGCAATCCTATCACTGTCTGGGGAGTCCCACAAATAGGTGAGCGCAGGGACGCAGAAGTCCAAGAATAAAGGGACATCCCCTATGTCAAGGGATGCCCACATGGCAATGCGTTTTGATTATAGAAGTTATTTCCAGGAGCAGGATGACGTTGTGGGGACAAAACGCAACACAAACCCTTTGACAGCAAGGACATGGAATGGGACACATACATGTGACACCTGTCATGGCATCTTAAAGGGACTAAGGCACTGCCAGACCAACACCTCAGACCTAAAACCAGAAGGGACTGAAGAGGAGCAGAGAGGATGTCAAGGGTCAAGAAACTGCCATGGAAGAAGCCCTCGATATACCTTATGTCAAAGAATGTCCATATAGCAATCCCTACTGCATGCATGGCCTGCTGGGAGGAATAGGGTACCGATGCTGGGACAGGAAGAATCACGTACCCTTTAGCAGGTCTGATCCGACTGGGAGAGATATGTGAAGCAAATCAGGAGACAGGTTGGTAAAGCCAGAACGAGCATCCTGGAAGATGAGGGTGCTGCAGGAGGCAGGGGAAACGGATGAGGAACGCATGGAAAGAATATGATCGCAGGTGCTATCCGTGGTATGGTCCCAAGGAGATGGGGACATAGGGTTGGTTAAATCAGCAAGCCCCATGAAAGTGAAATTAAAACCAGGAGCAACACTGCCATTCCAGCTACAGTATTTAATCTCAGCAGAAGCAGCTGAAGATATTAAGGGAACGATTAAAGACCTTCTGAAAGCAGGAGTCCCAAGTGCCAGATGTAACACGCCTATCTTTCCTATACAAAAGGCAGATGGAATAAGATGGAGAATGATCCAAGATCTCAGGCCTGTGAATGCATTGAGGATTATCCGGCAGACGTCCCACATGCTAACGTGTTACTGACCAACGACCCAGCTGACGCTACCACGTTTTCCACCATATGTTTGACCCAGGCTTACTTATTTATTAGAGTGTCCCCAGCGAGCAGGGAACTCTTCTATGATCATGAACGCAGGAACCATTAATCTAAAAAATGCCTTGCCTGGACAATGGATGGAAACAAAGCAATCAAGTGCATCAAAGGAGAGCTGCAGCAAGCACCAGCACTTGCACTGCTGGACTATGGAAAACCCTTCTACCTATATGTGTCAGTGAAGAAGGAGGAAAGAAAGGAGGCCTACATGACAGCTATCTTAGCACAGACACAGTGTCATGGGAAGAGCAAACAGGCAATTGCATACTATAGTTCTAAACTGGATGTGGTGGCCCAGGGCTACCCACCATGTTTTCAGGGACTGGAGGCAGTGTATTCAGCATACGTTAAGGCTTCAAGCACAACCATGGGATGGTCAGTGATAATACACACCAGTCATGCAATAGCTCAGTTAGCCGAACAAGGACACAGCTCAGGTATTACAATCTGTCCCTTTGCCCTGATTTCAGCATAAGGACATGTGACATAGCAGGAAATCCAGCGGATCTTGTTCCTCTTGACTATGAGGAGGAATCACACAACTGTGTAGCAGACTCAGTAGCCTTCTCTAAGCTTAGAGAGGATTTAGAGAGTGAGCCACTGGCTACTTTGTAGATGCCTCTAGTCATAATTATGACAACAAAACACATGCAGGGTCAGTGTACAAAAAGTGGATCACAAAAATGTCATTACGGTCATGTGCGAGCCCTGTACACAACCAAGTTCAGCTCAACTAGTGGAGCTTAAGGCATTAACAGCAGTATGCTTACTAGCTGAAAGACAGGATGCAACCATGTACACTGACAGTGCATACGCCCACAATGTTTGCCATGTGCATGGCGCACAGTGGAAGCAAAGAGGCTTAAAAAAAAATCAGATGGAAGTCCAATCCAACATTTGGAACAAATTCAGTTATTACTAGCTGCCATGATGCGACCAAAAAGGCTAGCTATAGGCAAATGCAAAGCACACTGTAAGGGACAGGATTCTATTACTGTAGGTGATGCAACAGCAGATGAGGTAGCAAAGGAAGCTGCCCTTGAGGCGAGGAGGCGTAACGCAGCCCCAAAACCTCCTCAGGAAAATGAACCACATACAGTGCTGTTACACAGGGCAGTTTAAATAATGCCATGTCAGTCAGAGTTGTCATAATCAACCCCCAACTTAAGCTGAATGACATAGAGGAGGCACAGGACGTTGTCCCTGATAGTGAAAAGGTGTTGTGGGCACAAAGGGGTGCGTCAAAGGGAGGGGATAGCGTGTGGAGGAACCACGATGGCAGGATGGTGGCCCCGAATCGGCTGCTCGATCTCCTTATTGTCATGCACATAGTGTGGGTCACTTGTGCAAAGGGGGGAGGTTAGGCAGCAGATTCATGATAGAGGATTTTGGGCACCATCACTTCAAGATCGTATTGCTCATGTGTTGAGGAATTGTCACACTTGTGCAATAAGCAACACACGAAAAGGCATAAAAATAGGCATAGGTCCAAGACCCCTGGGACACATCCCACTCCCAGAAGGTTCATGTAAACATCTAGTAATGGATTACAGTGACATGGGTAAAACAGTCAATTCGTATAAACATGTTTTGGTGAGAGTATGTCGATGTTCAAGGTGGGTGGAAGCCTGCCTGATTTGCTTTTTGTCAAGAGAAGTGATCCCCAGGTTAGGAATTCCAGAAATAATTAGCAGGGACAATGGCAGAGCTTAACGCAGATCCAAATTTGCCAAATCTAAAATGGGTAGATGCATTGCCAATTGCATTGTTGAAAATGCATTGTGAAAAGAATCACACCACGCACCTAACACCGCATGAATGGTCACTGGAAGACTGATACCTACACTGTGAATCAGTGCCGATTGGAAACCCTTGTTAGTAATATTGGAGCAGAAAGTGAGCAGTTATATTAAACAATTTTCTTAAGTTCACAGGGCAATTTTCAATGAGCAGAAGAAGGGAGAATGGAGAAGAACGGAGGAGCCAGACGATGATGATGGGAACCAAGGTCCCGTTGGGACCTCCACCAGACTCCCCTGGGGAGGATGATGGTGGTGGGGACCGGGGGAGAATCAAGTACGAATAGGGGTACGGCAAGGAGGATACTGCCGGCTCCGATACTGGCTCTAGGTGTGATGTGCCTAGGGGGCATGGTGTTTTCTCTCCCCTATCTGTTTCTGCAGGTGCTGTTGATGATGGGGTCGAGCCAGGCCCAAGCGGGAGGAGGTGGATACTTCCACCCCGCACTGAGGCCACTTCCGAATCCCCAGGTATCCGAGACCATGACAGCTGCCCCGAGAGCCAGCCCTCCAGCCGTTGCTGCAGCTGGCTGTACAGTCGTCTCCACAGCCCCTACAACGATGAAGGATATACCGAAGAAGCGTCGGGACTGGAAGAAGAAGCAGGGGAATCGACACCGCCGCCGCACTAGTACGGAAACACAATCAACTGGGGAATCTGGTACTCCTTTGACCTTCCCAGTGACAGACCAGCCGCTACAGAGGACTTCATAGGATGGTAGAGAACAGGACAGTGGGGACATATTCATGTTGCACGTGCATCCCAGGAACAGATGAAGACATGGAGGACTTTGTAAAAGGCAATGATTGTGGCATTTCTTGGCAAACTGCTGCTCGGAGTTGCCCTTGTTGTAGGACTGTTTTGTGGCATTACCAATGTTGTGGAAGGATCTGCTCACAGGCAGTGGCCAAAACAAAGTGATGGTTATGGAAGATGGTTATGAAAAAGTATGTATAGGAGAAAGTGAATATGAGAATATGATGGTGTTGGAAGGGCTCCAGGCTTATCTGGAGCTTCCTCCCTCGAGTGGGCAAGAATAAGGTGGGGCCCTGTGAGGTGCCCACACCTATACAAAATAACTCATAGGGTCCATGTTGATACACACACACACACACACACACACAATACTGATAGGTAACTCACAAGACATGTACCTGCACGCCCGGGTGACAGAGGAAAAGAGGATAGAAGTTATGGGCTGTGACCTGATACGAATAGACAGTAATCATAGCATAACAGAATAAGAGTGAGGGGACGATGATATACTACTAATAAATACTTATTACACATAGATGAAACATAGAGTTGTGGAGGATTAGCCCTCACCCGCAAGGCCATCCAGAGGAATTGGATAGTAATGCTTGCTTGAAGAATATATATTGAAATGCCCTCACCCTGGCTTGCCCCAGTGGTGAGGCAGGGTCACTGCCTCACAATCCTGATGCTGCACATGTTTTTTTTTTGTTTTTTTTTGCTGTGGAAAACAGCTGTGATGCAGCAAGCAAGCATGCTGGTTAACAGTAGCCTTATGTTAGTCATCAGATCTGTTTGTGTCACAATTTTGTTAGAGCACTAACAAAGGAGACAAAAGGATCACAATTCAACAGCAGG
This sequence comes from Alosa pseudoharengus, assembly GCF_046254945.1. Lineage (NCBI taxonomy): Eukaryota > Metazoa > Chordata > Actinopteri > Clupeiformes > Clupeidae > Alosa > Alosa pseudoharengus. The sequence goes on from NW_027468680.1 coordinate 33,514,342, forward strand.
ATTTATTTTTGATCACTGGGACTACGTTTACACGAAGCAGGGTATTTTCCTAAACGAATATCTTGCCATCTACGTTTGCAAATAAAACTGCATTTACACGAGACCGTTTTTTTTTCAAATGTGTTTACACGAACCTGTGTACATACATGCTGTCATGAGCACGCCAAACCACAGTGGCAGTCTAACGATAAGCTCAAGCTCACATTAACCAATCAGAACCCTGAAAAGTCACACGTAAGAACATGTAAATGTAAACATTGGTCGCACATTTGGTGTACTTCTGTCGCATACTGTGACGTATTGGTAACAGCAAATACATACATATAAGAAAGAACAAAAAGCAAATAAACAGACACAAAAAAAAAAAAAAAAAGGGGCCTTTCGTTTTGGGGGAGATGGCCTTTCATAGAGAAAGGGCCTCCACCTAGTAGTGAGAGTCCATCCATATAGGACTGTTCTACTCGCGCATTTTTGTAAACGGTGTCTGGAAGCGAATACCTTGGTTTTTCAGAGCCACCTTCACAGCTGCGTATGCTTTGCGTTTTTGCAACACCCCTGCACTGTAGTCGTGATCAAAATAGATGCGGCTGTCTCCTATTTTAATGTTTTTCTTCTCCCATGCTTTGGTCAGAACTAGTTCTTTATCTGTGTATTGGAGAAAATTGACAACTACTGACCGTGGAGGACCACCCGCTTTCGGTTTCGCAGCAAGCGCTCTGTGGGCTCGTTGGATCTGGAGGTCTTTGTCAATTGACAATTCAGTGCGGAGCCACTCTTCCACAAACGACAGAACCGGGCCTTTCTCTGTGTCCTCTGAGATGCCATATATCCGTAGATTATTCCATCTAGACCTAGATTCCAAGTCATCTAACTTATCCTTCATCCATCTCTTTTCTCGCAATATCTCCTGTAGCACACTGCTCGCCTCTGAGCTCCATGCCTCTACTTCTTCTGTATGCGTCAGAGTGGCATCTATCTTTTCGTTCTGTTCTTGTACGTCTTTAGTGATCGCCAATTTCTGATCAATATCTTCCTTAAACCCTGATAGTTCACTTCTCATATGTCTTATGTCTTCTTTAAACGTTTTCAGAGCATTTGTTTTTAAAACATAACTTGCATCTTTCCATTCCAACCATTATTAGGCTTAGGCCTATTTTTATCATTTTTTTTTTTTTTTGCAAGGTTGCTCCTGGCAAGACTTGTTTATAACACATTTGGTGATTAATTGATAGCTGTTTTTGGGACACATTAAACTTTCTTTATAATGAGCGCATACGGGGAGTAAAACGACTTGTTTTGCCATTTTGGGACATTAAGCTACATTAAGCTAGCCTAGAAATCTAGACGCACCCTAGCGGCAGCAAATTATATTCATTTATGTCCAAAATGTCTAAATCAGTTTTCACTTGCGTTATTACAAGACCACCCGCTATCATCTTCGCGAACAAACAGAAACAATCAAATAAATAAAAAAAGGCTACACAGTTCAAAGAGGGCTTCAACTACTAAGTTTTTCGTTTAACTATTGCTGTTACACCGTTGGAAACAGTTAGACTCAGTCAAATCAATTTAGCATTTCATTAAAACAGAAGAGAAATGATCAGCCTTCAACAACAGTGGGACTTCATATGGATCAGACGCCAACTCGGTCAATAAGAAGGACAAAAATAAATAGAAACGAAATTAGAAAATGTAAACTAAGTGGATATTAGGGAAGAGAAGAGAAAATGTTTGTTTGCAACAGCGCATGGAAAAGAGGGCTGCTCCTCCCTATCTCACTGTCACTTTTACACCCCTTTCAGTGGCCTAGTAGCAGAACAGGCGAGCATGACGCAGGCGACCAAAGTTCAATTCTTGATTGAAGCGTGAACAGAGACGGTTGATAAAGCGAGACGATTCATAATAGGGTACACTGTTAAGTATGGTTCGCAGCTGTTACGCCCATTTAGGAGTCTAGTGGGAGGTCCAGTGTCTATGTATTCCTATGGGAGAAATGAACATTTTTTCGGAATATGACCAATCCCTTAGCCCTATATTCAGCGATGTAAGTTCTGTCAGGTCCATTAAGTCAAGAACAACACAGGCAATAAAAATCCTTTAGGAAATTTTATTGAATATATTACAAATTAAATTTGGCGGTATGGCTCTGTTCAGAGGGGTCCCCAGACCTTTCATGAGCACCATGAAAGAGCAGTGAGCCTGGGGATAGCAGCAGCATTAGGGGGCGCTCACACAGTTTAAGACGAGCTAAACTATTCCCCCATATGAACAGAGTAGCAACTATGACATAAAAGCCTATGCCATGTTATACACGACAGGGTGGAGCAGGGGAGGAGGTGGGTTGCATAAATGCGAGCAGCAAGCAGTTAGGAATAACTAAAGCAGCTTTAAATAAGGCGCCCTGTTTGGATGTAGCCATTTAGAAGCGAGGGGAGTGCGAAGGGAGTTGACAGCTGATAAGCTGATGCCCATAGCGGTTAGCAGCGCCTTGACTACTTGGCCTGCCAGAACTGACGCTGATGCTCAATTTCTGTCAGGTCCATTAAGTCAAGAACAACACATGCAATAAAAATTCTTTAAGACATTTTATTGAATATATTACGAATTAAATTTGGCGGTATGGCTCTGTTCAGAGGGGTCCCCAGACCTTTCATGAGCACCATGAAAGAGCAGTGAGCCTGGGGACAGCAGCAGCATTAGGGGGCGCTCACACAGTTTAAGACTGAGCGAGCTAAACTTTTCCCCCCAAACAGACCATACCTGGCAATCCTCTTGTGACCAATCAACACAAGAGGATGGAATTAAGTAGCCTTTAAGCACAGGGGAGCAGAGCACATAGGTCAGGAAACAGAGCAGGGAGCAGAGCTCATAGCTTTCTGAGCGTCAAGAATGGCACGAACGTCAGGTCGAAGGTAACGTTCGTATGCAGTAGACGTCCATCGGCCCATGGCTTTTAGGGTTGAAAAAGGAGCAGATGCCGCCGCAGTAGTTGCGGCCCCTATGCGCAGAGAATGGGCTGTATAACGGTCTGGAGGCAGTCCGCAGAATTGGCAGAGGAGGCGTAGATGAGATGCAAACCAGGCTCTGGACATTGGTTTCCCCTCCTGAGTGACAAACAGCGGCTCCTGCGGACCAGCATGAGGACGGCTCCTCAAGTAGGTCAGCGTGGAAGATAAAGGACAAAAGACAGTATTAGACTCTGATATATAAACAACTACACCTTCACTATTTCTATCTGATCTGGGGCCTCATTTATAAAGCGTTCTTATGCACAGATTTGATCTTAGACCGTGCGTACGCTCAAATCCATGCCAACGCTCAGATTTATAAAAACCGTCTTTGACGTGGAAAAGTGCTTATCTCCACGTCAGGTTCAAACTTGACGTACGACCATTTCCTTGTGGTAATGCCGGGGTACTGCAAGTAATCTGAGGTCTAAGTGCGATGCATTTTCAAAATTCCAAGACCAACGATCTCATGTCTTTCTTTGTCATATGCATGATCAATATCAGAAGATTTTTTATTTCAAATCTTTTATTGTGAAAAACATTTCAAAATATTACACATTTATACACATTCAGAGTTTTTTTTTTTAAGTAGGAAATAACAATACAAACAATAACCCACACACAACAACAAATAACAAAGCCCACCCCCCACCCTCACACAAACACATAACCCACCCTGGGACTTCCTGATCTATTACATTGATGAGGCAATAAGATATTATGGATAAACAAAACAACATCTTAACAAGATCAATGAATTTGCTGGAGAAGGGGATACCAAATCTCCTCAAATTTCTCCAGTCTGTTTGATAGCACATACCGTATCCTTTCTAGGTGCAAAAGTCGGATCATTTCGTCTAGCCACATTTTAACAGAAGGGGTCTAACTTTTCTTCCAAAATTGTAAGAGTAGTTTCTTAATTAACATGTATGATAGCAATTTTTGTTGGAGTACTGGGAGTGAATTAAACTTATCTGACACACCAAAATTGGATCTGGTTCCAGTGAAGTCTTAAGCATATCTGATATTGATTTAAATATCTGGACCCAAAATGATAAAATCTTAGGGCAAAGACAGTAACTGTGAAGTAGAGAGGCTTCATCTGCCATACATTTATCACACAATGGGGAGATTTCTGGGAATATCTTGTGTAGTTTTGTTTTTGAGAGGTGGAGTCTATGGATTATCTTAAACTGAATCAAACAATGTCTTGAATTAGCAGAGCATTTATGTATGTTTTCCAAAGCATCATCCCAGAGTTCTTCACTTATTCCCTCCCCAAATTCTTGTTCCCAAAGAGTTTTAATACCCTGCATAGATGGTACGGACCTGCTTAATAGTGCAGAATAAAGTGTTGAAATGAGATGCCTAGCTCCGCCTCGAAATATAAACAACACATCCAAAGTTGTGGGTTCAACACAATCTAGTTTGGGTACATGTTTCCTCACATAGTCCCTCACCTGTAGATATCTGAAGAAATTATTTTTATGTAGACCATATTGACTTTGAAGTTGGCTGAAAGAGGCAAATTTTTTATTAATGAAAAGATTTCCAATGTTCAGAATACCCAACTCTCTCCATTGCGAAAAGGCAGAGTCCATATAGGATGGAGGAAAAGATGGATTTTTAGCTATAGGTAAAGAAAAGGAAAGAGACTTAGCATTGAACCTTGACTTAATCTGTTGCCATATGCGAATGCCATTATAGGTTATACAATTATGACTATAGCAAGCCTTCTGAATTTTTGTTGGTGCTAATACCAATGTGCCAATGTCATATGGAACACAGTCTGCTCTTTCCATTACAATCCAGGTTGGATCTTTAAAAGTGTGATCCAACCACATAATCATAATGCGGAAAGCACAGGCCTGATAATAAGAAAAGAAATCAGGGAGACCCATGCCACCATCTAACTTAGGTCTGCAAAGATGTGCTTTTTTTATTCTAGGTGTCTTGTAATCCCACAAAAATGGAGTTATAAGTGTATCAAGCTGTTTAAAGAATTTCTTAGGGAGGAAAATTGGGATATTTTGAAAGAGATATAAGATTTGTGGGAGAAAGACCATTTTTATTGCATTAACTCTCCCTGCTAGTGAAATAGGGAGTGATTTCCAAAACTCAATGTTATTCTGCAGCTTAGATATTAATGGAGGGAAGTTGTACTTGTACAGTGATTGAAAGTCCTTAGTGACTCTGATACCTAAATATGTAAATTCTTGCAGTGATATCTTAAAAGGGAACCCCTGTAAAGCTGAGAGGTTGTGTGTTTTTACCGGCAATAATTCGCTCTTTGACCAGTTGATCCTATAACCTGAAAAACTTCCGAAATGAGATATCAGATCTAGTATGGCTGGTATTGAGGACAAGGGTTTAGTCACGTACAATAATATATCATCTGCATAAAGGGAAATCTTATTTGATGTATTATTGATGTCATATCCATGTATGCAGACCTCAGACCTGATCTTTTGTGCCAAAGGCTCAATGGCCAGGGCAAATAGTAAGGGTGATAAGGCACACCCTTGCCTTGTACCTCTGTGCAAGAGAAAAGGCGGAGAAAGAATGCCATTAGTTAAAATTCTGGCACTAGGTCTGTCGTACAAGACCATCAACCACTTTTTGAAATCGTTACCAATTTTATATTTTTCTAGCACAGAAAATAAATAAGGCCACAATAATTTGTCAAATGCTTTCTGTGCATCTAATGATAGGATAACTAGATCAGAGGACTTCTTTTTCTGAGATTAAATAATGTTAAAGAGGCGTCTAAGATTAAAGAAGGAATGCCTGTTTGGTATAAAACCAGTTTGTCCGGATGAACAAGTTTACTAATTAAAGAGCTAAGCCTGAGAGATAGAGTTTTAGCTAGTATCTTTTGGTCAGATGTCAAAAGTGATATGGGTCTATAGTTGCCCACTTCCATTGGGTCCTTCCCTTTTTTGGGTAATACTGTGAGGGAGGTAAAGTGCCATCTTCTTTTGCTTGTGTATACATTCTCAGAAGGTAAGGAGAGAGAAGATCACTGAATTGCTTATAAAACTCGTTTGGAAACCCATCGGGCCCAGGGGTCTTACTATTTTTCAACAATTTAATTGTTTCCTTTATTTCTTCAACAGAGAGCTCTGCATTAAGAAAATCCTGATCTCGCTGTTCTAAAGCGGGAAGGTCACAGCTCTCTAGGAAGTTGTCTATAACAGAACAATCTACTGTTCGAGAAGAGTATAACTCCTCATAAAACTGTTGAAACCTTTAATATCTTTGTAGGAAACCAATATATCCCCCTGTTCTGATTTTAGTTTAGTTATTGTGTGATCACTCTCCATCTTCCTAAGTTGTCTAGCAAGTAATTTATGAGGTTTTTCCCCAAATTCAAAATACCTTTGTTGTGTGAACAAAAAGGCCCTGGTTATACAATCTGATATTATTTGATTGTATCTATACCGCAGTGAAAGTATTTTCTTGTATTTGTCAGTAGAAGGGCATATAGCATTTTCTCTGTCCATTTGGTTGATTTGTTTTTCAAGCTCAGTTAGTTCAGTCCGTCTCCTTCTCTTTCTTTCAGCCTGAAAAGATATTATGGACCCTTTAATGTTTCCCACAATATAGATGGTGATGTTTCAGGTAGATCATTCATTTCAAGAAAGAAAGTAATTTGTGACCCAATATATGTACAAAACTCTGGCTCTTTCAGGAGTTGTGGGTCAAGTCGCCACATCCTATCTCGTTTAGGTAGGTCATTAAAGGAGAATTCCGGTGTGATATTGACCTAAAGTGTGTTGAAACATGATACCGAGTGTGAACGTATGTCTCATAGCCCATCTCGGCTTGTCCCCTGCACTCCAAAATCTGGTGCTAGTTAGCCGATGCTACCAACAGCTTGTTCAATGGTGGTGCTTCGGCATCGGGCTAGCCGTGCAAATAAATCACTGTTTTACACCATTTACGAGGCTCAATGTATCTCCACACTTCATTGGTATACTACCGAAGGCCCTGACATTTAAAACGAGACATTGAGAACTTTGAAAAAGCACTGGTAGTTTACTTACAAGACGATTTATACAGACAGTATCTTCACGAAGTTTAGCGTTTGCAGCCATCTTGAATTTAGTCACGATAAGTCGAGCGACGAGTAAGAATGAACAGGTATGATAAGGGATCAGATTCCAAAAAGAATTCAGTGGAAATGCATGGATTCCAGTTTCTTCCAGTAGCAGCAACTAGAATCCATGCATTTCCACTGAATTCTTTTTGGAATCTGATCTTCCAATGTCTGGCCTATACTAATGAACCCCTCATAGTAAGGCGTGACCCCTCTAAGGAAGTTACATAAAGAAAAAAGAGACAAACATATAAGTGGTAAACAAGACATACCCAGAATACCTCCCTAACCTAACACTTCTTAGTAAGAAGTAAAATAGCTCCAGAACTAAGTATATTTTTTCTAACCATAGTAAACAACATTAGTAGTCAACACAAGCATTTAGCATGCACCAACAAATAGACATAATCACCACGTCATCGGGGAATAGAATTAGACTGTCCGTCAATCTTCTATCACACCATCGGGGCTGCTGTCGTGATCAGACGGCTGCTGGTCTCCTCTGGTTTTGTTGCCGAAGTGGCGCTTGGCAAATTCACAGGCTTCTTTGGCATTTGTATATACTGTCTCCTTGCCATTGAAAGTCACTCTCAGCTTCGCTGGGTAAACCATTCCATACCGAACTCCCGGTTGGTCTAGGAGAAGTTCCTTGGCCCTATTAAACGCAGCTCTGCGCTTCACCACATCAGGAGTAAAATCGGGAAAGATGTGAATACTTTGTCCGTTGAAGGAAAGATCTCTCAAATCGGCGGCTCGTTTAAGCACCTTTGCAACATCTTGGTAGTAGTGAAGTCGTGCAATAAGAGCGCGAGGCGGCGGATTTTCACCCTCCGCTCTCCTCCGCATAACTCTGTGTGCACGATCCACCAACGGTTGCTCTTCCAATGACAGCGCGTCTTTCAGGAGCCCAGATACAAATGTTCCAGTATCCATGCCCTTTTCAGAGCCTTCTGCCAACCCCACAATCCTCACATTTTGTCTCCTTGAACGTCCCTCCAAGTCATCACATTTCTCTGTAAGACGGTCAACTTCTGTGCACAGACGTTTCACCTCTGACTGGAGTTTGACGATAGCATCCGAACTGTGTGAGGCTGACTGCTCCAACTCCGTGATAGTTTCGCTGTGTTGGTTGCAGTGTTGTTATATCAGCACAAATCTCCGTTTGGAAAGTAGACAGTTCTCCCCTAATCGCAGATGCCATCTCCGCGATTCGAGTGTCAATAGTCTGACATATTTCCATTTTAGTGAACTGGAGATCAGAACGGATTGACCCTCTAGCTTCCAGGATTGTAGCATGGTTCGTCGAGGAGGTGTTAGCTTCCTCTGTATCTGCAGCATTAGCTCCGTCTTTCTTTCTGCCTTGAGACTGTTTGCCTGTTTTCATCTTGGCTCCCAATGAGTGAAAATGTCGTCTAGTGTTTATTTAAGTAACACTTGTGCGATATAATGTCCAAGATATCAGGTTATAATACCATTTTAATCAAACCATGCGGGAGCTATCAAGGGAAGCGACCTACCACGCCATGGCTCACTAGCGCCCCCCCCCCAATATCAGAAGATTTTTAAAGACATTTTTGGACGCAGCTTAATGTTTCATGGTTTGGCATAAAACTGCTAATGAGAACTATAGCCCACTTAAGAAAGTGAAAAAAAACGTATAGCTTACTTATTTCATAATATCTATTTAAAAAAAACTCCAAGACCTACGATAGAATGATTGAAACATTCTTACAGGTGATCTAGTATATTTAGTGCCACCAATCTAATATTGACCATAAAATGTCCAATTGCCCTCGTTTAGGAGAGGAAAAGTACATTCGTGCCAGGGATGTAGTGGTAAAATAAGAGGTGGGTGAACTATGAATTCTGCGATCTCGGTGAGGTGGACTGCGTCATGCGGTATCGGATTTTTAAAAAAGGCATTCGAACATGTTAATATAACGTGGAGGTTATTATGCAGTATTTGGGAATAGGCCTATAGGATAGTATTGGATAATACAGTTTTGAATGTTAAAAGTGAATAAACTCTTTTGAGAGGTGGATAAACTCTAATAAGAGGTGGGTAGGCCTAAACTCTATTTCTGAAATGTCTATAACAAAACAATGAAAGAAAACGATAGCAAAGATATGCAGAATGATTGAATAATGACCGGCGAACTAGGCTACTTTTTCAGCAAAACATAGCCTATCCTAAAAGAAACGTTAAGCCATGACATATCACGCTTATAATTTAGTCCTCTGTTTTGTAGGCTAAATCAGAGTAGGCCTAAACATACTAAATGTTGATTATTCACATTACTGCAAGCAAAAGGATGGATGCATACGATCTCTTTCCAGAAAGCTTTGCTGGAAAAAACATAATTAGTTAAGCTATTCGAACTGACGCATATAGGCTAGTTAACATCAGATGGCATAGGCTAGGCCTATACAATGTTTTCAATATATAATTTTACATAGGCTACAGCTTTTAGGCCATTGATTTCATTAAAACATATGCTAACAGGGTTCCTACACATTTTCCATTTCAAAATTCCATACTTTTTCCATACTCAAATGTTTTTCTGACCATATTCTAGACATTGTCAATGGAGTGTTCTACTAGCATTGTGAAGAGCTGTATAATAAGGTTTATTATTAACTTGTTAGCCCTCAGAAAACACTTGCCTATTGTTGGATACATTTTGTTTGGGAAGTGCTGAGTTGGAAGGTGCACTCACATTTGATATAGCATAGCCTACATTTGTTGGAGACTAGTGCACTGCTGGCAGAGGCCTCAGAAATCACCGTAAACAGTATTATTTGTTTGCAATAACAGTTTATCAGATAATGCAGTATCCATGTCTTGGTAACTTTTACAAAATCAAAAAAGTCTACCAGTGTTTTAGCCGAAAATAGCAGAGCTACGCAAACATACCAGTGCACAATGGTATAGGGCACGTGCATAGAACAGGGGTTCTCGATTTGGTTTTGGTACCAGGGTCCCCTTGTGGGAGAGAGTTTTTTCTGAGGAACCCCATTCAATTGTATCTTGATGATTTGGACTGACAACTTAAGATACACAACAGTAGGAATGGTTCATTATGACCTGAGTGAAGTGATTAGTACTGTAGAGGCAATAGTCTGGAAACACAAATATTTCTCCATACCCTTGTTTCTTTTTTCCATACTTATCCAGACCTGGAAATTACTAAAATCAAATTCCATACTTTTCCAGGTTTTCCATATTGCGTAGGAACCCTGTGCTAATGATATTGATGAGGGGGTGTTTACAAGGCGGAGACCTAAAACCATCCGGCTGCGCACAAGTTGACGTTCATTTGTGATTTATAATGGGCACATCTGGAAGGGTGGCGTACGCACGTTTTTTTGTGCGTACGTTCGTGTTCTCTGAATCACACGTACGATCATTTCAGAAATGATCTAAGATCAAATGAAGGATGGTTTCTATGCAACACTTTTATAAATGAGGCCCCTGGAGTGTTTGAGAAACAAGGTGAAATGGTGATCATTAATCGAAACATCAGAAATGGTGAGATCGTGATTTGGGTCAAAGAAACACATGCGTGAAGAGATTTCGCCACCACTTAGGAAACCAAAGAAAGCTGTAAGAATGACTGATAACATTTGATCTGTGTAAGGCCAAAAAAACCCTTCCCTCAATCGTGATATAATTGTATTAACTAAAGGTCATGTGAAAGGGAGACGTTTATCATTGCCTCGAGGTGACTCCTTTTTGAGGCCGTTCAGCAGGAGGCGTATGGATGGGTTTTCCAGAATACTGGTAACGGATGGATCCAGGCAGCGTGGATGGAATTGGATGCCAGCGACAGTACTTTTGATGGAAGAAGGCTGCATTTTTCCAGACTCAAAGCAATGGACTCTAAAAGCACTAACACAGGATATATTCACAGGCAGAGCGGCTACAGATAAAGTAGCACAAAATATGGTGAAATAAGACCAATCTGAGTCGTACGCTTTTAATGTAGATTTAGACAGACCTCCACGCATGTACTGCGCAGCAGCGCGCACATAAGATTGCAGCGGATCATTTAATCTAAAATGGTTTGGCTGAACGGGGGGCATTCCAGGCTTGACTGGGCTGCTTCTGGACTCAGGAGATGGAATTTCTGTAAATTAAATCGAGAGAGAGAATCGGCCACTTGATTATTCAAACCAGGGATATGAGCTGCGCGAAAGGTATAATTGCCCAAAATTGACAGCCATGTAAGACGTCTCATGAATCTATTAATGATTGGAATAGATGAGCGCATCTTGTTAATGATGTTAACAGTTGCCTCGTTGTCGCTGAAAAACAGAATTTGTTTCCTAGCCCAATGTTTACCTCAGAGAATGCAGGCTACAACAATAGGATACAACTCTAGTAGAGCTGTTGAGGATTCATTGACAGGCAAGTTGACTAATTCTTTCGGCCAAGCGCTTGCAAACCATTCGTTATTGAAGACCCCCCCCCCCCAAAACCCTGCGGAGGGCGCAGCATCCGTACACAGATTGAGTGCTGGAGACGATTCCAGAAAATCATTATGAAAAAATGAAATGCCATTCCAATTATCCAAGAGCAAAGACCAACATTTTAGCTCTGATCTACATCCTGCGTCTAAAGTAACAACGTCATTGAGATCTTTAACTGATTTGGATAAGTCAAGAAGCCTGGATATGAATGACCTGCCTTGAGGAATACCTCTCATCGCGAAATTAAGATGGCCTAGAAGAGTGAATGACTTTGATTCTTGAGCTGCATGCATAATGGCGGCCTTACATTGTACGATTTTAGTCTGTTTTCACAGTCGGCGACTAAATTTCCAAAGTCGGACAGAAATCATGGGAGTTGTACTGGAATCGGGGTTCACTCTTTATTACGACATCCCGTTATTACGACAACCCTCTATTACGACATACCGTTATTACGACATGCCTCTATTTAGACATGCCCCTACTCCGACTTTTTTTAGTACCGCTATTCAGACATTACCAATCCTCATTTTCAATTTATCTCAGTTCCTGTATCCTATCAAATTCCAACATCCTAGATGCATGGATGAGCTGTAGTCATGTCATCTGCACCTGCAGCTACATCAACAATCCACCCGCCATCCACTCCAAACAATGTTTTTCCCAATAATTGATATCGGCACACATTTCAGTCAAAACCTTAGGTGATTTTGAACTGGCCATGTGAATAAATGTTACACATTATATGTAAAACACAGGTAGCTCTCCTCATTTTATTCTCTAAGCTCTCAGGGGAAAACGGTCGGAAACTCCATGCATCAAACAAACTCTGTGCGTGCAGGCCACCTATATTAATTCATTAATGGCCGTCAATCATGCAATGGCCAATTGCGCAAAGACGGGCGGAATTCTTGCTCCAGTAGCCTAAACCACTTCAGTGAACATTCAAATAACCCCCAGAGTTCAGTGTCCATCAGGGTGTTCAAACTGGGTGTGCGATATATTCAAGTTGCTTATATTGCATTTTAGAGGACAATGATAAAGCCACGTATAGGCCTACGCCATGCAACGCAACACAGCAAAAGGACTCCGCGGCGGATCCGCCGCGGATGTATCACGACATCCGGAACGGACCCGCGAAACGGACCCGTATCGGAGTCCAGATGCTCTCAGGAACGGATCCGCTACGAAGGCGGATCGCGGACCCGCCGTGGCTCCGCGCTGCATCCGCCCCGCATCCGCGATTAAAACCTTACCTCCGCGGCGGGTCCGTTTGGGACCCGTAAATTGATACATGCATCCGCCGCGGACCCGCAACGGACTCATAAAGGCTCATCTGGCCCGGGTCCGTTTCGGACCCGTTTATCTCATTTTCAAAATTTCTTCTGTTCTTGCTGTAGGATTAAATAGGATAAACTATAGGATAAAAGTAAAACTATCACTAGGCCTAGCCTAGGCTACTACAGCAAGATAGGCCTACGATTAGCATCGCCTCGTATTTTTAACTTAACAATACTGTCAATAAACCTTTTCTTTTTATTTAAGGTTTAAGTCAAGACATCAATTTACTGTACAAAAGTGATCACTACTCAATGGAAATATAAAATGGACATTTATGGAAAGTTACAGGTTATAAGCTATTCTGTTTTTGTTAAGTAGCCTACGTTGCCTAGGCTACTCTACATTAATTTTGAGGTCAAAACCTAATTTAGTGCTTTATCAGCCTAGGTCAGTGCAGACATGAAATATTTTATCTAATAGGCTACAACTTCAATGAAATGCTGCGCTATGCACATCTAAAATATCAGAAAATGAATAACTGGTGAATGACAAGAAGTTAAATAAAAAGATTGTTTAATGCTTATTTCTCCTATTAATCCATTTGTGTGGATGGAGGCGGAACATGTCTCCTCGTTGCCCGATCCACCGCCAGTTGAAACACCTAATTGCGTGCTTGGTGACCTCAGCGTCCGTGGCCTACCGTGTCACCATGTTTTTCCTCACAGCACCTGTAATCAAACAGACAGATATGTTTATGTTTATGGTATGTAGCATCCAAAGCCAAGTATGCTTACACAATACAATATATGAGATAGGTATTAAGGAGATTAAATTTAAAAAGAAACATGACTTACAAAGCTCCTCTGTTCGCTGCACGTTGAGGGCTGGTGTGGGGGTGGAGGGAGTTGAGGAGGGACTGCCATTCCTGGCCCATAGTGAGGTGGGCGGTGTGCGAGAGGGGGAAAAAATGTATTAAATGGTAGTCATCATTGATAATACACATGGGGCCTTTCTATTCACTAATATTTCAGAGATCAGTCCCTACCTTGAGTAACTCTCCGTATGTTAAATGCGGGTGCAGGTGCAGGGAGTTGAGGTGGTGAAGAGTGTTGCGGTCCTGCCCCATGGTGAGGTGCTAAGGGAGATAAATGGTTGTGATCTGTTAACCATGGTAGGCTGAGAGCTACAGGGCCAAACAATGGCAAACAAAAACAAATCTCTGGTCATACTGGACATGAATTTGTATGTTTCAACATTTTGGTATGCACTATCTATATCAACTCCATGGATGGATTAACATTGAAATCAATGTGTTTCAATACAATCTGATAATAATGAATTAACTTTTCAGGCAATATTGCATGAATGCAGATGTTTTAACTGACAAAATATTTGGCTGAGATTTTGAAAGTAATGTATGAAGTATGCAGAAAATCTGAGATGGTAATGCAGATGCAATCTGTTGATTTGAAATAGAGTGACTACTGCTGTGTTAATATAGATGGGGCCACTGTATTCAATTTTATTTCAGAGATCAGTCTTTACCTTAACAGTTTTCTCCAGGTTGAGGGGTAGTGACTCGGCTGCCTGGCACTCGGCAAGATGGTGGAGCTGGAGGAATAGATACAAGGAGAGGGGAATGTCTTTAGCACTAAGAATGTTAACCATATCTCTAATATACATATAATGATTTAGTTATTTCAATGTTAAGAGATTATTACTTACTTTGCCAGTGCAATTGGCTTGGGCTTGAGGCTTCAACTGATATACCAGGCGAGTTGGAAGGTACCTCAGAGATGCAAAGTCACCATTTACTGGCTCTTCTTCACTCTCATCAGAGTCCCCGAAACGATGGCTGTTAAATAACCATATCATTATGGTTATTGCAATCCCAACATTTCCAAATATACATATAGTACAAGCATCTCTGGTCTATTTTGGAATGCTACGGGAATGTGTTCACATTACATTTTAACAACCCAGAAAGTATCTTCATCAAGCAAACCCAACAGAGGCAATCATAACGTTAGATAAAAGTTGACGCTGCAGAACAAACAAAATAGAAGATGGGGACCAAGTTCCATACAGTTAAGTTACGTTAGCATAATAAATCACAAACAGACGCCAATACCCATTAGTTGTCTGAACCGACTTAAACAGTGATTAAAATGCCGAGGCTTTCATTACAAAGATGGCAGAAGGACACTAAAGTTACGTATGAGACCAAACTTGGCAAAATGCAAACGTTAATGCACAGCTAGCTAGAAGCTAGGGCAGGGGTGGGCAAACTTTTTGGCTCAAGGGCCACATTGGGTTTTGAAAATTGCCCGGCGGGCCGCACAACATCCCCCCCCCCCCCCCCCCCCCACGACACACCCATAAAAAAAATACATTTTTTATAGCCTATAATTTAGTATGAAAAGTATTTGTTTTAAAATGTGAATTTCTTAAAAATACTGCTAATTTTATGCTGTTTAACAAATGTACAAATTGTGCACTGTCGCTTTAAGACAGTCGCTTTAATTCACGTTTATTTCTCAATGATCTTCTGCCTGCTCCGCTATGGCTAGCTAGTGCTGTACCTACGGCTGTGCCCTCTCACGGTTTTTAAATGGTCAGTAGTGGGAACTACTGTTGCCTTCATGATTTCCTTTTAAAAGTTTCTTATCAGAAGGACATAGCTCTACATATCACTTATCAACAATGACAAGCCAGAACCTGCGGCTCTCTCTCCCTCTCGTGAGTGCAGACGCGTTCCCAATTAAATGGATCGCATAATGTTCACGTTAGATTTGCTGCAAAGGAGATAACTAAGAGTTAACTTAGTTTAACATGATGTTTTGACATTGACATTGTAAACGTTCTCTAAGGAGAGTGAAAAGCAGTTTGCAGTAGCAGCTAAAGCTAACCAACTATCACAGGGAAAAAAATAGCGAGCAGCCTAATAAACAAATGAAATGCTCGGCGGGCCGGATGAAAGTGCTTGGCCGGATTCGGCGGGCCGCAGTTTGCCCACCCCTGAGCTAGGGCTAAACCATTATCAGTGAGTCAACATGCTAAAGTTGTAGGTAGCTTTCATAGCAGACGAGTGCTTCACTGACTTCATTGACTGAAGTACCAGTGCCAATGTATCAGCTTAATCAAGGATTGCATCGCAAACGTGATCTCAAACATATATATGTATAATAGACATTAGCAATAACTTATGCAATTGCGCTTAGCAGCATGCTAGCTATCGATAGCAGCTGTATGCCGCTAGCATAGTAGCACTATGGACTATGGACAACAGCAACACATTAACAGACAAGACCAGACTAACGTTAAATAACAATGTGTGTTTTTTAAATCACACTACCATAACATATTCTGCCGAAATTGCTAACCCATTTTAAATCAAATAGGCTACAGACTCATATGAGCATCACAGCTAGCTGCTAACAATAACGTTAACTTAACCTTAGCCTGTTGCTCAAAATTACAAACGTCTGCACTAATATCAAACAACGTCATTACAATCAATAAACATGATAAGTATAAAACCACAAAGGCCAATGTTTAGCTATTGTGAATGTCGCAATATATTAATAAATATCACTTACTCGAGAGGGTTCAGCACAACCGTGTCCCAGCAAAGAAAATATCCACTAGTATGACTCTTCTCGGCTCTTGGTGTACAGTCATATTCAACCGTTACAGTACAGGCGCGTCCGCGCCCGCGGATCCGACATGGGTCCACTCAGGACCCGCTGTTTGACAGTAGAATTTACGGAGCCGCCTGGAGGCGGAGCTGATCCTCTGTGCGGCACCAAAACGAATGCGACAGTCACGCGGGTTTGGCGACTTGAAGGCGGATCCGCCTAGGAGTCTACTGCTGTGTGGGCAATGATAAAGCCACGTATAGGCCTACGCCATGCAACGCATTTTGGCTTGCCAGCAGGTTGGATAAACTCAATTTACTACACAATAATGTAGGCTAGGAATATATCTTTTATATGTCATACGTGCAGTTGTTGAATTGCACATAACATGTCTGCATATTTATTTAGTCTTCTTTCTCTCGACTCTAGGCTAGCGCATGCATTATCATGGCCCTATAATTGTGCAAAGACAGGCGGGATATCCGACGCTCCTTTTACAGTAAACCACTTCACAACGAACATTCAAATAACCCCCAGAGTTCAGTGTCCATCAGTCCCAACTAAGGGTGTCACGATTTCGTTCGAAATTACATCTCAATCTCGAACTTCGAATTTAAAAGTAGAATCGACGATGCAGCCACACCCCCAATGTCACATCCAGCATGTATGCCAAGACGCACAAACGCACGTGCTGAACTGCAGCATCAACACTCCTCTAATTTTAGGCTGCAGCCAGTTAAAATATACACATCAACCTACCGAAATCAAAGCCCCTCTTGCTACTTTGAAATCACCGGTGTGGAAGTACTCGTTCATTCACGTCAATTAAAACTAACTTACCCTACTCAACTTAGCAAGTGAAAAGATGATCTAGTTACAGTCCAAAGTTACTTTAAGGCTTAAAATGCACATTGATAAGTATCCATGAACACTAACCTTGGGTCTCTTCGAAGTGTGCTGAAACGATCAAATTATAATTCTGTGTTGTTTCATTTCACTATGTTCACGTCTCTGTTTTAGCCTAATGTTGGTTCTGTTTACATTACAACCTCGCGGTTGGAACGGTTTCAAAATAAAAAGCGGTTTCAAAATAAAAGCCCCCCCCCCCCCAAACAGAAAAGGAAAAGGCCAAAAAGAGTAAATAACATATACGTAATGCATTAATAGTAATGTTGAAAAAAAGATCGAAAATCGAATCGAATCGTGACTTTAAAATCGAAAATTGCATTGAATCGAGGATTTGGAGAATCGTGACACCCCTAGTCCCAACATTTAGAAACATAATCGAAAAGTCCAAGAGTGAATTGGGTGTGTTTTGATTTTCAGAGAGACTGGAGAAGGGCCGTATGTCTCACAGCAACTGCGATAACCTTGTTTCTTGAAGGCTATCCTAACCTATCCACATTTAATGAGGGTCGGCGACTATCCAATACCCAATACTATTTGCAATACCCTCGATATGCATATTATTGGAAAGTTTAGTTTATGGCCGTTCGTGTGAGTAGGCCTACAATAACTTAATTTTGTAAATTTTACCTAAACGACTGGTTTCGCCTTGCAGGGTCACATTTCATTTGTTGTCTTATCTTTTTTTATTCAAAACAATTCGTAGGTATCTATACTCAAGTCTAATTACCACCAGACACAAATAATCATCACCTAGGTTAAATCTTCTCTCTCTCTCCAAAATCTCTTCCTCTGAGATGCACGCTATAATGCAGGCTATAATTTAGACTACCCGACATTTCAAATGTAACTCTCTGTAATTTATCAATGTAGCCTTTTATTGTTTTTTTGCCATGAATCATCTGAGCTGTGATGAAATCGTGTGTTGTTTAAAGTTGGGACGATTACTGTAGGCCTAGGCTATACTGCCCATATTGGAATAAAAAAAATAAAGGCCCACCCTAGGCCTACTTCGCAAAAGTCCACTCCGTTGAAAAATCCTGGCTATGGCACTGTTAATGACCTCGTGTCGGAATGGCAGGATGTTTGAAAAAAGGTCAAGTGCCGCTACTCCGACAATGAAAAAAAAAATGTCGCAGTAGTGGGACGCTTGAAAATTAATGTTAATGCCGCCACTTCGACAATTAGACGCCAATGTCTAAGTAGCGGCATGTCGGAATAGCAGCATGTAACCACTGGAATCGTGGCGGTTTTAAGTCAGTCGGAGTCAGTCCTTTTCTAGTTTTGCCGTTACGACAATATCTAACATGTTTGATATTATCGCAAGTCTTTCTAGTCGTGGCTCATGCAAATAGTGACGTGAACTATAAAAACCAATAGTGACTTCTCTCCAACACCAAACAGGAAGGGGCAAAGTAGGCGACAGCTGAAGCCTATATGATTATTTGTTATTCTTAATATTTGTAATTTGTTATATATATTTAGTCGGCTCTTCCACGTGACAGAACAACTCTATATCGGTAGGGATGTCACGCATGAAACAATGCTGCAGAAACACGAAAATACGACTTTGAGTTTAGTAGGCTATCATTTCAGTTCCTGTTAATCTATTGCACGATGGGTAATAATTCAATTTCAATTTCAATTTATTTGCTTAGGGGGATAGCCCCTTGAGATAAGATATCTCGTTTTCGAGGGGGTCCCCAGGACAAACAATACAGTACAAAAACAAAAACAGAACACTGAACAGGACAACACTTTCACACATACTGTACATACACACAAAATCTAGTTAGTAAAGTAATCTAGTTGCAGTCTTGTAAATAGTGACCCTGCAAGATCCCTAGTCATTGCAAAATCATAGTCTGTGACTACTAGTCTCTACCAGACATGTGGGCTCGAGTCACATGACTTGGACTCGAGTCAGACTCGAGTCATGATTTTAATGACTTCAGACTTGACTTGATAAAACTCGGCATGACTTGCGACTCGACTTGGACTTGAATACTATTCACTCGAGACTTGACTCGGACTTTGCCTCTTTGACTTGTGATGACTTGACATGTCTCGAATCAAAAACTAAATTTCCTGATCGTGGACCAGTCACCCCAGAGACGCTTTCCCTCTGCGACTAAAAAAATAAATAAAAAATAAAAATAGCGGAGACAAGCGGCCAGAGCACAGTTCAGTGCTGCTGCTACCCCCACACGCTTTATGCACTGTGTGTAGGGTACCAAGAGACAGAAGAAGGACCAACATTTAGCCAATCACTAGTAGCTTTACTGCAAATTGATTTGCACTCTTGTTAGAGAACGTTTAATGTCAAAATGCACCAACAGCATGTTACATAAAGATGATATTTTCGAGTCCTCTCCATTAAGATCCAACTTAAACTTATGCTAGCCTACTGCATTTGATTGAGAACGCACGAGAGGGAGAGAAAACGAGTAGGTTCCAGCTGGCTTGTCATTGTTGATGATGATTGATATCTTCTTTTAAATATAAGAAACGTATAAAAGGAAATCGTGAAGGCAACAAATACGAGATTTTGAGGAGATTGCAAATTTATCCGGTTCTCACTATACCTACTGTTATAAACTATGAGATCCAGGTCACTATGACATACTAGCTGCACTCACTGTGATTTGGAAAGTGGACAAGAATATGAGTTGTATTTGCCTTTGTCTAATGGAACTGGTGAGTGTTGAAGTATTCTATAATTTATTTACATGAAGCACATGATATGCCGATTGAAACGCATTCCACTCAGCTACTGTAGCTAGTTGGCTACTGGCTACCAGGCTCATAACTCACTTTTAATTGCAAACAGAAAATGTCAAGCAAGCATCATGTCATAGGCTACATGCTTCTCTTTCCAAAGGAATGAAAGCTATTTGTGCCAACTTAGTATCATGCTTATCATTGTTAATATTGTGCTATACATGTGGCACAAATGTTTGTGGACTAGCCATAGGCTATATTTGAATGGAGCTGGTAAAAAAAGATCATTATGAGAACGTGTGGACAATGGCACACAATGGGCTTAAAGTGACAGTGCACAATTTACAAATGAGATACAGCATCAAATGTGTAGTATTTCTTAAAATTTCATTATGTCATTATTATCTTTTAAATAATATAAAAGTGTTGACCTTGGCTTCCCTTATGAGTCGCCACTGGCAGACAGCCTAATAAATTGTTTGCAGGCAAATCTGTGGCCTAGCGCAGTGAACTGCCATCAGTCAAATTATTACTCATCCTTACAGTGGGCTCCACAATTTGGAAAAACAATATATATATTTGCAGCTGTGCTGAGTGTCATGTAGCTATCCGTTTTGTACAGATTACTCAGGTATGCACATGTGTATATTACACAGGTATATCGTATGTCATATGTCGTAAAAGATTACAAGACAGAAACATTGAACATATTTTAATCTGTATTTATAAACAAAAAAAAACTGTGGATTAGATGGAAGTGCTAAAATTATGATTGATAGTCTAATAATGGCATTATTAAGTGAAGAGTACCTGATGACTTGTTCAGGACTTGAAAAAGATTGGGACTTGGACTTGGACTCGACTTGGCTTTGATTTGGACTTGGACTCGACTTGCCCTTCTCTGTTTTTACTTGGGACTTGACTTGGACTTGACTTGGGACTTACTTGTGACTTGCCAAACAGTGACTTGGTCCCACCTCTGGTCTCTACTACTTGTCTTTAGATGTGAAAGGGTCTGAGACTGTAGTCTTTCAAAAATATTTTCCAAATCTTTGCAAATCTTTCCAAAGTCTGTCAGTGTAAGGAGGGCTTTACCTGTCTTATGCGGGATAATTTCTCGAGGGGAAGCGATTGCATTAGGTCCAGAGTGATCCAGAGTGATCCCCAGAGACTCTAGAACCTTAACGGGACCTAGGGTTTTCTCCTCTGAGAGAGGAACACCCAAATCCGAAAAAGTTCGCTTGAGTGCCGAGATGGAAAAATCTGACTTGGCTGATGGGAAATCTACCAGAAGAAAATCATCTAAAAGATGAAGTACGAACGGTAATTTTACGTTATTGAGAAGAATCCAGCACAAGGCTTCGGATAAGGTATCGAATATTTTTGGACTACTGCGACAGCCAAAAGTGAGTCTAACCGAGAAATAGGTTTTGCCTCTCCACTTAACGCCAAACAGATGCCACTGAGGAGGATGCAATGGCATCACTTTAAAAGCGTCTGAAATATCCGCCTTAGCAAGCCAAGCTCCTCGTCCTGCCTTTTTGATGAACTTGATAGCATCGTCGGCGGTGCTATAGAATAGGGAAAGGGGCTAAAGGAATGAGGCTATTGATGCTATCAGCCGAATTGTTATGGGGAGCCGAAAGGTCAATGATCAATCGTTTTTTACCTGAATATTTCCGAGTGGCGATCCCTATGGGGTTTATCCTACAAACTGGGAAAGGAGATTCCTCAAATGGTCCGATCATAAGACCTTTTTTGACTTCCTTCTCCAACAAGGCATCCACTATCTCAGGCTCCTTTGACGCAGACAACAGGTTTTTACAGCTGAATGACACGGCAGGGAAATGCAACAGACCAGCAAAGAAACCTTTTTTGGTTTCAGACCAGTCAATAAATAATCCACGAAACAGCTGTTTGGATGCTTTTTCAATGCCCGACCCAGCCTAGGGACGTTGACAGGCGTTGATGGTTTTATTTCTTTCGCTCTGCTTTCATGAAGCAAGTTCTCCTCGGACACACCGACTTGGGGTGGGCATCCCCACAGTAGCTACAGATGTGAAGATATTTACAGTTATACATCCTGCAAACATTCTCATTAAAATTGTAACAGAGAGGAGTGCTATTCACCTGGGAGCCAGGATTGCAGCTCGGGCCAGGATGGGACGGGCAAGAGGCAGTTTTTGGACACAGAGAAGAGGAGTGCGCAAGAGAGCCACAGATAGAGCAAGACAGGACTTGGTGGCCTGTGAAGTGCCTACTTATCAGCGCGAGGTCGACCACGGACCAGTCCAGTCTTTTATTATTATTTTATTATTGATTAAAGCGCTGGATGAACATTGCGGCCTTTGCAGAGAATGATTTGTGGTACTCATAAAACAATGTTCCCCCATAGGAGAGAGCTAGGTCGGAAATAATTGTAAGATAAGTATCAAGTTCGGTTCTACGAGCCGGATAGACTTCGCAAATGGCGATACCCCAAAGGCTACGCAGAACTCGGGAAAGGTCAGAGTCTTAAACAGTCTAGGGTCCCCATCCTTTAACGTGACTGATATGTCGCCACAGTCTACGACACGCCGCTCGCACAATTCAGAGCCCAGCAGAATTTTAACGACATTAATATCGTTACCTGCTAAAATTTGGCTTCTCAAAAGTGATGAGGCATGGCAGAAGACGGTGGGAAGAAGGGCGAGCCCATGGTTAGGGGTACAGCGGTGGCCAGGGACCTTCTAGGAATGAACTCTGGAGTGACTCTGGAGTGTCATCGCGCTGAGGCTGGTGCTGGAGGTGACGCAGTTCAGGTGCGGTGGAGACTCCTGATGTGGAAATGATGGTCGGTGAAGACGAAGGTCTGATGGCGTCGCTTTCCAGCGTGGAAATCCTGGCCGTCACGCCGCAATCACTGGGTCATTGGCTGGAGGTGCGCTTGGACCCGGATGAACTTGGCCACCGGTCCGTTTGTGTGCAGTACCGGCTGGCTCGATATGTTTTCTTTTTTGGGTTTGCTTTTTTCCGGATGTTTGGGGAGGAGAAAGCCCAGGCAGGATGTCAGCAGCCGGTGGGATGTCCTGGGAGTCGCAGAGGAGGACAAATAGATCCTCATGAGAGGCGCCTATCGGAGGCTGGATGTTATTCTGAAACAAGGTCTCCAGGACACCGATGCTAATGGGACTCGGGGTTCTATTCGCCAACCGGGAGCTTCGACGGACGATGGTGTTGTTGTCATCCTCGCCCTGGCCTGGTTGAATCTGCGATGGCTGGGTGTCGTTGATGAATTCGAGTAAAGTTAGATCCTCGTCGACAGTGGTGGAAGTCATGGATGTCAGCAAGGTGAGTAAGACCACACAGATTCTAGATAATGACAGTAACGTTAGCATGAGCTTGGTATGCATGAACGAGCCGAGTTGCATAAATGCGAGCAGCAAGCAGTTAGGAATAACTAAACCAGCTTTAAATAAGGCGAATATTTAGAAGCGAGGGGAGTGCGAAGGGAGTTGACAGCTGATAAGCTGACGCTCATAGCGGTTAGCAGCGCCTTGACTACGTGGCCTGCCAGAACTGACGCTGACGCTCAATTTATGAACCCATTTTCTACAAGCCACATGTCTCCCTAATAGTGTTGCGCGGGTTAAGGTTTTTTAACATCCGCACCCACCCGACCCGTTAGGAGAGTCGATCCGCAACCACCCGACCCTCAAAAATATGCGCTGATTAACGACCCGAACCCGACCCGACCCGATGTTGGATTAATTGAATCTGAATCTAGCTTCATGGACATAGGCTAGGCCTACTAAATAAATAAACAAACTGAAAGATCTTTAATTCTTTATTGATGTATTTAAAGGTAAAACACAAGTAATAGGCTACAACATGTAGCCTAACATGAACTCTCTCTCTCTCCGCAGGCGCGCGTGAAAACAGACACACACATTGACACAGACGTGTTCAATCGGTTTAAACCCTTGATATCTGTCTGTTGCCTAAACTTTACATTTTTATGAACTGAACCAGAAATCTGTCTAATGAAAGAAAGTTGAAAATTATCATTATAGCATGCATCCACGAACTTAACAAAACTGCACCTGTCTAATGAAAGATAGTTTAAATTATCATTAGGCCTATAACATGCATCCACGAACTTAACAAAAATGCATCTGTATAGACGATCCGGTTTGATTTAGGTTAGCTGTGTAAAAAAAGAACGGAATACACCATTCCAGGATTTAATCTATTTCGGCCTCCAGCCCCTGACCAGCTGAGCTGAAAGCGCGCTCACTTGATGCACTTGATGCACATTATTAATAACTAAGTGAGAACTTTGTGAGAAGAAGTGCTTTGTCAATTTTTGACCCGCACCCGCCCGACCCGCGGTGTCTGCGGGTAACGGGTTGACCCACGCAACACTACAATTTCATTGTCGGAATGTTAGGGAGTATTTTCCAACCAAACAAATAAAGATAAAAATAGCTTTGTTCGTGATCTGTCACTGTCTACTCGAAGCTCTGGTGCACAGCCACCTGTTCTCAGAGGCTCTAGACCAGGGGTGGGCAAACTGCGGCCCGCGGGCCGGATCTGACTCGCCAAGCACTTTCATCCGGAGAATGAGAAAAGATCATCATTCAGAGAAAAGATTATGTTTTGACACGCCCATTTAGGAGTCCGTAACTAGTGCCATTTCATTCCATTGGTGAATCGTCTTATGATTCATCTTAGTTAACTATATAATCTTTGCCGTGAATGCATTCTGCTGATAACTTTCTTTTTTCGTGCAAAAGGCACATTAGGAGAACGTCGAAAAAATTCAATAAAAAAATGTCAAGTCAATGTAAAATGGAAGCAGGAGCAGGGAGAGTTTGTACCTCCAAAATTACTCTATTGTAGAGATCAGTTCGTCTCTGCTCTTGGGTTTGGCCTCGCAGCGAAGGGCAAGCGAGCACAGCCGCAGAATGTGAAAAACGTTGTGGTCTCAACACTGCAACGAAAGTTTCCTGCTATGGGGAGGAGTGACATGAAGGACAAGATCAACAAATTCCTCCACACAACACACAGATCTTCCCAGAGATTCAACGTGCACAAACGGTAGCGGGGAACATAGGACCCGGGGAACATAGGGATGACCCCTGCTCCACGTGCATGGTCAGAATACAATATGTGAATGGTGTTCAATGATTTGCCAATATAGTAGTCTTCTGCTGGGTTGCATGTAGCCTACATGTTTTCAGCCTTAATTGGTTAAATGACAATTTTTATTTTTAAGTCTCAAACAGTAAAACTGTGCAGAGTCTAACAGTTGTGGTTGTTATTAGAAGCGGCTGCTGAGCCTTCCGACAGAAGATGCTCCTCGGGTCGCTTCCTCGATCCGTCTTCAAGTCAAGTCAAGTCAAGTCAAGTTTATTTATATAGCGCATTTCATACACAGAGGTCATTCAATGTGCTTTACATAAACAAAACCAAACAATAATAACAAATAAAAAGCATAGAAAGGCAATATAGTCAAAGAATAGTTAAAAGGTCATAATAAAAAGAAAACATAAAACACAAGGTAAAATAATTTAAAAATAAAGGATAATTAGTAAGCAAAAACAAAGGCAAAAGTAGTAAAAAAAAGTAATAAAAGATAAAGTAGAATAATTATCAAGGCAGATCAAAGTCAAAACTAGGGCTGGGATAAACGATTATTTTTTAAACGATTAATCTAGCGATTATTTTTTCGATGCATCGATTATATCTAACGATTCATTTTTTCAGTCCGATTCGATTTCGATTTGATTATCCCCCCATTCATTCACTAATAGCAACTTATACATGTTTATTTACACATCTGAATGAAAAAAACATGAATTTTTTAACATTGCAATTGCAAGTTAATACTGCAAATACAAGTGCAAAGTAATGCATTCTTAGTCAGAGGTAGCATTCAATAAAGTTCCGTAGTGTATGTCTAATTGAGTGCCTGTCATTTTAAGACGTTCATGTGGGAATCCTTGCAATTAACATTAACACAGTTAAAAGGCTGCTGATGTGTGGATGCAATTCATAAAGTAGTTAGTTCAAATAACGGTTCGTACTTCTCCTTTGGACAAGCACTTTTGAGTCTTGGAAAACACTTTTCCATTTACATCGGGATTTTGCAAACATTCAGAGTCAATAAAATGAGCCCTGCATGAGTAACGAATAAGCAGCTGCAGGTAAGCATGCTAAACTTGACACCCAAACATGATTCTAACTTTAGCTTTGAGATACTGCTTGATTGCATACTGTAACTTAACTTAGTTTAGTCTTCTCAATGTTAGCAGAGTTTACTTTAACTTTAATTCAGCAGTTTTAATGCTGCAAATTTGCGCAGCATGGTCACGATGCTAAGCGGATTTAATAGCAATTTAGCCCACTGTGAAGCTATGCAGTGCTTCTATGTGGCAACAACAATCCTTCAACAATCGTGAATATTTTGTTAAATGCACATGCAGAGGAGGAGCAGCGGGCTCGTTACGAGAGAGAGCGGGCGGATTTCGTTGTGCCCAGCCACAGATTAGTCAACGTATGGAAAACAATGAAGGTGTAAAATTTAAAATATTTAGCAGCACACGTATGCTTGACGAATCGACGCTCATATTTCGCG
Organism: Alosa pseudoharengus; assembly: GCF_046254945.1. Classification (NCBI taxonomy): domain Eukaryota; kingdom Metazoa; phylum Chordata; class Actinopteri; order Clupeiformes; family Clupeidae; genus Alosa; species Alosa pseudoharengus. Next base: position 33,541,084 of record NW_027468680.1, read on the forward strand.
TTGTCCTAGCCCTAGTCAAAACCTAAGACAAAGCCTGTTATACTAAAACATACAAACGTCAATCATGCCAACGTGGCAGGTGACAACCAGTGTACAAAACCCGGCCCTGGCCAGATGGAGGTACTAGCCCGAATAGGCAGACATGCTGTCTCCCTCGGCCCATGTTATCACTGATGTTCCTCGGATGTTCCTAAACATTGGGCTGTATGACCTTCCTGCTGGTACACAGGCCTAAGGCACAGTTCATATACAATAATATGAACCTCTCCCCGTTGTATACTACACCCAGAAGTAACATATGAACACATCAGAATACAGAAAGAATACCCCAGAATTCTACACTTGGGTTAAACAAAATGAAAAGCCATTTTTTTCAGAATCTTCGCTGCGCCAGTTCCATTGATTATAACGGAAAATAGGGTACGTCTTTGACTTAAGGCATCTGTCTCTGGTGTCCAGTCTCCAAATGTCTCATGTACTATCATTACACTATCAAATCTATATGTAACCGTGACAAATAGGCTATAAGATATATAAACTCACGCTATTGTATTATCATATATGTTTGGTAATGGCTCAACTGTCTCTGATTGTTCTACTGACTTGGACTGACTTGGAAACTGGATGTGTCATCGAAGCAGTGAGTTAAGTCACATCAAAAATAGTACTGGCAGAACTCCCAAGTGCCACCTGACAGAATTCACATTCACTTTCTCACCAACAACATAAAAGTATGCATAAAAACTAATAATCAAGTCAGAAACAATGGTTTAGATGTATTTGGTCTATAAGAATAAACCATTTATTTGTATATAAGCAAATGCTACAGTCAATAAGAATGACATTAAAAAAAAACATACTGTATCTTACCAGTAATACAAGAAGTAAGTATACTGTATTCATTGAAGACCATTTCGGAAAAGAGACATAAAATTAGGGCTGTCAAACGATTAACATTTTTTAGTTGATTAATCGCATTTTACTCACGATTAATCACATTTTTAAAATTCTATTTCAAATCCACTCCAATTGAAGTTAAATGAGATTATCAAATGTAATGACACATTGTCATTCATACCAAATGTACTTAATAAGTAAAAACTAGACCAATTGATCTCAAGGGGGTTTTATTGACTGGCTGTCACTTACTGCATTTGTAATCAAGAAGTTACTTACAATTATTGAATGTAAAGTGGAACAAAAAACAAAATAATTTCTGATGATGTTCACAGTCTGTGGGCAGAACAGAAAGTAGACCTTTCAAGTGGAACTAAAAACAAACAAAAAAATTCTGATATGGATGTTCACATTCTGTGGGCAAAACAGAAAGTAGACCTTTCAAATTCACAGTGAGAACTCAGTGAACTCTGAACTCTGAGAGACTAAGTCTCACCTTATTTTGAATGATACAGATTGATATTGGTATCTCTAAACTTTCTATTTAGTTGACCTAAGCCAGCTGCTAAGACACACAAGTTTGGTCACATTTTTAGATGACAAGGCAGCTCACTTTTTCTGAACAACATGACCTGAGAGGGAAAACAATCTCTCACAAGGTACAAATGTGGCAGGTGTTGCCAAGTATTTCTTGGCAAGACATGCTAACTTGTTGTAGATACAAGCATGTTTGCACCACCATTCTAAGGGACACTCATCCTTGCAGAGGACTGGCTCAGCCCTATAGCGTGTTAGGCAGTTTTCAATGTCATCCTGCTCCTCGTCTGACTCAGAGTCAGAAGCAAATAAGAGAGCTGCCATCTTGTTTGGTGGCTCAGATGAGGGTTCTTCCACTGGTTGCTGTCCATGTATCTCCTCCTTCAGCAGACCAGCAATCAATGCCCACACCTCTGCTCTTTCAGATCTGTGTAGACATTTGAGGTCCTTAAACCTCGGGTCAAGGGCAGTTGAAATCTTCAGCCATGTAAGGTTGGTTTTGTCTTTGCGGCTCGTCATGTCCGCACTGAAGGTTTGCTTGAACTTTACAATGTATGCTGGATCATCTTCAGAAGTCTCCATCACCCGGGACAGATGGCATAATGCAGGCAACACGACTGAGCAGGATACAAACTTTTCACCTCCAAGGAGTTCTGTAAAGTATCTACAAAATTTTGTACAATTGAAAATTGAATTGAGGGACTAATTCACGTCAAGCTGAAATATGAGATATGGTTAGGCAGCTAAAGCTGAACTAATGGGGTATTATGGCCTTGACTGTAACGTAGGCTATATGCTCCATTAGGCCAGCTTTAGCAGTCTCTCCATACTCGGTCAACATTATGTCAAAATTAGGCTACAAGTTATTTTTCCTATGGACAGCACAAGCTGACCATAGACAACAGGGCTATGGTTCATGGGTCAAGTATCACTAAACTTCTGCTATAAACACTTATAGGCTACACAAGAGGCATTATATTAGGGCATTGGCTATGGCACAGAGGTGAGTGCACACTGGCTGCTCCAAGCAGAGAATGTTGTCAGTCTGGTTTATGTAAATGGGGGATTATTACATATCTAGGCCTAAAATGGAATTTGATCAGAAAATAGTACCTGCATGGTTCGAGCAATATCTCCAGTTTCTGAAGTTTCTCCATCTCAGACTTTGTTGGCATGGTAACGTTGGTTTGTTTCTGGGCAAGAACATCTCTCAGTGCTTCCTGATTTCTTTGCACTCGTTTAATCATCTCCAGAGTGGAATTCCACCTTGTAGGAACGTCCTGAACGAGTGCCTCAGCCTTAAGTCCATGCGCAACTTGCTGTGTCTTGAGTTCAGCAGTATTAGGTGGGCTATGTTTGAAGTGGCCAACCACTTTGCGACATTTAGCAAGTGCACCGTCAAATGCACTGTTTTGTAGAGACACTGTGACTGAGCGTTGAATACTATGAGCCGTGCACGGCAGGTGTTCGAATGGTAGCTGTTTCGAAGCTGCAATCATATTTCTAGCACTGTCTGTGTTCAGCGTGCTCACTTTCTTTTCAATGTTCCACTGACCCGACACATCCATAAAATGACTCGCGCATACGTCAGCCATATGCCTCTCATCAGTTCTCATTACAGTCAATGCATGTGAATGCAGCTTCCACTCCTGATCGATGTAATGAGCTGTTACTCCAAGATAGCTATGATTACCTAGCGATGTCCAATAGTCACCAGTAAGCGCAACAGAAGCTGTGTTGTCCAAATTCGTAGCTAGTTTTGCCTTCTCTGTGTCATACCACTCGTGTATCCTGGACATGACTGTGGCCCTGGATGGCAACTCGTACGTGAGGTCACCGGAGGCAATCCGGATAATATCACGGAGACCTTCGTCTTCCACTATATAAACTGGTCTGCATGCTGTGGCTATCCATTTAGCTATAGCTTGGGTCAGTTTACTGGAGGTCGACGTATCCATCGATCTGCTTCTAAAACGGCTGTCAAGTGTAGTTTGTCGTACGTTACCAGAAGCAGAGCTTACGCTGGGATCCGTGTGCTTGGCTTGCAAGTGATACCTCAGACTGGATGTACTTCGGTGATAACTAAACTCAGCTCGACAAATGCTACATATAACTTTCGTTTTGTCAAGTGTACTATCTGGCAAAGTTTTGAAAATAAACTTCCCATCCATTATCCCTTCTTTCTCCATAATTCAACTTCTGTGCTGATTATTTTCAATCTGGCTGCACACCCTTCTATGAGACTACCACTTGGCGGCACAGCTACTGTTCATCAGTGTCGCGCGCCCTGTGCAAACACCTCAATACGGGTCATTCAAGGGGTCAAAGACAACGTGAGTTAATTGCGAAATTTTTTCTTAATCGAATTAATATATGATTGCGTTAACTCGTTATTATCGCGCTAATTTTGACAGCCCTACATAAAATACATTTGATTCAACAAATACAACTTCCTTATATAAATCAGTATAATATGAAAATTATATACATATATAAAATGTATTATTATTCATTATAAAGCTAGGAATACAATCAACATCACTCAAAACTCAATATGTTCTAAACATTTGAACGTGGATTACATACTTAGAACAAGCCTGTGGAGAATAAACACATACACACATATACACACAAACTCATACCCACACACACACACTTACAGAGGAGGATAGGGAAAGGTAGGGTGGGGAACCTGAAGGTTGAACACAGAAGAGCTATGACTCATTACTAAACGCATCCCCTTTTGCAGAATGCCAAATCTGACAGCAATTTGTTTATCAATAAAACAAATTCGCCTACCGTTACACTCCAGGGCCATACAAGCTACTTTAGTTTTATTATGTACGTTGTTTTATAACAAGCTCCTGCTGTACAGGAATATGTACTTGATGGAAAGACGACAGAGTAGTAGTTGGAGCAACTGAAGGTGAGGCTGAAATTTCAACGGAAATGCCTACCACCTGTTGTGATAGATTTCATCCAAATTCTTTCTGGTTGTAGCTACCAAACCTAGGTTCAACACCAGATTCTGCATTGCACTGTCAAACTTGAAATAACAAGAAACTACTGACAACGGCAATGTCAATGGAGAAAAAGTGCTTTCTGGTATTCTGCGTTTTCTGAAGTACATAATATGTATTCATCATTTGGTCAATGTCCCCTGATCCCTGCCAAGACTTGGTTCCCCAGTAGCAATGGATATTAGGGAGGGAAGTGAACCCCATGTAAATGATCAATCCCAGAAACCTGTGAAACTCTTCTGGGGTCTTTGTCCCATGCCCATATTACTGTCAAATAACATGATTTAAGGACTTCAAATTAAGATAAACCATAACTAGAACCGATGTAAAAACAATATTACCTCAGTTTATCCAGCTTTGTGGTTTCCAGTCGAGGTAAACTCCAACTTAAGTGCAGGTGGCATCCGGCTGTCCACGTCAAATGCACCGACTCAAGTGAAAATATTTTTTCAAGACTCATCTTCAAGTATCCAAAACATTTCGCGCCATAAACCCCTTAACCAATCATATCAAATTGAAGCTTATGTTGTCAGCATTACGGGGAAGATTTCAGAAATAAAATCAGTCATTGGACAGCTGAGATATTAGATGATTGGTCATCGTTAAAATTTTAACGAAATTAGAACGGTCAGGCTTGTAAGGGTTAAGTTGCAGATTAAGGCAGTTTGCAGTGATTTCTTTCCTTACCTCTGCATCATTCAGAGGAATGTGGCCGAGATCTTCTGGCATTTCAGGCCACTTACTCTCCTTCCTTGACAAGAAGCTTGGGCTATGTTGCCATCTGGAGGAGTTCAAGAGTGGTTCAATGTGTAATCCTTGTGAGGCATCATCTGCCGGATTATCCTTAGAAGTTGTCTCCACACATGTCTCCACTGATGTTCTCTGGAGAGGTTGTGGATCACTGCAATTCTGTCGGCAACATAAGTATGGAAACGTTTGGTCTTGTTATGAATGTACTTGTACACTGATGTACTGTATGCCCAGAATGTAGAATTGTCCAGTTCCATGTTAAGTTCTTTCTGTAGCATCCTGTCCACTTTAACAGCAAGTGTTGCAGCTGCAAGCTCAAGTCTTGGAATTGTTATCTGTTTCAGTGGGGCTACTCTGGATTTTCCAAGTATGAAAGAGAGGTGAACGTCTCTAGTGTTGTTTGTTAGTCTGAGGTAGGTTACAGTTCCGTATCCTAGCTCACTCGCGTCACAGAAGTGATGCAGCTCAGCAGTCCTTATAGCTCCAAAATTCTCAGGCTTCATGTACCTGTCCACTTCAAATCTGCTTAGCTGGTCCAGATCTGCAAGCCATCTTTGCCAGGGCCTGGATACCCCCTCTGGAATTGCTTCATCCCATCCACATTTTTCAAGACAGATCCTCTGCAGGATTTGCTTGGCTTTGAGGATGAAGGGGGAGAGGAGACCTAGTGGGTCATAGATGGAGCTGACCACAGAGAGGATTGCTCTTCTGGTTGTAGTTCTGTTCTTCACAGCTACCCGGAAGGTAAAGGTGTCTTTCTGAATATTCCACTGGATGCCGAGTGCCCTCTCCAGGTCAAGTTGTTTAACAAGTGAGGCTTTTGTCGTCAAGTCCATGAATCTTTTATCCTCAACAGACATCTCTCTTTTTTCCTCATAAACCTTTTCAGGAAAGTCATTGTTATATTGCTTTATGAGCAAATCTCTGAGATTGCCCATCGAGATTCGATTGACTGTCACTGTTCCAGTTCCCTCCGAAGCAGGACAAGAATTGAGAGGCCCGTTGACCACCCATCCTTAAAGCGTCTTGACTACATACAGTCCATTCCCTTGGCTTTTCACTACCTGCCAGGGTTGCGTTGCCTTTGGAACGTTCATGCCAATCAATATCTCAATATCGGCGTCAATGCTGTGGTAAGGCCATTTTTTCAAGTCATGCTGAGTAAGTAGATTTTCTTTGGACGCAGGAATCTTAGTTTGAGTGTATACTTTAGGTAAATCTATAGATACACTTCTATCTATGTTACCTACTTCCACTCCTGTGAGCTCATAACTCTTAACATATCTCTCTTGTCCCAGTGTTCGCAAGACGAATTCCTTTGGCATTCAGCTGATGCATGATGTTTTCGGTGCAAAAGGTGGCCGAGCTGCCTGGGTCAAGGAAGGCATAGATGCTGATGGTTTTGCTGCCGTTGGCAACTTTGACCTGAACTGGCACTATAGCTAGGGCGCAATCCTTGCTGGCCCCTGTTGCGTGATCAGCTGAAGCTAGTGCACTGTTGAGAGAAGTACGCTGATACAGGTTTTTACTGTCAAGGTGTAGCAGTGTAGGATGCTTCAGATTACATATTTGACAGTCTATTCTTTTGTTGCAATTCTTACTCATATAGCCCTTTTTCAGACATCCAAAGCAATGTCCATTCTTTTTCAAGTGTTCTACCTTCTTCTCATGAGTTTCTACAGTGGGCAATGCTTCGATTTGGCCAGCTTCCCTCGCGGTCCATGCGCAGGATCACGCGACTTTAATTTGTATTTTTCCAGTGACGCTGCAACGACGCTGCAACAACCCAAACAACCGGCAGATGTCTCAAGTGAGCAGGGTGTCTCGTAAAAAGAAATGGAGCCTGGAAAACCCTACACAGACTTCACTACAGACTTTAGCAGGCTGGTTTAGAAATAATTTAATAGCCAGAAATAGTTAACTGCGAGTGAATCCCGTTTGCAGCCGTAGAAGAAACGCAGGACAAATTAAACATTCTGGTTTTCTCCGAGTGCAACGATGATAGACAGACATCATTTGGACAAAATATAGAGCATATTAACCTCCGTTGCTCGGCCAAATGCCTTCCTGTTACGTCCTGTTATCACAGAGTTACAGGCAATAAACAATTTTTGATGGTCACAAGTTTACTTCATTAGGGACTGTTCATTATTTATTTAAGGGGCTACCGGAGGAGTTTTGGGAGCATTAGTCAAAAAAGACGTGACCCTCCTTCGTCAGCAAGACATTTTTCTATGACCCTCCAAAATGAAAAAACACATGACCCTCCCCTTCAATTTATTGATGCCTTCTGTAGGCTACTGGGTCAATTTGGGAGCTTGCATGCTACCACTCCTTCCTTAAAATGCCTTGAAAAGGCTGTCGTTTGCACAATTTCATAAATAATCACCGGGACCGAAACATAGCCTACCTGTCAACTTTTTCCGGGTTTATTACGTACTGTATTTTAACTTTTTTCCCCGTCTTAGGGGGAGCTGCAGGGCCGCCCTGGGCATGCCCTGCCGTGCCGTCAGCTCTTCAGTTCCGACAAAGCCGAAATTACTCCTTTTGAAACAATGAGTGCAGGCCGGCGTTTGTATGGTTATATTGCTTGACAGGGGGGGATCCCAAGCAGCTTTCAGCCATAATTGAGAACATTTCCTAATTCACCCGACACTAATATTCAAAATGTTGAAAACTATTTCGGCATAGCCTATAAGCAGTTTAATTAAATGTAATGTTAGTTGTAAACAAACAGGGTACTTGGTGAGGCTTGGCCTCACAGATGCGCTTATGCCTTCACGATATGCCTTCACGATATAGGCCTATTAACTGACCACCCGATTCACGTTGGCTGGGGGGCAGGGGGGCCATCAGACATTTGTGCCCAGTTAATCCGGCCCTACCCCCAACAAATCACACCTTCCCACCTCTGTGACAGCTGAAAAGAAGTTGAGAGGACTCCTAACTCACAGACCTATTCACAAACCGTTTTTTGTGGCATTTCTCCATGTTTTGAAATCCTATGCGGCTGTAGGAGCTTCCAATAGTGAGGAAGCAATTTTGCATTGTAGGCATAACTAACATGCAATAACGCCACCAACAACAACCAAAACTAGGGTACTCACTGTCAACATGTAAATTAAATGTAACATTATTGTGAATCAAATTAAAATGTTCTCTTTTGCAAACGTAGGCATAGTAACAGATTAATTTAATAATGTTACAAAGATACTACATCAATCCATATGTTTCATTAGGCTACTAGGCCATTTGTAGAGTAGGTCTGAAAGGCTTTGTGAATAACTTAATAAGAGAAACTCCTAGCTAAAATATTTTATTGCTATTTAGGAGTAGCCTACTCCTCGTAAGATAAAAGGCTTTGTGAATATGGCCCCTGATGCCCATTTACACAAAATAATGGTCGAATATTACTGATGATGATTGCTATTTAAGAACATGCAGTGTGCATAGGGCACCAAAAACATCTTGCTCGTAAAAAAGCATTATACTGCACATTGTGGCGGGTCTGTTATTTACTTACTGTAGGCTGCGCAAACCACAGGCCTTTATTTTGGGCAAGCCTGCATTCGAGGCAGGCCTTCTGTTGAAGAATTTTATATAAGAATTTTATATTTATAAGAATTTTATGCCAGTTTTTAGGACACAGAATAATGTTTAATGATATCAGTTAGGCCTACGTTTAACAGTAACAAGTGTAAGGAGCTATTCATTGTTGAAGGTGCATGGTGAAGTGAAATTCTTACTTTGGAAAACAAACATTTGCCGATATCATCAGAATATTGCAACACTTTCTGTTGCAATATTCTGTATGTTCTGGACTACAGGAAACTTGTTAAGCCAGTGGTTCTCAAACTTTTTCTTTCATTCCCCACTTTGATCAAGGGGGCATTGACTGATGATGGTGGAGATAACGTGTTATCCCGAGGCCTTTGCAAGTCTGCATCTCCGACGGTGGTCTACCCTATTAAAAATATATGTTTTCGATGTCCCAAACGGAGAGCCATACTTTATTGTTTTTAACAATCTCTATGCTACTCACCAAAATGTAGGCATGGGGATATGATGAAGTAGGCTATCCAACTGTCGTGTGTTAAATTATTGTGATTACGAGCCAGTGGTTTTCAAATATTATGCGTGACTCGGACATCTAACTAAATGCAACAGGTTCATATCGTCCTCGCATTCGCAAAATGAGGACCAGTGTTTTGTCAAATTGCAAATAGCTATTCGTTTTAACAATTTTTTATGATAGTATGAAGTACTTTTTGTACTACTATCTAACTAAGACTACTATCTTAATCTTGGAATATGGGGAGGGAAGTGTTTTTTTGCGCGTCTGCAGAAGTCAGCCAAATATGAATGTAATTCTGCGGCATAAAGCAGATGTATTTGTTAAATAAATAAAAATGACATGTCAAGCAGTCAATTGACTACATTGCAGTCAAGAAGTAGGGCAAATTAATTTACGAAACCAAAACGTGGGTCATAGTTGTCTAGCCTGGTAAAAACGTTACTAGATAGTATTAACTCATTGAATGCCAAGCTGTTTTTGGAAGCTTTGTCCTAGAGTGCCAGCAATGGCTCAATGGCTCGCTTAAAAGGTGAGACTTTAAGCTCTCAGTGGGTGCAAACCGTGTATTTCTACACGCCTCTGTTCCTGAGAAATCCCAAGCTAAACAGTGGCTAGCTTTCATCAAAATCGCAGTTTGTTTTTCTAGAAATGGAGATATAACGTCTTTCATGAAATATGAAGTGATCAGCGAGACCTGGCGAGACTGCCACCTAGTGATAGACCAACGAAAATGGCCTGGTTTTGACCTGACGTGCATGCGTCACTGATTCGACCCAAAGCGGCAACCGAGTTATGATAAAATGTCCAGATAAAATGTCCAGATTGTGCGTTTTCATGAGTTTTCGATCGTCATATATTTCATTTCCATTCATCACAGAGTTCCCAAAATCACATATAAGGTGTGTTAGAGTGTCTAGTTTCGTAATTAAAAAAAAAAGCTAAAAACGTAATATTACGTTTTTGGCACTCAACGCATGGGAAGGAAAAACGTAATATTACGTTTTCGGCACTCAATGAGTTAAATCGCCAACAACATTGTTTTCTGCAGAAGCCTACCCAAGGCTACAGACTAATTCTGAACAGTTATTTCTCTACTGGCTCAATTATCACACAAGACACTGTTTTGATTTGCGTAGTTGCGTTACCTCCAACACTGACAATAACGCAGACAGCAAATTAAGATATTTTTTCGTTTTGTGGAGCGGCACCGGTAGGCTATCAAAAGCAGATTTCGATTTTCGTTACCACCGTGTAGTCAAGTCTTAAGCCATACCCAAAGCAGAATATCCCGAGATAGCCGTAAAAGCGTTGAAAACGTTGCTACCATTTCCCACCACGTATCTATGCGAGGCCAGGTTTTCGGCAATGACTGCAACTAAGACCAAATTGCGCAATCGACTGGACATTTCAAACACACTGAGGGTGTCACTGTCTTCCATCACCCCCAGATGGAACCTTCTTGTTGCAGGGAAACAAGCACAGGGCTCCCACTGATTATTCGTAATGCACGTTTAGTTCCCATGTTTTGTTACCATATTTTGTTAAGCATGTTCACACATGATAGATGTAGCTTCAAGTTGTTCAATTTTCATAGTTCAGATTGTTCAATTTTCACTTCTTCAAGTTCACGTTTTTCAAATTGTTAAGAGTTCGTTACCTTCACTTCATACATAACTGGAGCTAGTTCTTTTCAAGTAATGCATGCACAACACGGAACATGGAACCCCCAAACCCCCACCCCCCCCGGTCCGTGAAAAAAAAATGGGAATCAAACCGGTCCATGGTACATAAAAGGTTGGGGACCCCTGCTTTAGAGTGTGCCTCCAGAGCAGCCTTCTCAGCAGCAGCTATTTTAGCAGCAGATGTTTTGGACACACTTGAGATGCTGTCTTTGGGCTGAACGGTATCTTGTAGCTATTGCTGTTCCCTTTTCCAACTTTTAACGTCTTTTATAAAGTATTCAAAATTCGTCACTCTAGGCTCATACCAATCAACCTGATCATCATGTTTCTCTTCCTCATCAAGTAGTAATTGCACAGAATTATGTACAGCATTAAAATCCCGTATACAGCTATGCAGCAAAGTCATTTTCTCATCCACTTCCTCAATGCTTCCACCTTCAAGTAGTTCTTTAAAGCAACACCAAAGAACTTTTCCTCTGTTTCACGCACGCTATTTGTTTATCCAGCAACGGCTTTGCAAATAACGATGTCCATAGACAAGGTAGAATATGTTGCATGATTTTATGATCATACAAGTCAAATTTGTAGTTTCTTATGTCTCATTCCATCGAACTACAAACCCGCTACCCGATCTGGCAAACTTACATAGTGCGGTTATAGCCGATAGAGGGCCGCGAAGTGAATGCAGAAGTGCCATTCACCCTGTTACGAGTTGATGAACCACGGAAACAATTTTGGAAACATTATTTTAAGGTACAAAAAACTCTTTGGTGTTGCTTTAATTTCGTTAATTTTCCTTGTGCATGCTCCTAGTTTTCCTTTGCACGTTCCAATGCGTGATTTCAAAGCCTTTGCAGCCTCCTCGGCCGTCTGAGGCATATCGTCAAACATCTTGGTTTTAAACAGTTCACAATTCCTTTGTTCAATTCCTAAACAGTCCAAACAATCAGCCTAGGCTTTCGCTTCAGTTTCATTACAGTCTTTGTTTGTTTGCACACACAATTTCAAACATTCCATTACAGCGGCGTTCATTCATAAAACCACAAATTTACTCACAACCGATGCATTGTCCATTCATTGATTTCATCGATCGCGTTCCACTTCACAATCCGTAAAAAAACTTTCCACATATAGAATCCTTTCGAAGCCGTCGGTCTTTACATTGTCGGAAGTTTTCCGACAATGTAATGGCTATTCCACCAAACTTTTTAGCCACATGAGGTAGATGAGGAGTTCTCCCGACACATTCCAGAGAAGCACGCACGGAGAGTAGAATTAAATCCAAAGGTTGTCATTTATTCCACAGTCCAGTTGACTTCCAAGAAGTGAAAATAAAGGATGCAAAATACAGATAACCTAAATTGTATGTGCTATGCGTATGTGCTATGCGTACAGTGGGTACCAGTTAAGTTTGGACAGGTTCCTTCATGAATCACTCACCCCATTTTCTCGGCAGAAATGGCACAAACTGCAGTTGACACAAACAACCACAAGGTGTCATAGGAGGTGTCATTCTGCCACTACTACTTACTACGTCGCCAGCCGATTTTGCCGGGGCTTCAGCCCTGAATGTTTCGAGTGTAGCCTCGAATGTATTTTGCAAAGTTGACTAACAAATACACCATTATTCGGATCATGCATTAGAACTGTGAGAAGAGGTGGACCTATTTGTCAAATATAAAAGCAGGACATGGGTTTCCTCTCACTCTCCTTCATGCAGCAGATCTAACTTGAACGTTACCTTAGGCTACCATAATTTGAAACGTAGGCTGCTAAGAGCGCGCGCACGCACGAGAGAGAGAGCCCAAAATCGTGTGCGCTGTATTTTCTCAAACAAAATGTGTGCAAATAGCCTGCGTAATTCTGCTTCATAAAGTTGAACAAACGCATGTGGTAATTTTATAGATAAATAGAAATAGCCTACTGCCATGCAGGCCAACTTGGAGTGAACTTACACACGGGAGATTCTTTCTCTAGTCGTAGCTGAGCAGAGTTGGGTGTAACGTGTCATTAATCACGTAACAGTTCCTACAGTGTGCGAGCAAAGATATTCAGAATTCTGGGAGGGCGACAAGAATATTGGCAATAAAAATAGAATTCATCGGAGTAGGCTGTTTGTTACCTTACTACTGAGTGGGTGCACAACTAACTAGCTAATGACTAGTCTGATGTCAATCACACCACAAATTGATTCCAAAAAATATGTTAGGCTATAGGCTACAAGCTAGGACTGTTTTCAGTGGGAAGAAGAGCATCTAGTATAATTAATTACAGAAGGAACGCAACTCGCAAGCGCACTTCACTCAAAGCAGTTAAATGTTTTGCAAGTTGTGTGCGTGTCATCATTCAACATTGTGAAGGAGGGTGCACGAGCTGGGCAGCGCTTCCATAAAGGTCTCTTTTAAAATGTCCTGTTACAATTGCAGCTGCTTCCGATTGTTGAATATTTAGAAAGTAGCCTACATGACGGCATTTTTGAGCTAGTGAGAGAGTCAGATTTTTGGCTTCTGGTAGTAACTTGCTAACTAACTAAAGCAAGACAAATTTGAAAAGAAAAATATGAAGGCAACAAGTGGTGGCAGAGTGAGGGATATTGTGTCCTGTTGCTGTAAAGGACGAGCCCAATCGCCTATTTCTCAGTTGTGTAATAAAAGCTGTATCATCATGCAGTGGTCGAAGTTTGCCAGGGCGGATAAATAGTTGTAAAGGGCATGAATAAAAAAGGCAAAAAACGTCCTTTGCCGAACCCAAAATTTAAATAAGAATTGTATCTTAACGAGACAACTCTAAATATCAGAGTGGGATAGGTTGGGATATTGTATAAATTTCACTTAAATTGCAACCGCAACATGCCTGATTGCCGTTCAAACGACAACAAAAAATATATCAAAGCACTTTTTGTGTTTGAATGTAGCACGAAAAAATGTTTTAAACAGCTGGACAAATGATTTAGCTAATTGATTATAGCCTGTAGGCCTACACCAGCAATTGTTGAACATTTACCTGTACAGGACATTGACAGTAGCCCAGCCTAACAAGCAGATGTTGCAAAAGATGCAATGGTAACACTCCATAATAAGGTGCCATAATAAATAGCAAACTAGTAATTACCTAACCCTTTGTTAATATTTGTTAATTGTTACTAAAATATCTATTTGGCAGAAGTTAATAGTTTTTTCATCATTAATTCAATATTAGTTGTTTGCATAAAATCTGTATGGTAATATTTTAACAAATCTATTAACTATTAATATTGTATTAATATTTGTTAATAGTTAACTAAATGTCTTTTCGGCACTAATTAACAGTTATTTCATCATTTAAATGTTAACTGTTTATTTACAAACTATATACTAATATAAAAGTTAATGACATATTATTATTTATTTAGCTTTTCTGATTAGCTTTGTGGAGAATTTATGGAATTTATGGTTTATGGCTTTTTGGTCTTGTGGGGTGTATAAGGCACACCTCTTCTTCCACTTCATCCTTATTGGATACCTTTGTGGTTGGCTGTCCTGTAATTGGTGACCCTGTCTAGTGTTTGAAAGTAGTGTACTCTTTGCCTTTGGAAGTACTATTTGGTTGCTGCTTGAATTTGGTGAAATTCAAGGGGAGGGGTGTAACAGAGTTAGAAATATAGTTTAGTGTTTTTATGTGATTTTCGCCGTAATTAAGCAGCATTTTTGAGATTGGTGTTTTGGAGCCCCCTTTGGAGAAACGGTATACTGCAGCTCTAATGCGTTTTGTCCTTGCATTGTTGCCATAGCTGATCAGAAGCGGTATGCTTTGCATTGGGTAGGTTGACTGTATAAAGCACTCTCCACTTTGTTTTAATTTTGTAACTGTAAAATGTTGTTTACGTTAAAAACTTCGATATACCACCTGTATTATATTACTTTACATGTATTGTTAGGATTTGGTAGCAATTCTAGCAACTAAGAGAACGTTTAATAATGTTTTCATTATGACCACGAGTTCATACACACGAGTCTAACGTGACTAGCTGTAAACTCCGCTAGCAACTTTCCATGCATTCAGTGTAGTTTAGCTTAGTGCTCATGGAAAGTGCAATTCTACGGAGCCCCACTGGGGACAGGGTGAGCAATATTTTTAGACCGCACTTTTGCGTTCCCACGCAATAGTTTTTGCGTTCCCTCACAATAGTTTTTGCGTTCCCTCGCAATACTTTTGCGTTCCCTCGCAATAGTTTTTGCGTTCCCTCGCAATAGTTTGGAGTGGGCTATTGCAGGGCTCTGTAGGCTATTCCCAGTCTGGCGTAGGAGACACACAGGTCCGTTGGTTCGCACATCATGGATAACCTCAACTTGATTACGTTTTACTTTAACATGGGGCTCACATACAAAAATATGCTGGAGGATTTGGCGGTTAGACACAATGTGGTTATGTGCTTGTAGACTCTGAAGCGTATTTTAAAGAAAAACGGTCTGTTTCGGCGGAGATATGATGCACTAGAAGATGCCGTGCGCTTTATCCAGGACGAACTCCGAGGCTCTGGAGGCCTGCATGGCTACAGAGTTATGCACGCCAGATGCGTCGAAAAGGGCATGTCCATCCGGAAGGAGGATGTTCGGATGATATTGTCGACACTGGATCCAGAGAGTACAGAACTCAGGAGACGCCGGAGACTGTCTCGAAGGGCTTACTTTGCCAAGGGACCAAATTTTATTTGGCATGTAGACTCCTACGACAAGTTGAAGCCCTTTGGCATCTGTATCAACGGGGCTATTGATGGGTTTTCTAGACGAATGCTATGGTTGAATGCGTACAACACCAGTAGTGACCCTAAGGTTGTTGGTGGGTACTACTTAGAAACGGCCCAGGAGCTTGGGGGATGTCCACGCATTGTCAGGACCGACATGGGGACAGAAAACAGCTCCATCCGTGATATGCAGCGCTACTTTCGCCGTAATGACACAGATGCTCATGGAGGTGAGCGAAGCTTCATATATGGGAAAAGCACAAGTAATCAAAGGATCGAGAGCTGGTGGGGCTTCCTTCGCAAACAGTGCGTAGACTTCTGGCTGGAACACTTTCACCGTTTAAAAGACGAGGGCGATTTCCTGGGCGATTTCCTGGACAAGAACCTAATGTTGTTTTGCTTTCTGGCCTTAATACAGGTTAGTTAAAAGTTTTCTATTAACCTACTTTCATTTCAGGCAGAGCCTGCCAGACAGAACCTTGCTTAACCTCGCTCACCTCCATTACATGAGCATCCGTGTGAAGTGTAACTTTCTTCTAAGACTCAGGTCACAGGTAAGTATACTCAGGTAGGTGTAGGCCTACTCATTTTTCAAGTAACAGGTAGGCTACAGTAAACCAAGTGAATTCAGGTAAATGAGCACATTTTAATGTAACAGGTAAGGTCACAGGTAGGTTTCAGGTAGGTGAACTCATTTTTTCAAGTAACAGGTACAGTAGCCTAAACCAGGTGGATTCAGGTAAGTGAACACATTTTCAGGTAATAGGTAAGTGATTATATTTCTCTTTTGTTTTCTTTTTTTTAAAGTAACAGGGTCAGTAAACCAAGTGGATTTAGGTAAGTGAACAGAACACATTTTCAGTTAACAGGTAAGTGATTACATTTCTTTCTTTTCTTTTTTCTTTTTTTAATTTTAGGGCAGCGATCCGCCTGCACCCTTTACATTACAGGTCGAGAGTTGGCTTTGGTCTGGAGATAACTCCAGACCTTGTGATGTAACCAGGCTGCTGTTGGTCTGTGGGTCGCAGGTGGTTGGCAGGTGCAGGGTGTGGGGGCTGTGTTGTTGTGCGTGTTGCATATCTGTATGCTGTGTGTCCCTTGTGTCTGGGGCGTCTCTGCTGTCACGGAGGTGCCAGCGGTTTCGCCGCAGAGTCTGTCTGTCTCCTGTCTGTTTTGTTACCGTTGCGGGTCTCCATGATCCATACTTAGTTGGGGTTTCAACTTGTCATATATGTATGTACATTACATTGTAATGGCTAGAGTAGCCTACAGACAGTGGTCTGAGGAAGTTTGGAAATTATTCAGTTGCTTAAAATGTGTTTGATCTATTTTTCCACCTCTGCAGGATGAACTGGACTGCACCAAAAATACCTGGAACAACCACCTGATTCGTCCTTCAAAGAATGTGCATGTTCCCCATGGTCGACCTGATGCTATGTACACCATTCCAGAGTTATATGGCACAGAGGACCATTTGTGCCCCGTGGAAGAGGAGGATTTGGTCAGGTGTGAGGAATTTTGCACCCATCGCCGTGCCATTGCCTGTAACGATGATCTGTTCACCCTCTGTACCAGCATAATGGCAGAAAGAAACTTACAGGTTCCTGTGGATGCATACATGGCCATTGAGCTCTACCTTTCACTGAGATCAGAGCTCACCAGGTTCTTCAATCTTGATAGAGTTGCTTTTGGACATGGCACATAGACTGCAGCTACTCCCAAAAAGATGTGGTCCCATATGTGCAAACACTACACTAACTTAACTACATTTCACAATACAACACAGTGTTCTGCATTGTTTATGCGTTGTCATGCAATCAGGAGGTATGCTGTACTTTATTTTAATTTTATTGTAATTATTTTACATTTACATTACATCTGTGTTTTTTTTTTTTCAAAACCATAATTTGGAACATTGTAGTGCTTGAAAAGGTGTGTTGATAAAGCAGTGCTCCCCTACAATGCATACAAAATATTGCCTGGAATTAAAATGTATGTCTTGGCATAACATTTGTCATTTGTTTTTTCAACAACATTTGTTGCAATGCACAATTTTATTTTACTATACAAATCCATGACAGCCCTCTACTGTACATCTATGAAGGAATACAGAATGAATGTGCATACTGCAGCAAAAGTGAAAAATGTTCCCAGTTTATTGAACTGATCAATGCACATGGAACAAAGTGCAAACAGCATTATAAAACCAGCCCTTCAGTAAAAGTTAATACTTGCTAGGACACAACAGATCTCATTCAAGTAGTTAAAACTGTTGGAGTTAACTCATTAACATCTTAATGCATGAGCCTTAATGCAAGAGTCATCACGCAATGCAGAAACAGGAAATAATATTTTCTGAACAGTATGACATTCCTCAGTGGGAAAAAAAAACAAACCAACAAGCACACAAGTCCCTGTCATTAACAAACTGCATGGTAAGCTTACATCAGTCTCTAGAAAATGTAAAAAATACAGGATATAACCTATGAACAAAACACAATTTATCAAATCATACCTAGATGTAATCCATTACCCAAACAGAGCTGGCAAGTATGTTATTAAAATCACAGCGCAGCTCTGGATAGTTGTGGTAACCTACAGGTAGTTTTAAAATGGAGCCACATGTGTGGGATTGTGGTCGTCTTTGAAATTCTGAGGTCTCAATGAACTCAACAGTGATTTTTTTTCCAATCAAATTGGATCCAGTGCAGAAGCGGAGGAAAAGCTGAAGGTTGTGCGTATCCATATCTCATATGTATCTCTTCAGGGGCCTCATTTATAAAGCGTTCTTACGCACAGATTTGATCTTAGACAGTGCGTACGCTCAAATCCATGCCAATGCTCAGATTTATAAAAACCGTCTTTGACGTGGAAAAGTGCTTATCTCCACGTCAGGTTCAAACTTGACGTACGACCATTTCCTTGTGGTAATGCCGGGGTACTGCAAGTAATCTGAGGTCTAAGTGCGATGCATTTTCAAAATTCCAAGACCAACGATCTCATGTCTTTCTTTGCCATATGCATGATCAATATCAGAAGATTTTTAAAGACGTTTTTGGACGCAGCTTTATGTTTCATGGTTTGGCATAAAACTGCTAATGAGAGCTATAGCCCACTTACAGTATAGCTTTCTTATTTCATAATATCTAAAAAACACCAAGACCTACGATAGAATGATTGAAACATTCTTACAGGTGATCTAGTATATTTGGTGTTCTCACCAATCTAATATTGACCATAAAATGTCCAATTGCCCTCGTTTAGGAGAGGAAAAGTACATTTGTGCCAGGGATGTAGTGGTGAAATAAGAGGTGGGTGAACTATGAATTCTGCAATCTCGGTGAAGTGGACTGCGCCATGCGGTATCGGATTTTTAAAAAAGGCATTCAGAACATGTTTGATAATGGTGGAGGTTAATGTACAGTATTGGGAATATAGGATATTATTGTATAATACAGTTTTAAATGTTAAAAGTGAATAAACTCTTTTGAGAGGTGGATAAACTAAGAGGTGGGTAGGCCTAAATTCTGAAATTGCAGAGGTGTATAAACTGCGTTTACTCGCGTTTAGCCTCTACTACATCCTAATTTGCGCTCATAGGCCTATTCCCAGCTCCGTAACAGAAAGGTAATATTTGAATGTAAGCTATACAATGTAGGCTATAGATATTTTATATCATATATAGCCTACACAACCAAGGGACGGAAGTTATCCTCTGAAAGCAGGGCATCTTCATATTTAGTGTTGCGTCGGAGTTGCGTAAAGAGGTGCAGAGCGCGCACCTGTTTGCTTTTTTGACTGGCAGTGCCCAAGATCAGATGACAATACGTGAGTTGGATAATGTAGGCTAAAATATAAAGGTAGGCTTAAAGCAAACAATAAGCCATTGGACATTATTGAAGGAAAACAATAGCAAAGATATGCAGAATGAATGAATAATGACCGGCAAACTAGGCTACTTTTTCAGCAAAAACATAGCCTATCCTAAAAGAAACGTTAAGCCTACATGACATATTATAATTTAGTCCTCTGTTTTGTAGGCTAAATCAGCATATTACCCTGGGTCATATTGGAAACGTACAGTAGCCTACTGTACCATAACGTACAGGATTATATAGGCCTAGAGGTCTTTCCTTAAGCTAGGCCTACCCATTTTTTTTTCTACAAAGTAGGCCTAAACATACGAAATGTTGATTATTCACATTACTGCAAGCAAAAGGAATGAAAGCGAGCAGAGGACAATGGACATGGATGCATACGATCTCTTTCCAGAAAGCTTTGCTGGAAAAAACATAATTAGGTAAGCTATTCGAACTGACGCATATTCATGGGTTTCATCAGGTCCCTTTCCACAGGTGTATAAAATCAAGCACCTTGATTATCAATGCAGACTGCATGGTGCTTGATTAATACACCTGTGGAAAGGGACCTGATGAAACCCATGAATAGGCTAGTTAACATCAGATGGCATAGGCTAGGCCTATACAATGTTTTCAATATATCATTTGACATAAGCTACAGCTTTTAGGCCATTGATTTCATTGAAACATATGCTAATGATATTGATGAGGGGGTGTTTACAAGGCGGAGACCTAAAACCATCCGGCTGCGCACAAGTTGACGTTCATTTGTGATTTATAATGGGCACATCTGGAAGGGTGGCGTACGCACGTTCTTTTGTGCGTACGTTCGTTTTCTCTGAATCACACGTACGATCATTTCAGAAATGATCTAAGATCAAATGAAGGATGGTTTCTACGCAACCCTTTTATAAATGAGGCCCCAGGTTCAAACTTGACGTACGACCATTTCCTTGTGGTAATGCTGGGGTACTGCAAGTAATCTGAGGTCCAAGTGCGATGCATTTTCAAAATTCCAAGACCAACGATCTCATGTCTTTCTTTGCCATATGCATGATCAATATCAGAAGATTTTTAAAGACGTTTTTGGACGCAGCTTAATGTTTCATGGTTTGGCATAAAACTGCTAATGAGAACTATAGCCCACTTAAGAAAGTGAAAAGACGTATAGCTTACTTATTTCACAATATCTAAAAAAAAACCCACCAAGACCTACGATAGAATAATTGAAACATTTTTACAGGTGATATAGTATATTTAGTATTCTCACCAATCTAATATTGACCATCAAATGTCCAATTGCCCTCGTTTAGGAGAGGAAGGCATTCAAAAAGGCATTCGAACAGTTTGATAATGTTGGAGGTTATTGTGCAGTATTGGGAATATAGGATAGTATTTGATCATACCGTTTTGAATGTTAAAAGTGAATAAACTTTTTTGAGAGGTGGATAAACTCTAATAAGAGGTGGGTAGGCCTAAACTCTATTCCTGAAATTTCAGAGGTAGATAAACTGTGTTTACTCGCGTTTAGCCTCCACTACATCCTAATTTGCGCTCATAGGCCTATTCCCAGCTTCGTAACAGAAAGGTAATATTTGACTGTAAGCTATACAATGTAGGCTATAGATATTTTATATCATACATAGCCTACACAACCAAGGAAGTTATCCTCTGAAAGCAGGGCATCTTCATATTTAGTGTTGCGTCGGAGTTGCGTAAAGAGGTGCAGAGCGCGCACCTGTTTGCTTTTTTGACTGGCAGTGCCCAAGATCAGATGACAATACGTGAGTTGGATAATGTAGGCTAAAATATAAAGGTAGGCTTAAAGCAAACAATAAGCCATTGGACATAGGCTAATCAAATCTGCAAAGCACACTAAACTTAGTCAAAACGATTTAACTGAAACATCCAAACTTACCTGTTTGTGACAGCCAGCCTGGACCAGTAGCCTAGCCAAGCCTATGACAGCGCGCCTCTTACGTGAATGGGATCTGCGTACAGAGCCCCCAAAGTGAAAACCAGCACCCCAAGTGGTTGCGTTCCTATCGAAGAGCAGCTCCAATGTTAAGTCCCATAGACCTATTTTAAAAAAAATACTGTGAAGCCAAATCAGCGATCTTATCCACCAAAAATATTTTTCAGTGTCTATACAGTAATAATCTTCTAACTGTGAAAATGTCAGAGCCTATTTTGCCTTATTTAAAAAAATCGAAATTGCTCCTTTTGTTTCATAAACAAACTACAAAAAAGCCACGTGACTTTACCCTTCGACGTTACTCACGGTAGCATGGTTTGTTTATTAGCCTAGTTAGCATTGCCACATAACACTTACTGCCAGCTCTTCATGTGAGTAGAAGCACAACACCAGTTATCCAGACATAAAGGTTATCACCACGCGGTTTACATCACCTTCCGTTATTACAAAAATATGTAAGCCAGTTAAGCAAATTGCCATATTGATCAGTTAGAGATTAAGCGCCCAAACCTGTGACGTCACATGGAACTAGTTTGTTATCACCATGTTACGACAAAAACTCAAAACAATTCAACTGATCCTAAAAATAAGGTATGACCACTTGAAGCAATAGAGGTGACCCCAGTGCCTAACATATGGAAGGCATTAAATTAAGATCCCAATGTGCACCGAGATATATTTTTTCTAAAAAATAATCCCATCCCCTCCGCTAAACTCTAGGAACGCAACCATGGCGATGAGATTACTTTCCCTCCCTATACCTGTCAGGACCCACAGAGACAGACAAGACAAGAAGTCAAGCAGAGTGAGATTTATTTACGGGCATCATAGGCATCAGAACATCACAGGCAGAATCCAGGGTTTTCACAAAAACATGGCCTACTGGCAAAAGTTCAGAAGTGTCATACCACACGCTGAGAACACAGGAGATCCAAAAGGCAAACTTAGGAGATTCAGCTTCAATAGCAGTTCAGAACAGATTTCAAGGAACAGAGTGACCTGGAGTTCTGTAGCATCCGATGATGAGGCCAGAGACAGAGTGCTGGGTGAATGGAGATTAAGTAGTCTGTGGTTCAATGAAGTGCAGGTGAAAGTGATCACCAATCAGGAGGGAAGAGAATGAGCAGTGGAGACTGATTGGTTGGGGTGAGTAACTAATAAGCAGGGGAGAGTGAACGGGCAGGTGTGGTTAAGTTGGACTGATTGCTCGTTTGGGAACCTGGCCTGGCTGTGACAATACCAGAGGAAGAAAACGGTTTTCTTAACACCAAAACTATTGCGAGGGAACGCAAAAACTATTGCGAGGGAAC
The DNA here is from genome assembly GCF_046254945.1 of Alosa pseudoharengus. NCBI lineage: Eukaryota > Metazoa > Chordata > Actinopteri > Clupeiformes > Clupeidae > Alosa > Alosa pseudoharengus. The sequence goes on from NW_027468680.1 coordinate 33,563,913, forward strand.
GCAAAAGTATTGCGTGGGAACACAAAAACTATTGCGAGGGAACGCAAAAACTATTGCGTGGGAACGCAAAAACTATTGCGTGGGAACGCAAAAAGTGCGGTCTAAAAATATTGCCCACCCTGTCCCCAGGGGGGCTCCGTACAATTCAGTCTAGCAGGAAATGAATGTACATTTAGTTTAGCATTATGTTTATGCATTACCTCCGTATGGTCTACGTCTGTGAGTGTTTAGTGAGTCTCAGAATATTAATAAACTCGTTCTGTGCACCTGAACATTCTATGTTGCACGTCTCCCTTGCTAGTAGGGCTGACAGTGATGGTATAGGAATCATGCATGTAATAAAGCCCATTCAACTACTTCTTTTTATTTTGCTTGTGCAGATGCTGTTTTATGTATGCCAGTGTCTGAAGGCATGTTTTGTTTGAACTTTTCCTAAAGGAATAAAAGTGATAAGCCAGTTTTGGTCTCAGTCCCTTCACTGTCTGACTAATAGTTATATATTACTAATATATTAATAAAGCTTAACCAACTTTATTATAAGGGTCCCCCACGCTTATAGCTATATACTACTAATATATTAATTAAGCTTAACCAACTTTATTGCAAGCGTTTCTGGCGCCGACAAGAGTGGCGGCATGTCAAGGTAGCTCCGTGTTTTTTTCTTGAATTTCCCCTTCGGGATCAATAAAGTATCTATCTGTCTATCTATTGTAAGAGTCCTATGGGGAGTGGTTCATATTGGGATAGGCAAAAGCACAGTTTAATATCAATTAGTTAAATAATAATAAGTCATTAACTTTTCTATTAACATAAAGTTTGTAAATAAACATTTAACATTTAAATGATGTAAGAAATAATTGTAAATTAGTGCCAAAAATGCATTTAGTTAACTATTAACACATATTAATACAATATTAGTTAATAGATTTGCTAAAACATTAACATACAGATTTTATGCAAACAACAAATATTTAATTGATGATGAAAAAACTATTAACTTGTGCCAAATAGATATGTTAGTAACAATTAACAAATATTAACAAAGGGTTAGGTAATTACTAGTTTGCTATTATGGCACCTTATTATGGAGTGTTACCGACGCAATTAATCAGAAATAAATAATGTAATCTGCATCGCTTTATTTAACAAACTGCAAGCAACAAGAGGGTTGAGTTCGCTGTGAGGCCAAACCCAAGAGCAGAGCCTATCTGTTAAGGCAGTCGATAGGCTATATGGTAACGAGCTGTGTGCGCCTGGAAAGACGATAGAAGATGCTTTCTGAATAGCAGCGAAGATGGCTCTGGTCATCCCATACCCTCCCCCACTCCCTTCTTTCACAAGCAGTGGGGGAGCGCGGGGCACAAAGTAACACTTTTTGGCTTTGCCTAAATATTTCTAAAATCATTTGAGTTTCACTAGTCACATGTTTTAACAAGCAACACTTATTTTCCATATGGAGAAATAACATATGCAGAGTCTAACCAAGGTCAATCTTGCCAAAAAAAGCCCTCAAACCTGAAAACACATGAGGCAAAAGTGCAAAACATCACAAAACTAACTAAACTAACACGCGCATATTGTGTTCTTGCAATCATTGTAGCCTACAGTTGTAACAGCGTGTAACAGTCGTTTTACTCCCCGTATGTGCTCATTATAAAGAACGTCTAACGTGTCCCTAAAACAGCTATCAATTAATCACCAAACATCTTATAAACAAGTCTTGCCAGGAGCAACACCTTGCAAAAAATGATAACAATAGGCCTAGGACTTTATATGGCTCTGCACCTGCCCAGATTCGAACTCAGAACTGCCTGAAAGTTGCAGACCTGTTCTGGAAATACGTACATTAACCCACTCGACCGTCAGACAACGCTATCTGCTTCGAGTTGGCCTATTGGGTAGGACTGTAGCCTACACTGGTTGCTGTGGCACAGTCTTGAGTGACCGAATTCGTTTTTCTTTGTCATATGAATGCTGTCATTTTGTTAACATTACTGTTAAGGAGATGCTGTAGGCAAAGTCTATATTTCAACCTCGTTAGTGTAGTAAAAAAAATCTGAACTATTCACAAGGTTTCTGGGCAGCATATTTATGTTCTGTTAGCAAGCGAACTTCTCATGACTACCGACAAAGTAGCCTACTGCCAGCTGACGCAGCTCTCATTTTAAAACATTACTGAGAGACAGGCACTGTACAATCAATAAATCTTGCCACTGAATCCAAAACTTTGTTTAACATTATGTACAAAGCTTATAGGCTACAGTGGACTGGCATGTTGCAGGGGCTGCTAAAAACACACACTGAAATCTCGGCCAATCACAGCCCTTGCTGTCGAACGCTCCGTCCAGTTCGACCGCGGAACACCACAGCGGACTACGCTGCCCCCAAGCGGCTGCAGTTGTACTTACATTTCACCCAGCTGCGTGAATCACCTTGATCGTGAATGAAGTGTCAATTTTTAACCGGGACCCACTGTAGCTGGCACACTGTCTAGACAGCCATTGCCTGTAATGCAAAGTGAAGTGTCTGAACTAACCTGTGACATCTCAGCATTTGAAGATGCAGCCCACTCAGCATGGCCCATGTACCGTTCCAAGCTTGAACAGATCAAGTAGGAGACAAGCATGGACTACGCGGACACTGGTGGCTCGGGGGTTGCCAAAACATGTGAGTAGTGTTCCTGTACAGGCCAAAGCTTACCTTCAGTGGGGAAACAGCCTGTCGGTCTCAAAAGGACTGGTGTTGTACGGAGAACATCCCGTACAGCATGAGACATGACATACTCAACCGTCTGCATGATTGGCATCAGGGCATCACTTGCCTGCAGACCAGACCAACACAGAGGAAGAAGCCTCTGATATCACAGCAGTGTCTGTGAGTACAAAAAGCAAAACTATCTAATTGTCATTGATTACTTCTCTCATTATCTGGAAAAAGCCCACCAGACATGACCAGCCAGACCACCTGTGCTCGTCTGAAGAACATCTTTGCGCGATGAAGGTGTCCTGATGAGTTGTACACAGAAAACAGAGTACAATCTGCAAGCAAAAAAAGAGGTTCATCTCACACTTTTAATGTTATTAGATTAAGACACTAGGTGGCACTGTTGTATTACATTTCACAGAGTCGTATACGGAGGCGGTAAGGGGATCCACCAAATTATTTAATCTGAAGCATTGTTTTCCTCTTCCAAAAATTAAAAACGTCCTAGAGGCTACATAAACATAATGAACGTAGAAACTGAACGTAGAAAAATTGCTTATAATATAGGCTACCCATGCGTCATCATGCAATCACTGTGGGAACATGCATCAAAACACTTGACCTTCATCTGCTCCAGAATGTGCAACTCCAGGGTCAGACCTCTCACTAGGTAGACTATGAGATATTGCATCCATACTCATGCTTAATTCTTTGTTCCTCCTTAATTAAAATGTGTTAAGAAATGAAATGTATAGGAAATGTATAGGACCACGCAAACACAGTTCAAGGAATTATTCCTCAGTACATTCACTACAATATCCACAAAATCTGCAATCGTCAGACAAGCAAAGTCAAACACAGTAAAGCAGGCTCGGACTGGTAATCTGTACCAGTTTTTTAGTTATTTAGCCTTTTTGTGGCCCGTCATTTGGATTCGGGGGTGACAGGTCAATCATTTTGGCCTCTTCATGACAGGTTCAGTGTGTATTACGATCGCGCCCCCCTGCCCCACCCCTCAAGTGGATTTGTCCAAGCAGCCGCTTGGTTTGTGTGGAAATATAGCCTAGTACTAGTCCATGCTGGTAGCCTAGGCTATATAAGTGCCCTCCGCTGGCTGGTGTTCACATAATCGCAGTTTGACCGTAAACAGCAATCAGAGGTGTCTAGTTTTATTCCATAAATATATTGTTTTTCTAGACGTTAGTTGCACGCGCTACCAAGAGCTTCCTTTTACTGCACCATGTAGGCTACTGTAGTGCGGTTTGTCTGTCAACATAAAAAAAAACTCCGGGTAGCCTACAATTTTCGCACAACTTGGTGGAAAAGTGTAGCACAGGTTAAAGAAAACCTATTCATGTTTGGACTCAAAAGGAACTTCAAAGTATTTCCTAGTAGCCTTTTAGCTCACAACGACAGTGAAAGTGAAACGTGGAAAGTGGAAGTCTCTCCACCGAGTTTTACATTAGATGCACAATCAATCGCGAGTCGATACACGTAAAAAGTATCAACTGGTAGGTTAGTAACGAAGGTAGCCTAATTTTGCAAAATGTGATGACGGCACACAAACTTGGGCAAAAACGTTTAGAGAAGATTTGCACCAAATAGGCCTAAAGGCTGTGGTTGTGTGGTTGTCTCTCAAATCACTTTAAAATGGTGTGATTAGCAACCAGAATTTAAAAAAAAATCCCGGAGAGACCCCCCCGGACTCTGATTATAATAACCTATAGGTCCAAATCTAAATGGGTTCAGTTTATGAAGTGTTGCTACAGCATGATACTGTGTGTTTGTTATTTATGGGGGGGGGGGGGGGTCGTCGGTCCAGTGGTGGGCCGGTCCAAGAGAAAATTACCAGGGCCGAATTTTGTTCCCAGTCCGACTCTGCAGTAAAGTAACTTTCTAAGAGTAGAGTAGAATCTCAAGAGGTATCACTAGTAGCACACAAACATGAACGATTTTAAAATGGCTAGCTTCATAGACTGGGTTGAGCGCTGGATCCTCTGCACCCTCTGAGAGGATTAGCTGTGCCTTGCGCCATGACACATGAAAATAAATGTCATAGAATGGTGGTTATTTGATGCTGGATTTTAAACTCTCAAAAGTGTTAATTGTGTGTGTGTGTCTGAATGTGTATGTGTGTGTGAGCCATCACATCTGGCCTCACATTACCCTGTTCCTGCCAGATTGGGATGTCTCTCTTTTCAGCCTGCTTTCGGCTCGTTAGCCCTTGACAATTAATCTCTGCACTTTTAATAAAACGGACAGTCAGAAAAGTATTGATCCCAACCAGTGGCAACGTCTTGTCTTGTCTCATCTCAGAGATTTAGCACTCCCAGCAGGGTTCAGCGATAAAAGTCCATGAAGTGGAGAGGAGACGAAAGGAGAGGGGAGGAGGGCGCGAAGTTCATGGCTGGGGATGATGTTTGTAAGCCCCATGCTGTGTTTGAAGTGAAAAATTGCACAACTAACCTCTTTAGCAAACGTGTTCACTGCAAACAGAAAAAGTAAATCCCCTGCTCTGCTCTCTCCTTTCTGTCTGATGTTGTTACATGTGTCACATTTAGAGTAGACCCCATCAGTAGAATTACTGTGATTTCAGGTTTCTTTTAACTCAAAGGCGCAGCTTAAGGCTTATTAAGCTGGCTCATTCCGGCTAAGATGGATACTGGGTGACAGGCATTTTTTCCATCTATCTGTGTCCTCTCTTCTTGGTGTCCTCTTCTTGGAGTCGCACGGTTTTGGATCATCTCTGGGATGAGGTTAAATTAGCCGATGATCTGAAAAGCTAATTTGATGCCACATTAACACTGTGAAATTGTGGTGAACACACACTTTTTCGCGCTTGGACTCAAAATGTCCTATGTGAAGCCCTCATCCTCGTCGCCTGGAGAGAAAACCCACACTGACAGAGCTGAGGCCAGGCTAACGTTGAGGTGAAGCTCTGTCCACCATGGGCATCCAGACAGGCTCACATTGCTGCATTTCTTAGCTTTCTGTTGATACAACATGAGAAAAAAAACATTTCTGTCATGTCCGTGTAAGCAGACTAACCTCAGACATATGAATAAAATATCTGACAGTAAAAAGTCAACTGGGGGGTTTAAAAATGTTGAATGAATGAATGAATGAGCTGAATTAGTTTTATTCAGAATTAGTCTTCGTTCAGAGATGCGTGATTGATCTATGATGGGAGCTGTCTGTCTAGAGTTTGTTTTGTTTAGATCTAGATCTGTCTGAATATGTCTTTTTGGTGCCTTTTGCCATTCTTGTCTCATTTCTCAGGGTAGCTGGTATGGTCTACAGCCTGAGCAGTAGCTTCCTCTGACATGTTGAAGAGCTAGGGAGTTTGTCCGGCAAACTGCTTTAGCCCGCAGCACGTGTTGAGACAAACTCTCGTTACACATCCGAGATGATTCCAGGAAGATTGCTTCAGTTTCTTTGATCCGGCTCAAAGTCAATTCGCGCACATCCTAGAGAAGAGGTGAAAAGTCTGTCTTGTCAATCACATGCACCACACCAGCGTGCAGAAACACACTCACGCACACACACAGTGTGTGATCTTCAAAAAACTGAGCACCTCCTGTCTCTCTCTCTTGGCAGTGTCTGTGATTTATTCAGTAGGATTAGGAGTAGAGGATTCAGGAGTATGCTGGGCTATGCCTGTATGGTTGTATTAAAGATAAGCACCTTTTTTGATAGGACCATATCCAGCTTTAATTACCACAACTGCAGATTTAAGCTGATGCACTGCTGTTTGCAAGAACAAACGGGGGAGAAGCCACATAAGGAGTGCCTCTGAACCAGCCATGTCTCTCATGGGACCAGCATCTTCAAAAGCTTGTCTGAGCTTCTCCACCTGTGCACCACTCAAATTCAGTTGACCAGCAGGGGAAGCTTCATGTGTGTGTGCTCCTGAAGTGCCCCCCTCATTGTTGTTGCCTTCCTCACTGTTTGGCTTGTATATATTGTGTGTTGCAGAGATGTGTAATATGCCGTGTTTGCAAATCCTTTTAAAAACAATTGAGACTAATCAATATACAGTAATTGTAACGTATACAATAATCTCCCAAAACTATCATTATTACTCATATATTACATATGTTATTATGCTAGTGCAGATTGAGCTACTGACATTTAACAATAAAGAGCTGACATGTACCAGCAAATTCCTCTGGATAAACTCCTCAATTATATTTCATAATTCTCATCAAAGCAGGCCGAACTGCAACATACTAAAAATAAGACATCTGAACTCCACATGACCCAACCTCCTTCAGAAATAAACCGAGAAAGAGGACACAGCCAAGGGGAGGAGGATGAGGAGAGAACTGCACATGTGTCTGGATAAAAAAAGAGGACAGGGTTTGATGGAGTGCTCTCCTGACTCTACAAGTGTTGTATAACTTGGGATAACTGCTAGGCTTGTAGTGGCCTGGGCTTGTCTGGGGCGCCCTGCATAGTGTGTGTGTGGTGATGGGTGGAGACTAATAAGGATGGCTGGGGATGAGAGCATACATGTGTCTTTGTGTGTGTGTGTGTGTGTGTACATGAATGTAATGTAATGATTTACAGTATGTACATAAACAACTTAAAAGCAGCTGTTTGTCTTTGTGCTTTTAATTGTATATGTTTTAATATGTCTCTTTGTTCTTTTTAGTATTTATAAACGTGTTTTTATTGCTTTGATTGTGAGTGCCCCCCCCCCCCCCCCCGACACACACACAAACTAGGGAGCACACTCCAACAGCACACTGTCAATTCTGCCTTTCATTCTCTTTTTCACTTGTTTTTTTTGCTCTTACACATACTTACACACTAAACACACAGTCCCTCCATCCTCTGCAAACTGCCTTCAATCAAACAGCCTTTTCTTCCAACACTGAGGCTCTCTTAGGGGCCATCCACAGAGAGACGCTTTTTGGTGTAAACGCACATGTTTTGCATCGTTTTGGCCGATTGTCCAAATGAATATTGTAAACGCACTGCCTGAAGATGCACTTTTTTAAAACCTGGTCCCAGGGTGAAAATTTTCGAAAAAACGCCCTTGCCTGTTCATTTGGACGGCGAAGTCACATACTTTAGGGAGTGCCACAGAGGTCTGTTCTGGGGCCCCTGCTCTTCATCATCTACCTCCTCCCACTGGGAAATATCCTGAGACAACATGGTTCAGTTTCACTGCTATGCTGATGACACCCAGCTTTATTTGTCCACCAAACCGACTGCTCCCTTCCTCCTGCTGCGATGACTGCCTGTCTGCACGATATCAATCTGTGCATGACTAACAACTACCTAAAACTGAACAGTAAGAAGAATTAATTACTTGTTGGCTCAAAAACAACACTGGCAAAGATGGAAAACAGACTCTCCCTATCAGTAGATGGCTCCAACATTGTCTGCTCACCAAGGGCAGCCAGGATAGTAACAGACACAAAGTCCACAAGCCAGCTACACTACACTGGTTACCAGTTACCCAGAGAGTCCAGTTTAAGATCCTACTGTTGACATATAAGGCCCTGCATAACCTTGCTCCCAACTATATCACCGACCTCCTGGAGAGCTACACCCCTTCCCGCTCGCTGCGATCCTGTTCCGCTGGTTTGCTCAAGGTGCCCAAGATGAACCTCAGCACCATGGGAGAGAGAGCATTCTCCCACACAGGCCCAAAGCTATGGAACTCACTTCCAAATGACATCAGGCAGAATCCACTGCCCAGTTTAAACAGGGACTATGATAGGGCTAAATTGACTATATATGATAATTCAATTTATCAAATTCAAATTTGTTTTATCTGTGAAGCGACCTTGGGTGTCCTGAAAAGCGTTTTAAATAAAATTATTATTATTATTATTATTATTACTTTGCATATCAATGATGTCATCACCACACCTCAGCTGCTCTCGACTTGACACTCATTATAGTATTGCTTAGCAATAGTAGTTTTTATTAGGGCTGTCAAAATAACATGTTAATTTCTATTAATTAATTACAGAAATAATATGTTCAAAAATGTAATGCTGATTAACTGCATTTCATAGTGGCATTTGACCCAGCGCAGTCTGGCTACCGTGACTGAAAGGAGGCAGACGAGAAAGCACTGCTGTGAATGATTTAGCCTACGTTTTAAAAAGCTCGCCCAGACCAATACTTTAGACAGGAGCCTCAATCCACTATTTCTGCAGTAAGGATTTTCCATTGCCTACCATAGGAGTTCGTCAAGTTTGAAGTAACATCTTAATGCAAAACAATGCGGAGGTAGGCCTACAAGTTAGCACACCTCTTGATGATAATGCTAGCCGCCAGCCTTGTCAAAGTTAACTTTGCTAACTTTTTGTTGAGTCTGCCCTATTATATTCTACCTTACCCTATCTACCCTACATTACCTTGGTGTTAGGGTAGCCGGTAACACTTTACGGTAAGGGTACATGAATTATCATGAATTCATGCATGAATTAATTCATGATTTATGCATTACTTCATTCCTTTTTATCTTTTTTTTAACATACTTTTTATTGTTTTTACCATAAAACAGACAACATATACAGCATCCCTTCCCACACCCACCCACAGGTCAGCAGTTGCAAAAGGGTACATAAAAATACACAAAGAAAATAAATAAAAAAAATAAAAAGTGAAAAAACATCCACAGCAACAACGCAGCATAGTGTTAGCAGCAGACAGAGACGTACAGTAGCTTGGGTTAAATGGGGCTATGAAGAAGATCTAGTCTGAGACCAGAAGTTGCTTAATTCCCCTCTTAGGAGAAGGGATCTCAGATCTTGTGGCAGATAGTCTATGAACGGGGACCAGATATGAAAGAACATACCTTCCTTTCCTTTCGCCATAGTGGTAAAGTTGGTTTTATATTGGACGTTGGATATTCGACACATTCGAAAAATCTATTTAGCACTGACTACGAGGGTCAAATTTGTGTCAAACCAACTTTAATGTGTTTAAACAAGGCCTGCCTATATTACACAAAGCTTCTTTTGTCCAAAAACCCATGTTTTGATTTTATGAATTTTTTAGGCTGATAAAAGATTTCAATCTATTATGCGGCTTCACCTTTTGACTTACCCATACTAAAACACATCTCCTGAACTCGGCTTACTGCCCTTTCTAGTACACAAAGCTTCTTTTTCCCTAAAACCTACTCTTTGATTTTATACAATTTTTAATGTTAAATGTTTCAAATCTATTATGCGACTTGCCCTTTTGACCTACCCATGTCAAAACACATCTGGTGAACTCGGATTACTGCTCTATATAGTACACAAAGCTTCTTTTTCCCAAAAATCCATTCTTTGATTTTGTAAATATTTTTTAATGTAAAAAAAATGCTTTAAATGCTTTAAATCTATTATGCGGCTTGACCTTTTGACCTAACCATGTCAAAACACATCTGTTGCACTCGGCTAACTGCCCTACATAGTACACAAAGCTTCTTTTTTCCTAAAATGCACTCTTTGATTTTATATTAATTTTTTACTATTCAAAAATGCTATAAATCTATTATGTGCCTTTACCTTTCGACCTACCCATGTCAAAACACATCTGCTGCACTCAGCTAACTGCCCTACATAGTACACAAAGCTTCTTTTTTTCAAAAACGCACTCTTTGATTTTATATAAATTTTTTACTATTCAAAAATGCTATAAATCTATTATGCGACCTGACATTTTGACCTACCCATGTCAAAACACATCTGCCGCACTCAGCTAACTGCCCTACATAATACACAAAGCTTCTTTTTTCCAAAAACTCACTCTTTGATTTTATATTATTTTTTTACTTTATAAAAATGCTATAAATCTATTATGTGCCTTCACCTTTTGACCTACCCATGTCAAAACACATCTGTTGCACTCAGCTAACTTGCCTACATAGTACACAAAGCTTCTTTTTTTCAAAAACGTACTCTTTGATTTTATATAAATTTTTTACTATTCAAAAATGCTATAAATCTATTATGCGGCTTCCCCTTTCGACTTACCCATGTCAAAACACATCTGTTGCACTCAGCTAACTGGCCTTCATAGTACACAAAGCTTCTTTTTTTCAAAAACTCACTCTTTGATTTTATATTCATTTTTTACTATTCAAAAATGCTATAAATCTATTATGCGAATTGACCTTTTGACCAACCCATGTCAAAACACATCTATTGCACTCAGTTAACTGCCCTACATAGTACACAAAGCCTATTTTTTTCAAAAACTCACTCTTTGATTTTATATAAATTTGTTACTATTCAAAAATGCTATAAATCTATTATGTGCCTTCACCTTTTGACCTACCCATGTCAAAACACATCTGCTACACTCAGCTAACTGCCCTACATAGTACACAAAACTTAATTTTTCCAAAAACTCACTCTTTGATTTTATATTAATATTTTACTATTCAAAAATGCTATAAATCTATTATGCGCCTTCACTTTTTGACCTACCCATGTCAAAACACATCTGCTGCACTCAGCTAACTGCCCTACATAGTACACAAAGCTTATTTTTTCCAAAGCCCACTCTTTGATTTTATAGATGTTTTAACTACACAAGTAACTACACAATTCATCATTTATTAAGCCTTTGTTACTTATTAGTTAATGGTTTGTTCATCATTAGTAGTTTCTTGTTCATACATAATTTATCATCAGTAAAGCATTTGTTCACGCAATTATAAATGGTTTGTTCATAGTAAATAAGCCTATCCAAAAATATGTTTGTAAGTACATGATTTATACTTAATAAGTAATGAAACAACCACTTATAATGAAATCATTTTCTTATTATAAACCAGTTGCAAACTATTACAAAATGCTTTGTTCATCATTTGTAAAGCATTGTTCCTATGTTGATTCTCATAAACAAAGTATTTGTACACACAATTATAAATAGTTTGTTCATAGTAAATAAGCCTATATCTAAAATATGTTTATGAATTATTGTTAATACTTAATACATTTTGCAATAATATTTTGTTGATGAAGTAATATTTCCATTATTTAACAGTTGTTACATACACATGCACTAATGATTAATTAGGGTGAGGATACATATTTTATAAACCACTTCCTAATACTATAATTCATGATTAACTCAGGAGTTACAAGTGGTTAGTTAATGATATTTTGTGAGCTTATCTAAAGTATGGACTTTCTATGCCTTGCAACACATTTTTAAATGAGTTGTAAAGATTACATTCACATTCATTCATTTAGCAGACAAGCGACGTAAACATGTCAATTAAATTGAAGGCCATTGACATAACAATGAAAGCCGGGAATCGAACCCCCAACTTTTCAGGCTACTGCATGCTAGTCCTGCTCCTTATCCACTACACTACCTTGGCCCAGACAGAAACCCCTACAACTATGCAAGAGTTTCTGTTTTCTTCTACTACACACTGTTATTAAACATCTGTAAAGTATTATTAAATGCTGTATTCTTCGTTTGTAAAGCATTATTCCTACATTAATTCTCATCTGTAAATCATGTTTACACAGTTAAAAATGGTTTGTTCATAGAAAACACGCATATCTATATTATATTTTTGAATTGACTGTTGTAATACCACTGGGCAGAGGTAGTGTAGTGGATAGGGAGCTGGGTTAACATGCAGTAATCCATAAAGTTGGGGGTTCAAACCCTGGCGTCCACCAATGTGGCCTTGCCCTTTAATTTCATTGACATGTGTCGCTTTGGGTGAAAGTGTCGGCTAAATTAATAAATGCATGTGTAAACTTTATAACTCATTTGTAAATGTGTTGCAAGGCATAAAAAGTCCTCACTTTAGATGAGCTCACAAAATATCATTAACTAACCACTTGTAACTCCTGAGTTAATTATGAATTATAGTATTAGGAAGTGGTTTATAAAATATGTATCCTCACCCTAACTAATCATTAGTGCATGTGTATGTTACAACTGTTAAATAATGGAAATATTACTTAATCAAAAACATATTATTGCATCATTTATTAAGTATTAACAATAATGTATAAACATATTTTAGATATAGGCTTATTTACTATGAACAAACTATTTATAACTGTGTGAACAAATGCTTTACTGATGATAAATTAGAAATTACTAATGATGAACAAACTATTAACTAATAAGTAACAAAGGCTTAATAAATTATGAATTGTGTGTAGTTATTATAAAGTTTTACCGATGTTTTATTATCAAAAAATGCTATAAATCTATATTATACATTTATTGAAAATATAAAAAAATCCAGTTGATTTACACAGCCAAATGGAACTTTGGATGGAAAACAAAATATAGTTAACTTAATAAATATAAATGATGTATGTCTACCTACAAAGAGGTAGCTTGTTTTTTTGCATTTTTGAATAGTAAAAAATTTATATAAAATCAAAGAGTGAGTTTTTGGAAAAAAGAAGCTTTGTGTACGATGTAGGACAGTTAGCTGAGTGCAGCAGATGTGTTTTGACATGGGTAGGTCAAAAGATGAAGGCGCATAATAAATTTATAGCATTTTTGAATAGTAAAAAATTAATATAAAATCAAAGAGTAAGTTTTTGGACAAAATAAGCTTTGTGTATTATGTAGGGCAGTTAGCTGAGTGCAGCAGATGTGTTTTGACATGGGTAGGTCAAAAGGTCGATTCGCATAATAGATTTATAGCATTTTTATAAAGTAAAAAAATTATATAAAATCAAAGAGTGAGTTTTTCGAAAAAATAAGCTTTGTGTACTATGAAGGCCAGTTAGCTGAGTGCAACAGATGTGTTTTGACATGGGTAGGTCAAAAGGTCAAGCCGCATAATAGATTTATAGCATTTTTGAATAGTAAAAAATTAATATAAAATCAAAGAGTGAGTTTCTGGAAAAAAGAAGCTTTGTGTATTATGTAGGGCAGTTAGCTGAGTGCAGCAGATGTGTTTTGACATGGGTAGGTCAAAAGGTCGATTCGCATAGTAGATTTATAGCATTTTTATAAAGTAAAAAATTTATATAAAATCAAAGAGTGAGTTTTTCGAAAAAATAGGCTTTGTGTACTATGTAGGGCAGTTAACTGAGTGCAATAGATGTGTTTTGACATGGGTTGGTCAAAAGGTCAATTCGCATAATAGATTTATAGCATTTTTGAATAGTAAAAAATGAATATAAAATCAAAGAGTGAGTTTTTGAAAAAAAGAAGCTTTGTGTACTATGAAGGCCAGTTAGCTGAGTGCAACAGATGTGTTTTGACATGGGAAGGTCAAAAGGTCAGGTCGCATAATAGATTTATAGCATTTTTTGAATAGTAAAAAATTTATATAAAATCAAAGAGTAAGTTTTTGGACAAAATAAGCTTTGTGTATTATGTAGGGCAGTTAGCTGAGTGCATTAGTTGTGTTTTGACATGGGTAGGTCAAAAGGTCAATTCGCATAATAGATTTATAGCATTTTTATAAAGTAAAAAAATTATATAAAATCAAAGAGTGAGTTTCTGGAAAAAAGAAGCGTTGTGCACTATGAAGGACAGTTAGCTGAGTGCAACAGGTGTGTTTTGACATGGGTAGATCAAAAGGTCAAGCCGCATAATAGATTTAAAGCATTTATAGCATTTTTTTTACATTAAAAAATATTTATAAAATCAAAGAATGGGTTTTTGGGAAAAAGAAGCTTTGTGTACTATATAGAGCAGTAATCCGAGTTCACCAGATGTGTTTTGACATGGGTAGGTCAAAAGGGCAAGCCGCATAATAGATTTTAAACATTTAACATTAACATTTTTATAAAATCAAAGAGTAGGTTTTAGGGAAAAAGAAGCTTTGTGTACTAGAAAGGGCAGTAAGGCGAGTTCAGGAGATGTGTTTTAGTATGGGTAAGTCAAAAGGTGAAGCCGCATAATAGATTGAAATCTTTTAACAGCATAAAAAAATCATAAAATCAAAACATGGGTTTTTGGACAAAAGAAGCTTTGTGTAATATAGGCAGGCCTTGTTTAAACACATTAAAGTTGGTTTGACACAAACTCGACCCTCGTAGTCAGTGCTAAATAGATTTTTCGAATGTGTCGAATATCCAACGTCCATTAAAAAACCAACTTTACCACGTTCACCAGCCGACGTCATCAATTTGCAACTCATTTCATGTGGGAGAATATTAAAGATTTCTTTGTACTAGGGCTGGGACAACACGTCGACGTAATCAATGACGTTGACGCAAAAAATACGTTGACGCAAAATATGAGCGTCGATTCGTCAAGCATAACATGTGCTGCTAAATATTTTTAATTTTACACCTTCAGTGTTTTCCATACGTTGACTAATCTGTGGCTGGGCACCACGAAATCAAAACCGGCCACCACACATTGATGTTCTATGTTGTAGGCAGTGATGCCAGTAACGCGTTACTTAGTATTTTGACCACTTTTTTCAGTAACAAGTAATCTAACGCGCTACTATTTACAAACCAGTAATCAGATTAAAGTTACTTATCTAAGTTACTGTGCGTTACTATTTTTGTCATTTTCCTTAATAAAAAGATATATTCTTTGCTTTCTTCTTGTCTTGGGGATTAATGTCATGTAGGCTATGCTCACGTTTTCAGCATGAGGACAATTCACGTGCAGCGACACAAACGTAAACAACAATGGAGGGAGAGAGAGAGATGCACATTTTATCAGTCATTACTTTGAGTTTGTGTCACCTAAACATGACAACATTAAGGTACATTGTACATTCTGTGCTGGCGACAAAGTGCTGTCTAGCTAGACATCCCAAGTCTCCCGAAGTTTGGGAGTCTCCAACATATTGATAGCGACTTCCTGACGCCCGCAAATTACATAAAATCTCCCGGTAGAGCGAACAAGAGCACGCAAGCCAGACCGGACTTCAAATCAAAGATTCTAGAATCTTTGCTTCAAATCGCGTGTGCATAGCTTAATGCGCACACAAGGAGAGGGAGAGAGAGAGGAGTGGTGCGTTTGTGCCTGAAGCGCATCCAAGACAGAGCATCCTGGTCTGTTTTGCTAAATCAATCAATCAGTTTTCAGTGTAAGTGCTTATATCTCTTTTCTCCCAAACATAATTAATCAGTTCAGTCAGTGTATCTAGGAACAGAATCGTCATGGCAGCGTCAGTGCCCCTCAAAAAGGAAGATTTAAGACCCATTTCACATCAGACTACACAAAAGTGTACCCAATTGTCTCAAGATTAAAACATAATGATAATCTTGCACACTGCACTGTTTGTAACAGCGACTTTAGCATTGCTCACGGTGGGTTAAATGATTGCAAAATGTTGAGGTGAGTTTAACAAGTGTAATTTCATTTGCATATTACTCAGGCCTATAGGCTACAAGATGGCTAGTTGCCAAGGCTACATGAAAAAAATCTACATATTTTACTATAACAATTTCTATCAATAGGCCTTCCTTATTTGGTGTACTTAGACATTATTGAACAAACATCTGAATTTCAGTATCTAAGTAGGTTAGGTTGGGATGTATGCTATACATTGCTGTTAAAATGCACTTCCAGTATAGGCCTAGTGAGTATTGGCAAAACCGGTTATCATTTTTATGTTGAGGCGTTGGGGGTGTTGTCGGCAGCTGCTGAAAGTAACTAATAAAGTAACTTGTAATCTAACTTAGTTACTTTTAAAATCAAGTAATCAGTAAAGTAACTAAGTTACTTTTTAAAGGAGTAATCAGTAATCAGATTACTTTTTCAAGGTAACTGTGGCAACACTGGTTGTAGGCCTACGTTTGAACTAGCCAACTAGCTCCGCTGGTGGGAAACGCATGGGACTCATAGCGCTGCCGCTGTCCTATTGCGTGCAGAGGGAATTTGAAAGACAACTGATTATCCCGCCCCTCGGACTGAGCACTGCGAACGGTGAGTGCCCAGACCCTACATTTTAATGTGGGTCTGGCTCGTCAGGCTAACGTAAAGGTTTTTGAAAGGAGCTTCAGACTTTGGAAATGTGTCATAGAGTGAATGCATTGTTGATTTGGTTAAAAAGTCACAGGTTATTGGTTATTATTGTATTGATGCTATTCATAAATAATGAGCTGTAAAGTAACTCAGACTTTTACAATTTTTTTAAAAGGATATCGACTAATTATCGTTATTGTGAAAATCACAAAAAATATCGAGATATTATTTTTTGTCCATATCGCTCACCCCTACATACACCCTTATGACTGCATTTAAGGCATGGGTTTTAACAAGTGAAAATAGACTTTTGTATTTTTGCTAAGAAACAAGTATACCTTTCCTCGAAAAACTAAACTCTGAAAAGTGCAGTACAGTTCATATTCAAAGTAATACAGGATAACAGAGAAATAAATCAGGATTTTTTGAAGGTTCATGAAATTAGAACAAATAAAATATGCAAATAAAGTTGTATTATTTACTGGCTAATAGTTACAGTACAGCTTGTTACCAGCTAGGCCACTTAGTGAATTATGGGCAAATATACCTAAAGCCCTCCTTACACTGACAGACTTTGGAAAGATTTGCAAAGATTTGGAAAAGATTTTTGAAAAACTACAGTCTCAGACCCTCTCACATCTAAAGACAAGTAGTAGAGTTTGACAGACTATGATTTTGCAATGACTAGGGATCTTGCAGGGTCACTATTTACAAGACTGCAACTAGATTCCTTTAAATTATTACCCATCGTGCAATAGATAAACAGGAACTGAAAATTATAGCCTACTAAACTCAAAGTCGTATTTTCGTGTTTCTGCAGCATTGTTTCATGCGTGACATCCTTAACCGATATAGAGTTGTTCTGTCACGTGGAAGAGCCGACTACAGATGTATAAGAAATGACAAATATTATAAGAATAACAAATAATTATAGGCTACAGCTGTCGCCTACCTTGCCCCTTCCTGTTTGCTGTTGGAGAGAGGTCACTATTGGTTTTTATAGTTCACGTCACTATTTGCATGAGCCACAACTAGAAAGACTTGTGATAATATCAAACATGTTTGATATTGTCGTAACGGCAAAACTAGAAAAGGACTGACTCCGACTGACTTAAAACCGCTAAGATTGGCACCTTACACTTAAAGAGGCCCTATGCAACAATTTTAGCAAAAATGACCTTAATTATGCAAGTTGAGAGTCCTTCTGATGATTCTACAACACTTTTTGGGTCGTTTGGTGGGTGCTTTGTCTCCCCCTAGTGCTTCTCCGTGGAAAAAACGAATATGCAACTTTCTGGTCGTGGTCGGAACACATCCGGATGTAACTCGTCAGAAATACTCGAAAATGTAGTCAGATTGTAGTTTCTAAGAAGACTGCAACACGGACTCCGCCTTGGCTTTGTTGCTGTTGAAATTGTAAGTAGCCTACCCTTGGGTGAACTTCAGTTTTTGTAATGTGATTTGATAGTCTCTTGAACCATGTGTTTGCTCGACCGTTTTATTGTGAGCCCTATATGTTTAGCTTGGTTTATTGACGGCTAGCTCGTTAGCTACTGGGGTTTTAGCGTAGCAGTCACTTGCTACCGAATCTGCAGGGGGAGCTATGTCGTGAAAAATGTGAGCCTAAATCAGGCGAAAACCCAGAAACAGCGAAGGAATAACCAGACCTGCATAGGGCTTCTTTAACGATCTAGTTGACGGGAGCGCGCCGCGATTCCAGTACAACTCCCATGATTTCTGTCGCTGTCGAAATTTAGTCGCCGACTGTGAAAACAGACCAAAATCGTACAATGTAAGGCCGCCATTACTTGATATCTGGTCTTTTCACCAGCCTGGAAACCCAAGTGAGACCTGTTGCTCATTAGTATTTCTATGTATGTGACAAATAAACCTCCTTGTATCCTTGTATGTGTAATTTAAGGCACAAGTAGATTGGGACCAGAAAATAATTTCCCATGCCATTGAGTAGTGTTCATATTTTCCCCATGGTTGTTCATCAGAAGGAGCAGGAAATAGGCACTCTATAACATTGATTGGATTTCTTGAAGTGGATGTTATTTTAGACCCACTAATATCAGACAGATAGGCATACAAGCACACACATTGCTGTTTTATGATCACAGAATTTCTGCCACATAGATAGAAAAAACAGGACTCCATCAGCCTCTAATGATGATCACAGAGGCTTCTAGAAAGTTATGTGTTTTAGCGGCACATACTGTATATTTTCTTTTCTGAATTCCCCTTAAGAGAGTGTGTGTATGAGAGAAAGCAGGCCCTGTCGAGTTTATAAGACCAGAAATCTGAAACCTGACATCCAATTCTCTGTAAGGTCACCACACATCTACAACAAAAAGATGTCACCTTTGGCATCATTGAAGAGAAACACATCTGGAGCTCAACTTATTAAAAGATCGGCCACTGACTGTGTTAAATATTTTAAGTAAAGAATTGCCAGACCCTAACCCACATACACATTTTTTATATAATTGTTAGCATACTACATTCCCATGGAACAGACAGTTCTGGAACATTCCCTTTGCAAATGTAGCATACCCTGAAATGTATATACAACCTGAAAATATACCCAATTTCATCGTTTTGTTATGCATAGAGAAAGATAAATACTTCAGCTGTATTTGGTTTTCAAATAGTTTGGCTGTTCTATTTCTGGAGAAGGCATCAAGGAACCATCAGCCTTTGGAAACCTGGAAGGGCTTTCATATGACCTCGGAGGAGGACATGGTCCCTCAGAGCTCCATAAATTGTGCAGTTGAGGCGGGGTGTGTGTGTACTACACCTGATGATGAGTATAACAGTTTTGGGTGAGGCCTCATTCTCTATCTCTCATTCTCTCTCTGTCTCTCTCACACACACCCCTCCCACTCTTTCTCTACCACACACCAGAAAACACACAGACACATTCACACAAACAGAGCGTAATATTCTCTCACACACAGAGACAGTCACGTTGGCTTACCCCTCCCTAAACCAGCCGGAACAAAGACGATCACAGGAATCCAACAAATGGAGTTATACTTCTGACCATGACTTTTCGAGTTTGCTGCGCCAGATGATTGCAAAGTCATACAAACGGCCAGGTGGCATTGATTCCGGGCAATGAGTCAGGGAAAGCCAGGCAAACAGCGTGTGGCTCACTGTGCTCTGTGCTCACTGAGCAGGAGGAAAGGATGCGGGTCACTTCCTGTAGACTGCACTGAGGGCCCTTTCATGCAGGAACAGAGGTCCTGGCCTTTTTTTTTTAATTTTTATGTCAAAACTATATCAAGTGAAATGTGTGCAACATAAAACAAGAATAGAATAAGAAAAAACTCTGCAATATCTTTCACAATTAATTTCAGATAAATTAGCTTTTCAAGAGCACAAATCTATACTGCCTGACACTTCACTTGTCATTATCTTCAGAATAACCTTTGATCTAGGGCACATAAGGGCCGTCTACACGACGCTGTTTTTTTTTTTAAACCTGTGAATTTTTGTTATCGGTTACACCTTGCGTCTACACGACGCCGGCAGTTTAGGAGACTGTAACCGAGTTTTTGTAACCGGGTTCCGAAGTGGAAATTTTTGAAACCACCGGAATTTTATGACGACATAGCCCCACCTCTCAACTCAGCCACCGCACTCGACTTGACACTCTGCTTGTCATAACAAACCAAACCATTTGTTTATCATATTAAAATGTTTTTTCTTTCCCCTGTCATGATTTATGTGCACAATGTATCAGCCTTTTGTGGCTAAGTTAGAAGCACACCGTTAGCTTAACTTACAGTGGGCATTACTTCAAATTGGCCAGCTTCCCTCGCAGTCTGCGCGTAACATCACGCGCGGACTGCGAGCGGACATTGTTTGTAATGGATGCAACCGCTAGATACGCGCTTGACGGCAATGAGTTGTTAACAGACATGAACCAAGACATATAGCCCAGCAGCAATCTATCTAAAATAACACATACTTGAAGTACCATTCATGATATGTTGTCAAATATTGAAGTCGTGGGAAGTTTACATAATTTAAGATGTAGGATGTTTCATTCGTCCCCCATGCTGTTTCATTTGTCCCAGCCAGGAGGGACGAATGAAACAAAACACACGTTCGACTTCTCCTTAAATAACTCTTGAACGGTTTTGTTCAGAGCTCTACATGCAACTGTATTTGACATATGTATGTTGCTAATGACAAAATATTAACTTTCAGTGTTTTACGATGTCTTTGTCATGGGGAAGTGTTTTTGCATGCATTTATTCTAGGCTACTGTCAGTGACTGCCGCGAGAGAAGCGGGTTCTGTGTTGCGTTCATTTCAGTGACTGACGCGAGAGAAGCGGGGTCTGTGTTGCGTTGCGTTAATTTATTTTCATTGGGCATGCCCTGCCGTGCCGTCCACATCTCTTCAGCACAGCAGCAGCAATGGCAACTCTTCGTTGAACTTTTAAGTGGTGTTCAATGGTGTTGCTAAGTAGGCCGAGCAAATCTAACCACAGGCTCACGTTAATCTAATGGGCTTTGAGACATCTGTTTTGTCTTGTGACAAAGTCTCCTGGTTCAGTTGTTTCCAGTTTCATAGAAACGAGGGTGTTACATTTGCAGTAGCCTAACTACAACATCCAACCTAATAACGACCCCCACTCACCGGGGCAAGGTGGAAGGTGTTACAGTAATAGTTGATTGGCGTAGCCTACAGTGGACTAGGGCTGTCAAAATTGCTCAAAAATGACGTTCGAATTTTCCCTCTAAAATAAACACATGTATTCAAATATATTGGAATATCTAGGCTATATTATTTGCGCATTATGTCAATGACGCGTGTCACATCATCTGTTTTTAACCTTTTGGAAACTTTTGGGTAACGCTTTAGAATAACATGTGCTTATTAGGTATTAACAGTGCATAATAAGCAGTTAACAATTAATTACTAACAGTTAGTTAACTGTTATCCTTTAATACATTAACTAACTGTTAACATGCAGCTAGGTATTACTGATGATAATGTGCTTGCTGCCAAGGAACCACTTTAGAATGGGAGCCAATCTCCCAGTTATTAAGTGCTATTTCACACAGCAACCTGGGCAGTGAAATGCAGCAATGAGGTTGAGCCATACACTTGCTTATTCTACAACTGTTCTCCTACTATTTGGGATTTATTCAGACAGTAGGTTATGCATATTCTATTTTGGTACTTACTACTAATTAGTATGTAGAGATCAAGGCTTACAAGGTCATTATTAAGATTATATAAATAATAAAGGCCTAATTCGTCATGAACAAGAAATTTGTGAATACACACCTAACAAATGGTTAATGTTGCCTAACACATGCCTTACAAGTCACTAATACAGGTATTAATTAGGTATGTATTGGTGGCTAACATGTGAACCTTAAAATAAAGTGTTACCCGATGGGTAATCATACTAGCTAGCCTATGCTTTTTACAAATATGTATCTGATGGAAAAGTGGTGTTTAATGCAGCAACGAATGTTCACCTCTGTGAACATGTTTCAAATCAATCAGAACGTTCGCCTATGTTTGCGACTTTGAACCAGAGCTTTGAACGCACCCACTTGACGTCCTTAAGCCTTGGTTGCTAGGTAACCAAACTATATACTTGGGTAAAGCTGGCATATCTTTAGACTGCTGATCAGTGTTGGGAGTAATGCATTAAAAAAGTAATGTAATTACAGTTATGCATTGCTTTTTGCTGTAATGCAGTAATGTAAGGCATTACCAATACAATTCCAGTAATATTTTACTCGGTACAATTCTCAGTAACTGAAGTTACTTTGCTTTTTAATCCAAAATTGAAAAAATGCTCAATTGACACCAGAGAAGATTATCCAAGAATTAAAAAAAGTAATCTATGCTGGTCCTGGAATTTGATTGCCTTGTTTAGAAAACTGTAGAAAGGGAATGAGAGTTATCTCTGCCATTCATGCAACAGATCTAACATGGTTAGGCTATACTACTCATTTCAAGCAGTGAGAATAACTAAAATGTTTCTTTTACAGACAAAGATCATAGCCATTATTCTCAAACTATTTGCATTAAGTCTACACCACTGTAAGTGGAAGGAAAGGCAACCAGCAATGATGTGAACCATTTAAAGTCAACATACAATTTCACTATGGCTATATTTTACTATATTAAGTTGTGAGTGACCTTTGGCCTTTGGGGCCTACATTGTCCCATGAGCCATAACTGCAACCATTATATTGTTCTTTTGTTTGCCTTAAGCCTAGCTCAGTCATTATGCCATACCACATCACCTCCTGCTGTGTAATGAGCTGCATTGAACACATGAAGATCTATTAAGAACACCAAATCTATATTTTCGGTTATTTTGGTGAAAGTAATGTAAACATAGTGTAATGCCTTACAATTCAAAGACAGTAATATTGTAATGTAACAAAATACTTTGAGATTACAGTAACAAGTAATAAATAATGCATTACCCTTTTGAAGTAACTTGCCCAACACTGCTGCTGACAAACTGTTTTATGCGTTCACTGAACAAAGATTATGGAAATTAAACACCACTTTTCCATCACAAACATTATTTGTAAAAAGCATAGCTAGTATGATATAGAACATAGGAATATAGAATCAAGATGAACATTTTCATCATAAACATAGAACCTGGAGTGTAGCTCAATAAGTAGCGATGCACTCAATTCCTGCTCACTGCAGAAATTTTGAAGGTGCATTTCTCACAGCTAAACCAAGCTAGATAGATAGATACAGTATAGATAGAAAGTTGGGCTTGTGGAACTATTGGCTACATGGTCCTCTCTTTAGATTTGGGGGGTGCAAAATTTACTACAAATAGGTAAGAAAGGTCTTATAAGCGTATTAGTTATCCACCTCTTCGTCTTATACACCATTAACACGCATTAACAAGCTGCTTGTTACAGTGCATGAAAATGCACTTTACTGTTCTTCCTAGGCTTGTTATTCTTCCGCTAACGCATTTAATGTAGCTTCAACCATTTAACGTAGAAACTCCATTCAAACTATGTTACGTAGGTCCAGTGGCGTAACAAACCAATGGTGGGCCCAGGTGCGAGAGCGCTACGCGGGCCCCATACCGACGAACTTTGGCCCAGGATGAATTAGCTCTGATACATGCAATACACATTAAGGGTGACTTCAATTGTTTATGCAAAGGGCCTGAGGCACCGAAGTAGTTTAGTAGTTACAGATTACAATTTCAAATAAAAAACACACGACTGCATACCACACCATTACATGTGAAAACATTAAAAAATAATTTTATTAACAGCCTGCAGGCCAGGGTAATCTAATATTACTGCATTAACATCAACTCGCATGGAATTATGGGAACACTCAATGCGCCTCTTCAACCCTCTGCTGAAACTGCAAGCGTAGATTGCTTGCTTATAAACTCCCACTGCGCAGAAACAAAACTTAATGTAGCCTAACTTATTTAACCGTCCAGAAACCAAATAAAATCATTCATATGCATACAATCCCCAATATGTGTGAATTAGGCCATTAGAAGAAGGCCATCTTACGAGCCTTTCGTTGTGCAAAATCGTCAATGATGTTCCCAATATTTAATGCTCTGGCTCTCGTATTTTCAATGGACAGGATAGCTAACCCACGGAGCCTCTCCTGCCCCATGCTGCTCCTTAGGTAAAGGTCTTAATAAGTTTGAGTTTGGAAAAAAGATCGCTTAGCTGTTGCCACAGTCACAGGCAATGTCAGAAAGAACATGAGTACACACTTCCCCGAATGTGGATGTTACACTGTCATAATCTACCACCAGCATTTTGGCAAGTTGAAAAATAGATGACTTCTGTGAAATCTCTGCTTTAAAGCAAGACCTGAATGAGAGGAGTTGTGTTGGGAATGTCGATGCAATGTCCCTGCTATAATGGTCTGACAAACGTCTTGCCTTTTCAAGCAGTTCATCATCACCTGCGAGTTGAAGGGTCATAGGACGTAAAGACTCAAACACATGACAAGTTTCCCGCATACTTGCAAATCTTTGGGAGAGCTGACTGATTATGATGTCCAGAGTTGCATTAAATACCTGCACTTTGAAGTATCTCTCTGCATCGGTTAAGCGCTCATCTTCCGATAGATCGTCAAAGTGACGCTTCACTCTCCTTGGTCTAACATTCTAAAGTTCTAAAAAAAAAAAAAGGAGGCAGGGCGGGGGTAGCGACGGGCCCCGGGAGGTCACGGGCCCTGGTGCGACTGCACTTGCTGCACCTACTATCGTTACGCCACTGCGTAGGTCTTACTTTGGACATGGGGGCTTTGTATTTTTCATCTTTGTAACTTTTATACTTTTTAAACTATTAATTAAAAACTATTCAAAATTTCCCCATAGACTTAAAATGGGCTGATGACATCATAATAGAGCACTTAAGCAATTAGAATCCTAGGCCAGGTGTTCCGGCCACCTGCATCAACTGTCAGTTTCTCAGGCTTTAAGCATACAGTCTCAGGGGCCGTTTATACGAGAACGATTGCGAAGGAAGACGACAAAATATTTTATCATAAGTGCCTTTCGTTTACACGGCGAGCCCGCCATCGGGGCTTGAAGACGCAAAAATCTGAAGACTCCTTCCATAGTGTAGAGTTTTGAAGACCCAGGTTGCGTCTCCGTCTAAACGGCTAAACCAAAGATCCTTGATTACCTCTCTGGCTAAACTGTCAAATTAGAATGTCTGCGCGTGATGTACCGGGGTTCTATCACACCACCACCCAGCGGTCTGGAATGCATATCCAATCGAATATCACATACTCTTGCGTCTTCATATAAACAAAGATTTCCCCCTGAGAATGCTCGTCTAAACGCGAATAAAAAAACGCCACTTCTGCGTCTTCTCTTTTCATCGTCACCATATAAACGTAGCCTCATTCTCTTAATAAGACTACACATCTTGTTCAACTGTCTGTCCATAACATAATTTAAATATATTTAAACTATCCACCTATTTAACTGTTCAGTCATTCCAACTATATTAAACCTCATCTACCTAGTTCAGTCATTCCAACTATATTAAACATCATCTACCTAGTTCAGTCATTCCAACTACATTAAATCTCATCTACCTAGCAAATAATTTAACCTTTTAAACTATCCACCTATTTAACTGTTCAGTCATTCCAATTATATTAAACCTCATCTATCTAGCAAATAGTTTAACCTTTTAAACTATCCACCTATTTAACTGTTCAGTCATTCCAACTATATTAAACCTCATCTACCTAGCAAATAATTTAACCTTTTAAACCATCCACCTATTTAACTGTTCAGTCATTCCAACTATATTAAACCTCATCTACCTAGTTAAGTCATTCCAACTTTATTAAACATCATCTACCTAGTTCAGTCATTCCAACTACATTAAACCTCATCTACCTAGCAAATAATTAAACCTTTTAAACTATCCACCTATTTAACTGTTCAGTCATTCCAACTACATTAAACCTCATCTAGGCCTACCTCGCAAATAATTTAACCTTTTAAACTATCCACCTATTTAACTGTTCAGTCATTCCAATTATATTAAACCTCATCTATCTAGCAAATAGTTTAACCTTTTAAACTATCCACCTATTTAACTGTTCAGTCATTCCAACTATATTAAACCTCATCTACCTAGTACAGTCAAGGACAACTATATTAAACATCATCTACCTAGTTCAGTCATTCCAACTATATTAAACCTCATCTACCTAGCAAATAATTTAACCTTTTAAACCATCCACCTATTTAACTGTTCAGTCATTCCAAATATATTAAACCTCATCTATCTAGCAAATAGTTTAACCTTTTAAACTATCCACCTATTTAACTGTTCAGTCATTCCAACTATATTAAACCTCATCTACCTAGTACAGTCAGGACAACTATATTAAACATCATCTACCTAGTTGTCATTCCAACTATATTAAACCTCATCTACCTAGCAAATAATTTAACCTTTTAAACCATCCACCTATTTAACTGTTCAGTCATTCCAACTATATTAAACATCATCTACCTAGCAAATGATTTAACCTTTTAAACTATCCACCTATTTAACTGTTCAGTCATTCCAACTATATTAAACCTCATCTACAGTACCTAGTTCAGTCATTCCAACTACATTAAACCTCATCTACCTAGCAAATAATTAAACCTTTTAAACTATCCACCTATTTAACTGTTCAGTCATTCCAACTATATTAAACCTCATCTACCTAGTTCAGTCATTCCAACTATATTAAACCTTTTAAACTATCCACCTATTTAACTGTTCAGTCATTCCAACTATATTAAACCTCATCTACCTAGTTCAGTCATTCCAACTATATTAAACCTCATCATGTTCGTTGCCAATTAGCACATCATCTGTTTTAACAATATATTTCACACCATATGTTTTGCATTTTCATGCACTGGTAATTCCCTGGAATTGCGTTTTCTAGTTAGTGGGTTTGATCCAGCAAGCCCACTATTGTTCTTCTTAAGTTTTCTTATTATTAGTGGGTTTGATCCAGCAAGCCCACTGTTGTTCTTCTTAAGTTTACTTTATTAGTGGGTTTGATCCAGCAAGCCCACTATTGTTCTTCTTAAGTTTACTTTATTAGTGGGTTTGATCCAGCAAGCCCACAACATGGCTTTGCGGAGCAAGCCCACTATTGTTCTTCTTAAGTTTACTTTATTTATTAGTGGGTTTGATCCAGCAAGACCACAGCATGGCTGAAAGCCATGCTGTGGGCTTGCAAAGCAAGCCCACTATTGTTCTTCTTAAGTTTTCTTTATTTCTTTATTTATTATTCCCGTTCACCCACTTTTTGGCCGAACTACTGCTCCTAGACCGTTTGAGCTATCGACGCGGTTCGAACTCCAAAAATTCAGGCCCGAACCGGTGTAACTTGCTTGTTGATTTCGTGTCGCTGGCCCTTGTCGTTTTCGCGGTATTCCCGTTTTTCTGCGTTTTTTGGGCCCATTGAAATGAATGGCGGAATGTTCAGAATTCAAATTTCGATTGTGACATCACAGCTCTAATTGCTTAAGCTTGCACCTGGAAGAGTTCTAAGCCACCTGGCAGAGCTATAATGGGCTGGGCTGGGCTGTCTGTGTATATGAAGGTGTGTGCATGTAACTTTTGACCCGTATGTCCGATTTTCATGAATGAGGTACCGTTGTCTGGTCTTAACCGCGTTGTGCAAAACGATGGGCTAGATTGGCTGCTTTTAAATTGAAGTCAGTCGTTGTACTACAATTTCTTCTAAGTCGCAAGAACTGACCCACTGGTATGTTGCGAATTAAATGAGGCAGGTGATTACTGTCCGCTCTTAACAAAGTATTCCGACTAAGTGGTTTGCGGTAAATTGTGGATTGTAGGGTGTAGCTCATTGATTGTGCCCTTCCATATCAGAAGGACATCATCTATGTATCTGCGCCATAATGATATTTTGGAGTAGAAAGGGTTTTCAGTATTGTGGATAAATTTCTCTTCCCAATAACCCATCACTAGGCAGGCATATGAAGGTGCAAAGGCACTACCCATTGCAGTCCCTTGTAGCTGTAGATAGAATTGATCAGAGTATTTAAAGAAATTATTCGAAAGAATAATCTCGATCAAATTTATAAGAAATTCTGATGGCGGCAACACATCAACACTACGTTTGGCAAGATAAAATGACATTGCTTGTAGACCTACGTCGTGGGGTATGCATGTATAAAGACTTTGTACATCCAAAGATACAAGGATATCAGTGCTTTCACTGTTCCAATTATTTATAAGATTTAAAACATCTGTTGTATCCCCAAGGTATGATGGTAGATTGTGAACATACGGTCATGAAAAGAAATCAACAAATTGTGAGAGAGGCTCAGTGAGGCTCCCTATGCCAGATACAATGGGCCGTAGAGGGGGGTCAATGAGTCGTTTGTGAATTTTAGGTAGACTATAAAATACTGGACATCGGGGGTGATCACTTAATAGAAAAGCCTTTTCTTTATCGTAATCCAACCTTTTTTATGAGATGCATCAATATATTCATAAATCGACTCTTTTATCCTAGAAGTAGGATTAGAGGGAAGGGGTTGGTAGTGTTTTTCATCATTTAGTAATTCCAATATACCACAGTTATAGTTCTTTAAGCCCATGACAACAACAGCGCCCCCCTTATCAGCGGGACGAATAATAATGTCCTCTCTAGATTCCAAGGAGCGTAGCGCATCAAATTCACATTTTGTCAAGTTTTTATTTTTGGAAGGGCGCAGCATGTTTAGTTTGGCCATATCTAGATCAACTAGCTGACTGAAAGTGACTATGGTGGGATTTAAATTGGAGGACGGCAGGAACCTAGATTTCTTCTTGAAAGGAGTCACTTCTCTAATAGGTTCACTAGTGGGATCATAGTTTTTGCTTATACTGTTACTCAATAGGACACTGGGCCTAGAAAAGAAATGTTTCAGGAGTAGCTGTCTAAAAAATTTAAACGAGTCCACTTTCAGTGAGAAGGAGTCAATATGGTTAGATGGGGCAAACGAGAGTCCTTTCCGAAGTACTGCTTTCTCTGTATCCGTCAGGTCAGAGTCTGAGATGTTAATTACAGTCTCCTCTGGTGGTTCCGTGGGGACCAACACGTGGGTGGCGGGAGTTCTCTTCTTCCCCCTCGAGCCCTGCCTCGTCTTTGTCTTTGGCGATGGTGGCCTTGGTCCAAAAAAGACGTAGAGTTGGGCTGTGGTGGTATGTAACGACCTCCGACGTCGCTCAGGTCATCAGATGAGTCTCTCTCACTCGCTGTAGATGGGGGCGCGTACCTATTAGTCTTCGGTAGGGGCGGGCGGTTATTCCTTTGAAATTTCCTTTTACTACCTTGCCATTCATAAACTGTCCCATCAGCATAGTCTTTAGTATCACGTTCATATTTCTTCATTTTGTAAGTCTGTAGATCTTTCACAAAACTGGATAGAGTGGTGGAGATTTTTTCTGTAACCTCAGCAAACGCATCTGTATTAATTTTACTTTTTATTTCCTCTTCCACCCGTATGGCCTCAGTCTTTAATTTTTCTTGTTCAGACTTGGTCTTCTCAATTATCAAGAGCATAAGATCAAGGGAGCATTTGTTTAAAATGTGCTCCCATTTTTGCATGAAGGATTTGTCATCCAGACCAAATGACGGGATTTTGTTAATACGTAAACCGCGCGGAATGCGCTTGGCTCTCCAGTACTCAGACAGCGTTACGGTTAAGTCTTCAAGTTCCCTAGTCAGGGACAGTATATTAGGCTCTGGCGGCTTGAACGTATCCTTAAAAAGTGAGTGTGGCACAATAATGTCAGCACCTTGTTCATCAGTGTACGACAATGTCTCTGATCGTGCATTGGTACTTGCGTTAATAGTTTCAAAGCTGGTCATCTTAGCTCTTCTTGCAGCGTGCAACGGGAACGTAGGAGGCCTGTCCAATTAGCCTCTGTGGTATCTCAGTAGACAAAGGAGGGTTCTCCACGCTTCTGTCAAACAATCCGGTGCAACCAGGCCAGGACAGATATTTCAAAGAGAAGGAGAGACTGTAGCCACTGCCACATATACAAGGGCTCATAAATGAATTAATTAGCGAATGAATGAATATATCTAAATAAAGAAAATATATAAGTTATTCCTGGCCAGGTTATGTTCTTTTTTGTATGCATATGAGAGTAAGGCAAGAATTTGCACTATAGGATTCACTTTTCACTAATGTTTCCTCACTTACTGCACATCTCTCTCTGAAGCGCAGCTTGCGCAGGCAAATCAGCTGACCGAGTTCCGTCATAGGGCGGAGAAATTTAAACTAGGAAGCTGGTGTCGGGGGGAGAACAAAGGAGGAATTATATGGCTTCATGCAGAATCAAAATCGCTCGTCGGTGGATGTTTGTTTGTTTTTTCGGACTGGACTAATGGACTAAATCTTTGGAATACCACCGGGAAACGGAGCGCGGGTGAGATGTGTCCTTTTTTATTTTCGTTTATTGCCGTGTGTTGCCCCCTGCAGGTAACCCCCAGAACCTAGTCAACGTCAGCCGTTTCTCAGACGTAACCCCAGGCCTAGGCAGTTAAAACCCACTATACCTCCCTTGAGGTTATTGTAGATAGCAGGGACCTACTGTCGAGTGAAGTCGCACGTCTTCCCTCTGCGGCGCAGATAACCTAAAGCTCCTATTTTTAAATATCCCCCTTGGAAGTTGATCAGGCTTCCGTGGTGGATTTATTGAGATGTTTATGAAATAAGGAGCGACTACGCCTAGGTCTCGAACAGTTGGCTAACGTGCGAAGATGTTTGACCCTAGAATTTATCTAGAGACACAGGTTATAGGCTACTTCTTGCTCAGGTTTTATAAGGATGGAGATTTTGTTACCGTCCAGCAGCACTTCAAGTCCAACTAACCCAAGTCTTAGACAGAGCAGATGAATAACAACAGAAGAAACCAGTTATCTTACCCTCCTGCTGGAATTCGTAGAAATACCAAGAAAAGACAAAAAATACTGCTTGAAGAATTAGATGCCAAGGTTAAAAGAGTTCTTTACTTTTCAGCACTTTGGTGATGTTACAAAATGCGGCGTAATATCCACTTGCAGGTTACAATGTTGTAGAGAATATAAAAAGAGTAAATCCACAAAAGAGAGTATAATAAAATAGTAATCGACAGGTGGAGAAGAAAATACAATAGTAATCCACAAACGGAGAAAAAGGTATATAGGAAAAAAGTAAGTCCTCAAAAAAGGTAAAATCCGCTGATAGTCGTTCTGCAGTCTCTCACTGTCGGAGTAGCAGTGCGATCCCGGCAACAGGTAGTGCGGAGTTACGATCCACGGCTTCAGCCTGGCACAAAGTTCCAACACTTTGCTTCTCAACGAATTTCGGAGGACGAATTCTGACAACCGCACGCGACATCATAAAGCAAAAACCCAACGAGTTGAAGGAAGGAAAAAAAGAAGAAGCAGCCCCGATCGTTTAGTTCAGCCCCTATTTATACTAGGTGGACTTGGCCTCCCCCACACATTCCTGAGACAAATCAATCCTATTTTCCCACGACAGTTTAGAACCTTCTAGAAGTTCCCACGAGGGCTGGGAATATTCTCACGTTAGCTGGGAATATAGCTGGGAATATTCTCACAATAGCTAATACATTCTAGAAGTCACTGATCTTAACCAACAATATAAGATGACACGCATTAACATACTTCTCCGGGTTACATTTCGGAGACGATACATCACATTCAGGTTTACAGATAGTTTCCAGAGGTTACACAAACAGTTTACATTCAATGGCAATTATAACCATGTAACACATTACATTTAGCAACATACACTTTTACAGTCATCAAGAGAGATCGGTTACATTCTTACAGGTTACAAACACTTATGGCATTAACCCTTCACACAATGCAATCTGAATACATTCATTGAAACAGTTTAAGGTACTTTACTCATTTCACAGTTTGAGACATACAATTCCTTTACATACACAACTCCCTAGACTTTACAAAGTCAGGCTACTAAAATACTTGTAATGATACATTTCATTCATCGCACTTTATTATTTATTATGAGGTAATTGTTTGCAGTTATGGTTCATTTTCCATTCTTTTATTCACATTCAATAATCATCAACTATTTCTGAGGTCAGGGTGATCTGGTTTAGTAATCCTGCACATTGTTCAACATCTGCTTCAACACATTCATTCACTTCCACGCTTTCAGGTGAACTTAATTCAAGAGTAGGTTGCAAGGTCATTGGTTTAACATTACGATTCAATTCCTGGTCAGTTTCTTTCCTAATTTGTCTAATCATATTTTCTAGATCAAATAGATTACCTTGATAGCTAGCGCTGAATCTAGCCTTTCTGCGTTTTCGCCTTGTAAGACGTATTGATTTTGTGCTATCGCCCTGTGGTCCATACGGTCGGTTTCCGGGCAACACGTCAGTCGGGTGTCGTTGCTGCCATACAGATTAAGATGTGGTTGGACATTCGTAAAATGTAAGGATTTATCTTTTCGTTTGTGGATTATCTTTCCTGGGATTTTGGATTACAGTTTGTATCATGTAAGATCGGGGACTGCGTTGGAGGAACTAAGTTAACACACGGACTTCACAGGGATAAACGGACTGAGATTAATATACGGCCTGCTCTTTATGAAGGCCCTTTTTTTGTTTATTTCTTCTTTTCTCTTTTTCACGCTATCTAGCGAATAAAGTAACTCAATTAATAGTACAAACGGTGTCGGGAACTTTATAAATAGTTGTAATACATTGAATTGTTACAGGATGGCCTTATGCTCATATGCCGGTGCAGCTCAGATGTCTTCTTAATTTTCAATTTATTTGATACAAGGTGCAGAACATAATATGCAGTGCAGATACATTGATGATGTCCTTCTGATATGGAAGGGCACAATCAATGAGCTAAATCGTTTTTGATCTATGCCAATTCCACTACAGATTATCTTGCTTTCACACTGGAGAATAACAACAAGTTCATTGACTTTTTAGACCTTACTATATCTAAGGACGAGAGCTACACCCTACAATCCACAATTTACCGCAAACCACTTAGTCGGAATACTTTGTTAAGAGCGGACAGTAATCACCCGCCTCATTTAATTCGCAACATACCAGTGGGTCAGTTCTTGCGACTTAGAAGAAATTGTAGTACAACGACTGACTTCAATTTAAAAGCAGCCAATCTAGCGCATCGTTTTGCACAACGCGGTTATGACCAGACTGATATTAACAAAGCTTGGGGCAGGGCTTTGAATACAGATCGCGCCTTACTGCTAAAGAAAAGAACGAAGCCACAAACAACATCTAGGCTATCTTTTTCCACTTGCTACACTCCAGCAGCGGGACACATAAAAAACATTATTCGCAAACACTGGCATGTACTAAAAAGTGACCCGACACTAAAGGATACTTGCGCTGAGCCACCCAGATTTATATTTAGGCGCGCTCGTAACATCCGCGATCGATTGGTCCACTCGGACATGACCACCTCAGCTCCTTCCACTTGGCTATCCTGCCCACCACAAGGTTTTTATAAATGTGGTAATTGTGCACAATGCTCAAATTCGTCCAACACAAAGTACTTCTCTCACCCTCGCACTGGCAAGAAATTTCTTATCTCTTCATTTATAAACTGCAACACCACACACGTAATCTATCTTCTAAAATGTCCCTGTGGACTGGCTTATATAGGGCAAACAAAACGGCAACTTAAAATACGGGTATCTGAACATAAGACCGCCATTCGCACCCAAAACCTAACATATGCCATGGCACGACATTACAAGGAGGCCAATCATGGTTCTCCGGCATCTTTGAGATTCTGGGGAATAGAGAAAATCACAGCCCCACCAAGAGGTGGTGACATTATTAAAAAGCTCCTATGTAGGGAAGCTTATTGGATACATGCACTTGGCACTTTAGAACCTTTAGGCCTTAATGATGAATTAAATCTATCATGCTTTCTGTAAATGTAATACTGTTAATGTTAAATGTTTTTTTTTTTTTTTTCCCTATTGTATTGTGAACTATGTATGCTTGTGTATACGGTTGCCTGTTCGAACATTTTAATTACTTCTCTGGTTTATGGGCAATTTGCCTTTAATGACTTAATGTTGTGAGTGTAGCTCCTTGGAAGCTGTGGGTGTATCTTCAGGTAGCCAACGCCCCCTTTATGCTCAATCACACCTGTAGGTAATCCTTATCAGGGCTTTACCCCCCATTCCTTCCAAGGACTCTGATGAAGATGTGACTACATCAAAACGTTAGTCTTATGTTCTGCACCTTGTATCAAATAAATTGAAAATTAAGAAGACATCTGAGCTGCACCGGCGTCTCTCCTTCTCCTTCTCTTTGAACCACAAGGTGTCACTTTGGTGCCACTACTATTTTTGATGCGACTTGACTTACTGCTTCCATGATGCAGTTTCCAAGTCAGTAGAACAATCAGAGAATGCTGAGCCATTACCAAACATATATGATAATACAATAACGTGAGTTTATATATCTTATACCTTATTTGTCACGGTTACTTATAGATTTGATAGTGTAACGATAAGCGCATAAGAGCATAAGAGACTTTCAGCGGGGGCACGGAAACTTAAATTGATCACGGTAGTTTAAGCTTACACTTGACAAAACATTCTAATATGAAAATGTAGATGCAATTGTTGTAAGATGGTGCAGCTCCTTTAAGAAAGCACCGTTGAGACTGGAGCGAGTCATATTCAAAATGCAAAAAATAACACCGCAGATAAAACCAATTATCCTCATTCATTGCATGCTTGCCGACGTTTAAACAAAAAAGATATCAAAGCACCTTTTGCGTTTGAATGTAACACGAAAAAATGTTTAAACAGCTGGACAAATGATTTAGCTAATTGATTATAGCCTGTACACCAGCAATTGTTGAACATTTGGAAAAAGATCGCTCAGCTGTTGCCACAGTCACAGGCAATGTCAGAAACAACATGAGAGCAGTACACACTTCCCCGAATGTGGATGTTACACTGTCATAATCTACCACCAGCATTTTGGCAAGTTGAAAAATAAAATAGATGACTTCTGTGAAATCTCTGCTTTAAAGCAAGACCTAAATGAGTGGAGTTGTGTTGGGAATGTCGGTGCAATGTCCATGCTATAATGGTCTGACAAACGTACTGCCTTCTCAAGCAGTTCATCATCACCTGCGAGTTGAAGGATCATAGGACGTAAAGACTCAAACACATAACAAGTTTCCCGCATGTAAATCATTCAAAATGTGTGAAAGTCATTAGGCTGGAAGCGTGTCTACTGTCAGTGACTAATGCGAGAAGCGGGTTCTGTGTTGTAGGCTATGCATTTTTCCGACACTTGGCTGCAAGCTCCCCTCCCCCACCCCCTTCTTTCACAAGCAGTGCAGCTTTCTGAAGCGGTGCCTTTTGAAGCTAATGTAACAAATACCACCAATATTGTTGTGTGGCAAGAAAAAGTATCCAGGGTTTGCGCAAGTAGCCTAAATATATAAATAAATTAAGGACATACAATCCTTAACGTGAAAAAGCTTAACGTAGCTTAATGTCCCAAAACAACAAGTCGTTTTATGCGCTCATTATAAAGAAAGTTTAACGTGTCCCAAAACAGCTGTCAATTAATCACCAAACGTCAAGAGGGTTGAGTCTGAATGACACCGAGTTTTAGACACTGAGTTTTTGAAGTTAAGAAATATTTTCGTAATAAAAATGGTAATTTAACCAATTAAGGCTGAAAACATTGTATTCTGCACAGTTTCTATACGTGGAGCGCTAATGTGTCTAGGCATACTGTAAATCATTCAAAATGTGTGAAAGTCATTAGGCTGGAAGCGTGTCTACTGTCAGTGATTAATGCGAGAAGCGGGTTCTGTGTTGTAGGCTATGCATTTTTCCGACACTTGGCTGCAAGCTCCCCTCCCCCACCCCCTTCTTTCACAAGCAGTGCAGCTTTCTGAAGCGGTGCCTTTTGAAGCTAATGTAACAAATACCACCAATATTGTTGTGCGGCAATAAAAGTATCCAGGGTTTGCGCAAGTAGCCTAAATATATAAATAAATTAAGGACATACAATCCTTAACATGAAAAAGCTTAACGTAGCTTAATGTCCCAAAACAACAAGTCGTTTTATGCGCTCATTATAAAGAAAGTTTAACGTGTCCCAAAACAGCTGTCAATTAATCACCAAACGTCAAGAGGGTTGAGTCTGAATGACACCGAGTTTTAGACACTGAGTTTTTGAAGTTAAGAAATATTTTCGTAATAAAAATGGTCATTTAACCAATAAAGGCTGAAAACATGTAGCCTACAGTACATGCAACCCAGCAGAAGACTATTATAGGCTATTGGCAAATCATTGAGCATCATTCACATATTGTATTCTGCACAGTTTCTAGACGTGGAGCGCTAATGTGTCTAGGCATACTGTAAATCATTCAAAATGTGTGAAAGTCATTAGGCTGGAAGCGTGTCTATTGTCAGTGACTAATGCGAGAAGCGGGTTCTGTGTTGTAGGCTATGCATTTTTCCGACACTTGGCTGCAAGCTCCCCTCCCCCACCCCCTTCTTTCACAAGCAATGCAGCTTTCTGAAGTGGTGCCTTTTGAAGCTAATGTAACAAATACCACCAATATTGTTGTGTGGCAATAAAAGTCTATCCAGGGTAGCCTAGCCTAAATAGGCCTATATAAATAAATTAAGGACATACAATCCTTAAAGCTTAACGTAGCCTAGATTAATGTCCCAAAACAAGTCGATTTATGCGCTCATTATACATGGATTTCTATGAAACGTCACGAAAACATGCGTGCGCAACCAAGAGGCAGAAAGCACCATAGAACAGCATAGAGCAATGCAAAAGAGAAAAAGAATAAAATGAGTTTTTGTGCTGACAACTGCACCAATTCGAAATCACGATGGTTAGAGAATGTTAAATATGTTCAATATCCCTAACGGAATGCATGTCTTCGCCAAAAATGACAAAATACGATGTTATGTTAATAATGCAAATGAACGGCACACTTTGAAATATAGTCGGAAATGAGATGTTATTATCATTGAGACAACAGGGGTATACAATAAAATCCGATTGTAGCTTACAGCAGCCGACTGTTTAGGTTAAGTTTAACGTTGTGGACGGCCACCAAGCGTCTTCTGCCCCACGGCTGCGGCACAGTCTTGAGTGACCGGATTCGTTTTCCTTTGTCATATGAATGCTGTCATTTTGTTAACATTACTGTTAAGGAGATGCTGTAGGCAAAGGCTATATTTCAACCTCGTTAGTGTCAGAACTATTCACAAGGTTTCTGGGCAGCATTTTTATATTCTGTTAGCAAGCGAACTTCTCATGACTACCGACAAAGTAGCCTACTGCCAGCTGACGAAGCTCTCATTTTAAAACATTACTGAGAGACAGACACTGTACAATCAAGAAATCTTGCCACTGAATCCAAAACTATGTTTAACATTATGTACAAGGCTTAGGCTACAGTGGACTAGCATGTTGCAGGGGCTGCTAAAAACACAGAGAAACGCACTGAAAATTCGGCCAATCACAGCCCTTGCTGTCGAATGCGCCGTCTGGTTCGACCGTGAAACGCTACAGCGGACTATGCTGCCCCCAAGGGGCTGCAGTTGTACTTACATTTCACCATTCACCATGATCGTGAATGAAGTGTCAATTTTTAACGGGGACCCACTGTATGTCTTTTCAACTTTGAAACTTTTATACTTTTTAAACTATTAAAGAAAAACTTTTTAAAAATCCCCATAGACTTAACATTGCCGATTGTGACATCATAATACAGCCGTTAAGCAATTAGAATCCTATGGCAGGTGTTCAGGCCACCTGCAGCCTCAGGCTTTAAGCATACAATCTGGGTCAATTAAGACTACACATCCTATTCAACTGTTTCCCCTGCCCAAAACTATTTC
Organism: Alosa pseudoharengus; assembly: GCF_046254945.1. Lineage (NCBI taxonomy): Eukaryota > Metazoa > Chordata > Actinopteri > Clupeiformes > Clupeidae > Alosa > Alosa pseudoharengus. The sequence continues at coordinate 33,601,980 of NW_027468680.1, forward strand.
AAAATAAAAGTCCTCACTACAATAATCCACTGTTAAACAATGTAACCCATTAAACTACTGAACTTTTTACATTCAACTTTTAAACGGTCTACTTTTAAACTATCATTAAACTATCTATCTATTAAACTAGCTGTCTATCAACAACTTTTAAACTATCTACATTCAACTTTTAAACTTTTAAACTATATTCACCTTATTCCGCGCGCAAACATGGGGGCGCTAGATTTGCCCACATTGTCTCCGAACTTCCGATTGAGCAGTACATCCATTGCGATACATTGAGATAGCAGAGCTCTATCGAGATGACTGGCATCATATATTATGGGTCATCCTAAAGTTAGGAACGTTTATTTAGGATTTTGGTGACTTCTGTTATACAGCTTTCCTATCTGAAGTTAGGAAAAAAAACTGACTTTGGAGCGGCTGTTCTGTAAGTTAGCCTCTCTATCCTCTTCTGCCGTGTTATCCCAATGAAGCTAACTAGACGTAGTTAGCCGACCGGACGTTTAAAGACAACGTGGTATTTAAAAAACTGGGCGGGGCTGAATAAGGTGAATACATTCACTAGCTGTCTATCAACAACTTTTAACTTGTCATCAACTATGTCAACACTTTTCATCAACTATGACTCCTACCCACTGTAGCTAGTTAGCATGGTTACCAAAGTTAGCATGTTAGCATGCTAGTTAGCATAGTTAGCATAACTGCTAAAAATGATTAGCTAGGTTAGCATAGTTAGCATGCTAGCATGTTAGCATGCTAGTTAGCATTTTTAGCAAAACTGTTAAAAATGATTAGCTAAGTTACCTAAGTAACATGGTTAACATAGTTAGCAGGCTAGTTAGCATAGTTAGCATAACTGCTAAAAATGATGAGCTAAGTTAGCTAAGTAACATGGTTAACATAGTTAGCATACTAACATAGTTAGCATGTTTAACAAAACTACTAGAAAATGTTAGTTAAGTTAGCTAAGTAGCATGGTTAACATTGCTAGCACTGCTATAAAACATTAGCTAAGTATCATGGTTAGCAGAATTAAAAATCTTAGCATAACTGCTAGCAAACATTAGAGCCGTTCCAACTTTCAGTTATTGTCAAATATCTACCTATACACAGCCATTAAACTATTTGAATATCAACATTCATTAAACTGCTAGAAAACGTTAGCTAAGTAGCATGGTTAGCATGTTAGCATTGCTAGCACTGCTATAAAACATTAGCTAAGTAGCATGGTTAGCATAGTTAAAAATCTTAGCATAACTGCTAGCAAACATTAGAGCCATTCCAACTTTCAGTTATCGTCAAATATCTACCTATACACAGCCATTAAACTATTTGAATATCAACATTCATTAAACTTCCAGTTTACCTTCAACTTTTAAACGGTCTACTTTTAAATTATCATTAAACTTAATGATAATTAAGTTAATTGCGCTTAGACTGGCCTTGGTGTCGTGAGTTTTTAGAGGGGGTGGTGTTTTTAAGTGTAGCTGGACTAAGTAGATTGTTAACGTTAGCTTTACTGAACTCAACTCGTTTTTTTCTGGAGCTGCGTCCGCACTTGCTGTAAGTTTTAATTGTATGGGAGTCTCGTGTTGTTAAGGGATTTGTTTATGTAGTTGTCATAGTTACAAGTTGGTAAACTAGTTATTAGCCGTAGTGGGTAGTGGTAGTTGATATTGTTTTCATTACAGCTGTCTGTTTAATTGCGCTTAGACTGGCCTTGGTGTCGTGAGTTTTTAGAGGGGGTGGTGTTTTTTAAGTGTAGCTGGACTAAGTAGATTGTTAACGTTAGCTTTACTGAACTCAACTCGTTTTTTTCTGGAGCTGCGTCCACACTTGCTGTAAGTTTTAATTGTATGGGAGTCTCGTGTTGTTAAGGGATTTGTTTATGTAGTTGTCATAGTTACAAGTTGGTAAACTAGTTATTAGCCGTAGTGGGTAGTGGTAGTTGATATTGTTTTCATTACGGCTGTCTGTTTAATTGCGCTTAGACTGGCCTTGGTGTCGTGAGTTTTTAGAGGGGGTGGTTTTCCGCGTGATCAATTAGGACTAGCATTTAAAGTGGTTATTGTGCTGGAGCGTCAGCGGAGGCGTCAGTGCTCGTGTGCAGCCATCCTCGTGTGAAGACTTACTCGTGTCAAGACGATTCGAGTCTACCTGCGACGAGTCCACCGAGCAAGGACACAAGCAAGGCACCTCTCAGATAAGTTTCACTCTTGTCTCACCTTGTCTTGTTAGCTGACAATCCTTCTAATAATGTGCCTTCAACATATCCCTGTATCCGGTCAGGTTAATAAGCGTACTGGTGTTGAAAGGCAACAATCAGTTCAGCAGACTTGTCCTACTTTTTCTGTAGGGTTGTGGAATTGCCAATCTGCAGTGAATAAAGCGGACTTCATTCCTGCTCTGGCCTCACAGTTATCGCTTCAATTGCTTGTGCTTACAGAGACGTGGATTAGGCCGGAGAATACTGCCACGCCTGCAGCGTTGTCGACCAGTTATGCTTTTTCGCATACCAGTCGTTCGTCTGGTAGAGGAGGCGGGACAGGCTTTCTCGTCTCTGATGATTGGAGGTTTACACAGTTGCTGCCTGCTCAGGTCCACAACTCGTTTGAATATCATGCCATCATGATAACTGAACCATACAAATTATACTTGGTGGTTATTTATCGCCCTCCAGGACAACTTGGGAACTTTGTGAACGAGTTGGACATTCTACTGTCTGCTATTCCAATGGATGCATGCCCATTATTAATCCTTGGCGATTTTAATATTCATTTGGATAACTCGTCTGCAATTGACTTCCTGTCCTTACTCTCCTCATTTAATATCACACGTGTCCACAGTCCTCCTACTCACAAGGCTGGTAAAGATCTTGATTTAATTCTGGTACGTAACTGTAATACAGACAACGTTTTGGTTAATCCATTACATGTATCGGATCATCACTTTATCAGATTCTCTGTGCGTCTCCTGGATAACCCAGCAGCTCCTCCTCCGATAATTTCGTTCCGGCGTAATCTCAGAAGCCTCTCAAGCGACCATTTTGCAACATTAGTAACATCTGCTTTACCTACTCCTAGCTCATTCTTGGCACTTGAGGTTAATGACGCTACAGAGACTCTCTGCTCTACACTGGCATCTTGTATGAAAGCAGCATGTCCTCTTTCCTCAAGACCTACTCGTTCTAAACCTCGCCATCCATGGCTGACGAACAGTATAGTCTCAGTACGAAAGGAACTTAGAGCTGCTGAGAGGAAATGGCGTAAATCCAGAGATGGAAATGATCTTAATAACTACCAGTCTTTGCTGTCATCCTTTTCATCCACTGTTACACTTGCAAAAAAGGCATTCTATCAAAGCAAGATTGAGAGCGCCACTGACAGTAGACAACTTTTTTCTACTTTCAAATCTCTCCTCAATCCTCCACCACCACCATCAACTACTTCACTGTCAGCAAATGACTTTGCAACATTTTTCACTGAAAAAGTTGCTAAAATAAGTGCTCGGTTTGATGCTCCTATAAGGAGGGCTTTGCCTTGTGTTAGTATGACCCCATCATTTGACTCTTTCTCTCCTCTTGATGAGGAAGCAGTCTCTCAATTGCTTCAGCGATGTCGTCCAACAACATGCCCATTAGATCCTGTCCCGTCCACTCTTCTACAGTCTATCTCACCCGCTGTTCTACCAGCAGTCACACATGTATTTAATGCTTCACTCAGTTCTGGAATAGTTCCTTATTCTTTTAAACAGGCTAGGGTTACACCTCTGCTAAAGAAAAGTACACTTAATCCAACTGAGGTGAAGAACTACAGACCTGTCTCCCTTCTTCCTTTCTTGTCAAAGGTTTTGGAGAAAGTGGTCTTCAAGCAAGTTTGTGACTTTCTTCATCAGAATAATCTACTAGACCCTATGCAGTCTGGTTTCAAGAGTGGTCATTCTACTAAAACTGCTCTGCTGTCTGTGACTGAAGCATTGAGAGTCTGCTCAGTCATCAGTATTAATTCTACTAGATTTATCTGCAGCCTTTGATACTGTTAACCATGACATTCTCCTATCTATACTATCTGAACTGGGAATTTCTGGAAAAGCTCTTGACTGGTTTGAATCTTACCTTAAAGGGCGTTCTTTCAACGTGTCTTGGCAGGGACATGTATCAGTCTCATGCCCTCACCACAGGTGTGCCTCAGGGATCAGTATTAGGACCCCTGCTTTTCTCTATTTACACCACTTCCTTAGGTGATACCATTTGCTCCCATGGATTTGACTATCACTGTTATGCAGACGACACTCAACTTTACCTGTCTTTCCCACCTGATGACTCTAGTGTTTCCCACCGGATTTCTGCATGCCTTAAGGATATTTCAGCCTGGATGAAAGATCGGCACCTTCAGCTTAATCTCTCAAAAACAGAGTTTTTGGTGTTTCCAGCTAAAACAGCTATTCCCCAACAGATTAACATCCAGCTTGACTCAACTTCACTGACCCCAACTAGATCGGCACGAAACTTGGGCGTTGTAATTGATGACCGACTTAACTTCTCTGAGCATATAGCTTCTATTGCAAAATCATGCCGGTTTATGCTTTACAACATTAGGAAGATCAGACCTTATCTGACACAAGATTCCACACAACTTCTTGTTCAGACCATGGTCATCTCTAAGATGGACTATTGTAATTCACTATTAGCTGGCTTACCCGCTTGTGTAACAAGATCATTACAGCTGATTCAAAATGCTGGAGCACGCCTGGTCTTCAATCAGCCAAAGAGGACACATGTAACTCCTCTCCTAGTTACTCTCCATTGGCTCCCTATAGTAGCCAGAATTTAATTTAAATCTCTCACTTTGGCCTATAGGACACTAACTAGATCTGCTCCTAGTTATTTTAATTCAATAATCAAGCCTTACATCCCCAAACGCCCACTGCGGTCTTCTGGTGAGCGTATGTTGTGTCGACCAGTCATGAAAACTGGGTCTAATTCCAGACTCTTTTCTTCAGTGGTTCCATGTTGGTGGAATGAACTGCCCAGTGCTCTCCGTTCTTGTGGTAGTTTTGGGTCGTTTAAGAGGGGTCTAAAGACATTCCTATTCAACATATACTTAGTTGTTTAAGCACTTATGTGTTATGGTTTATATAATGTTGTTTTATTTTAATTGGGCTGTTAATTAATTTGACATTATTGTTTATTATTGATATTCTCCTTAAAGGGGTGGTTCAGGATTTTGGACATAAGACCTCATTTCCAAGTAAGCAAGTGTGATATTTATCAGTGGAGACCGTTTTCAACACGTTTCATCCAGTCCTTCTAATTGCTCGCAGTTCGCAGGTGCTAGGCTAGCGCAAGTCAACGGTATGTGCTAGCCTGCCACTAAAGACAGTCTTACCCACTGTAAACTACACCTGAGGCAAATTCCAGACAATCGATGTAAATGTCTGTGTTGATAGAATAGTGTAAGAAATACAACTACCCTTGCATCGCGTTGCAATAGTTATACTTTGGTCCCTGAAGTTGTTAGTAGTCATTTTGCAACTCAGCGGCGGACTGCTATTACCAAGGCTACTACTAGGTATCCCCATTGGAGTGCGCTTTATTGTTTACTTTTCGGCGCAGTACTACTAACCGGAGAAGTATAATTCCGCCGCTGCTAAGAAACTAGTCCCTCAAAATGTAATGTGATCGTTGAAATGCAAGGATAGAATAACGTTAGAAATAACACTATCAATACAGACATTTACATCGATAGTCTGGCGTTATAATTTATTTGCCTCGGGTGTACTTTGGAGTGAGTAAGACTGTTTTTAGTGGCAGGCTAGCACATACCGTTGACTTGCGCTGGCCTAGCACCTGCGAACTCTGCAATTAGAAGGACTGAATGAAACGTGTTGAAAACGGTCTCCACTGATAAATATCACACTTGCTTACTTGGAAATGAGGTCCTATGTCCAAAATCCTGAACCACCCCTTTAATGTAGTCTTAGCATGTTATTGTTTTTATATTATTGATTGAATTGACATTATTGTTTTATTATTGCCTTTCCCCTTTTTTACATTGCTTTTTTATTAGGCTATTGATTGAATTGATATTATTGTGTACTACAACTATTCTCCTTACTATATTTGACCTACATTTTAATCTGTTCCCTGTTCATTTTAAATATTATTATGTTGTTTTGTATTTATATGTCGCTTTGGACAAAGGCGTCTGCTAAATCCATAACCATAACCATAACCATAACCATAAACTATCTGGGCAGTTCCAGCGTTATGGATGTGACAATTGGACTCATATTGGTAAACAAAATGCCTTAGAGTGGGGGCAAAATTAGTATCAGTGATTTAATTTGCATAACTTTTAATGTAACCTATGTCCTCTGAATACTGAGAAATCCTCAAATTTCATATAATCAATTTCATCCTAAGAATACAAGGCATTATATCAGCGTTATGGATGTGACATGAAATGGACACACTTTTTGTGAGAGATTACAGGTATTCTACAAACTCTGTGAATTTTGAAGGAAACTGCCGAAACTATGATATATATGTAGCATGAAGGAGACTTGAATGAACACAAAAAGTGTGTTTTTGAAACTATGCGTCATTTTTGTAATGCATTATGTAGGAAAAACTGGCGTTATGGATGTGACGGTTTCACGTTATGGATGTGACGTGTCTGAACCAGTCCTCGACAAACTACATAAAACACATAATTAAGTAGTGAATTTTGATATGAAACAATTGAAATAGTAATCATGAAAAACTAGCGATGAAATTATTGCTTCCTCAGTGCCCACTAAGATCCACAGGAAGAATCAGGACAATAAGTCATTTAAAATATAAAATATATATACATATATTTTTTTACCGTCATCAACTGAAACACCAGGGAACATGTATATACCTAGCCCTATAACTAGCCCTACCTGAACCGTTGCACCCAAGATGACAAAATATTTATGGTATGTTAGTCTCAAGAGCCCACATCAACCTAACCCATACCCACTCATTTGTGATTTGCACACATAAAGTACATGCACGCGCACGTGCACACACGCACACACACACACGCACACACACACACACGCACGCACGCACAGTCGCACACATACAGACAGGCAAGCACACACACACACATAAACACATTCAGACAGGCAAGCACACACACACACACACAAACACCCACCCACATGAATGCAGACACATAAACGCATACACACAGGCACGCATACGCATGTGTGCATGGAAACACAGGCACGCATACGCACATGCACACACAGACACACACACACACACACTCTTATAAACAAAAGCAAACTCACATATGCACACACTCATTTACATGCACATGAGTTGCAGGAGTAAGAGATGGAGACAAATTGACAAGCATGATTTATTTTTGCGAAGAGAATATGCAGGACTGAGAGGCGGTCCTATTTTGTACCGCTATGCAGTACATCTAGTTTATTGCTGCCGTTACTAATGTTACTCTGTGGGTATTAGCTACAGAGGACCTGACACTTCAAATGCTGGCATATTGCGTCACATTTAAAATTAAACTGTGTTAAGCAGACGTGAGCGGCAGGCTGAACAGATCTGCAACAGAAGGTTGCTATGTTAACTCCAGCTGCAAAGTCAGCCATCTTCACCAGCTAACATGATAATTCAGTTACTGTACAACAACAGTATGACAGTTACAGGAAGATAATCGCTCAGATTTTCGTTATTAGGCCACTTGAAAATAGGCTATGGCTATAGGCTAATCACTGGAGGTATTTTAATATTATGTTTGTTTTGCTAATAGTTAGGCAAGGCCTCCTTGTGGTTTTGATCAACCTAATAATCTTTGAAATGTCAATTGTAGGCCTAAACACTAAGGTGAAATGCGTTGAAACTGACATGCCACTAGAACAGACGTTTTATCGGCTTTGAGGTATAACAAAGTCTCTAGTCTTGTAAATTCACATTATGTAACATCCATAACGTCACATCCATAACGCACCATTAAAGGTTTTAAAAGTAAGAAAGGGGCACAATTTGGTCATCACACTTTACATTGATATAAATCAGCTTTGCACAGACACTATGGACATTGTCGCATCAACACTGTATGTGTAGCATAAACTTTTCCTATAAAACGTTATGGATGTGATATGGCCATGGAACTTGCTGACTTAAAAACAAAAGCCTTACAAATGTAAGGAGTTGTGCTCTTAAAGGCAAGCTGAGCATAGACATTACTCTACCATTCCCTTGTCAATCTGGAATTTGTCAAATGACACAATTTGTTTGAACCTTGGGTCCATTTATCCACTTTTTAAATATGTATAATATTACCATGTGAAAAAATGTTGTTTCTGTATGGTTGCACACCATATTTATGATGTAAAAAGAGTGTAATTATCCATCAAATTCAATCAGATCAGTTACAAACAATAAAATATAGACCTAAATGAAGATTTTAACAACAGTTCTATTTGCGTATGCACAAATTTTTTTTTCCATGTTAAGGATGACCTTTGCATGGAATTGCCCATCTATTAAACTAGCTGTCTATCAAAAACTTTTAAACTATCTACATTCAGCTTTTAAACAGTCTACTTTTAAACTATCAACTTTTATTAAGCTATGCAACCACCATGTCTATCCTAGCATCACCGTAGTAACCATCTCTGTATTATCTGTTTTAACTATACATGATATTTTACATCACAACTTTAGCATTTTCATGCACTGGTAATTCCTTGGAATTGCATTTCTAGTTATTATTATTCCGCTTACCACTTTTTCCGTACGCAATTTCTCTTGAACAGTTTAACTTAGAAACTTCATTCAAACTTTGTAACGTAGGTCTTCAAACAGATCGGGTTGCTATGTCTTTTCAACTTTAAAACTTTTATACTTTTTAAACTATTAAAGAAAAACTTTTTAAAAATCCCCATAGACTTAACATTGCCGATTATGACATCATAATACGGCCATTAAGCAATTAGAATCCTATGGCAGGTGTTCAGGCCACCTGCCGCCTCAGGCTTTAAGCATACAATCTGGGTCAATTAAGACTACACATCCTATTCAACTGTTTCCTCTGCCCAAAACTGTTTCAAAATAAAAGTCCTCACTACAATAATCCACTGTTAAACAATGTAAGCCATTAAACTACTGAACTTTTTACATTCAACTTTTAAACGGTCTACTTTTAAACTATCATTAAACTATCTATTAAACTAGCTGTCTATCAACAACTTTTAAACTATCTACATTCAACTTTTAAACTTTTAAACTATATAGATTCAACTTTTAAACAGTCTACTTTTAAAGGAACACGCCACCCAAAATCAGTAGTAATATATGTTCTTACCTTAACTTTCACGAGTTGAGTCATACCTCTCCCGCGCCGGTAGGTGCACTCAAACGCTCTGTCGCGCGGCGCGAATGTGTTAGCATGTTGCTATGCTAGCGGGCTCTGCCGTGGCCGTAGAGAGAGGAACATAGCAGTAATCAAACACCTCCATTTTTTCCCTACTTAATTGTAAAGTAATTTACAAAAGATTCACTGAACAAAAATGCTGATGTGGTACATGAAAATTTAGCTAAAAATGTGGAGAATGCAATGCAATCAAGCATTTTGGACGATATATTGTCACAAGCTGGCAGAATAGGCAACAGGCCGATGTGCGTTTTATTTGGAGACTGTTTTGCGCGACAGAGACTGAGTTTGCTGCTGATATTCTGGGGATAGGCCTAGCCAATGTACGACTTAAGCCTTTTAATATATTTGCTGCATTAGATCAGTCTTTCTAGAACAGGCAAGGGCTTTCTAGCCTCACGTCAGCAGCGCTGCATCACCCATAGGCCTATAGCCTACATTAAAACAACCAACGGATGGTGGGCGGGTGCAGTTTTGAAAATTGGTCAACAAACTTTGGTGCTGATGGATGGCTGATGGATGATAAGTTTTGCTATGCAGTTATGGTTGAAATAATAGCCCATCAGCGCATCTCTAGTGTGTGTGCCTCTCTCTCGCTCAGAGGGGAGGGAGAGGCTGAGGGTCGATCCAGCATGGATTCTAAACTCTGTGGTGGATAGGATCTACAATTAGGTGTAGTCGAAGTACTCTCAAGTGCTATTGCGCCACACATTGTACAGTGGGTCCCCGTTAAAAATTGACACTTCATTCACGATCATGGTGAATGGTGAAATGTAAGTACAACTGCAGCCGCTTGGGGGCAGCATAGTCCGCTGTAGCGTTTCACGGTCGAACCAGACGGCACATTCGACAGCAAGGGCTGTGATTGGCCGAGTTTTCAGTGCGTTTCTCTGTGTTTTTAGCAGCCCCTGCAACATGCTAGTCCACTGTAGCCTAAGCCTTGTACATAATGTTAAACATTGTTTTGGATTCAGTGGCAAGATTTCTTGATTGTACAGTGTCTGTCTCTCAGTAATGTTTTAAAATGAGAGCTTCGTCAGCTGGCAGTATAGGCTAGCCTACTTTGTCGGTAGTCATGAGAAGTTCGCTTGCTAACAGAACATAAAAATGCTGCCCAGAAACCTTGTGAATAGTTCTGACACTAACGAGGTTGAAATATAGCCTTTGCCTACAGCATCTCCTTAACAGTAATGTTAACAAAATGACAGCATTCATATGACAAAGGAAAACGAATCCGGTCACTCAAGACTGTGCCGCAGCCGTGGGGCAGAAGACGCTTGGTGGCCGTCCACAACGTTATAAACTTAACCTAAATAGTCGGCTGCTGTAAGCTACAATCGGATTTTATTGTATACCCCTGTTGTCTCAATGATAATAACATCTCATTTCCGACTATATTTCAAAGTGTGCCGTTCATTTGCATTAATAACATAACATCGTATTTTGTCATTTTTGGCGAAGACATGCATTCCGTTAGGGATATTAAACATATTTAACATTCTCTAACCATCGTGATTTCGAATTGGTGCAGTTGTCAGCACAAAAACTCATTTTATTCTTTTGCTCTTTTGCATTGCTCTATGCTGTTCTATGGTGCTTTCTGCCTCTTGGTTGCGCATGCATGTTTTCGTGACGTTTCATAGAAATCCATGTATAATGAGCGCATAAAACGACTTGTTTTGGGACATTAATCTAGGCTACGTTAGCTTTAAGGATTGTATGTCCTTAATTTATTTATATAGGTCTATTTAGGCTAGGCTACTTGCGCAAACCCTGGATAGACTTTTATTGCCACACAACAATATTGGTGGTATTTGTTACATTAGCTTCAAAAGGCACTGCTTGTGAAAGAAGGGGGTGGGGGAGGGGAGCTTGCAGCCAAGTGTCGGAAAAATGCATAGCCTACAACACAGAACCCGCTTCTCGCATTAGTCACTGACAGTAGACACTCTTCCAGCCTAATGACTTAAACACATTTTGAATGATTTACAGTATGCCTAGACACATTAGCGCTCCACGTGTAGAAACTGTGCAGAATACAATGTGTGAATGATGCTCAATGATTTGCCAATAGCCTATAATAGTCTTCTGCTGGGTTGCATGTAGCCTACTGTAGGCTATAGCCTACAGTTTTACTGTAGGCTACATGTTTTCAGCCTTTATTGGTTAAATTACCATTTTTGTTACGAAAATATTTCTTAACTTCAAAAACTCAGTGTCTAAAACTCGGTGTCATTCAGACTCAACCCTCTTGACGTTTGGTGATTAATTGACAGCTGTTTTGGGACACGTTAAACTTTCTTTATAATGAGCGCATAAAACGACTTGTTGTTTTGGGACATTAAGCTACGTTAAGCTTTTTCACGTTAAGGATTGTATGTCCTTAATTTATTTATATATTTAGGCTACTTGCGCAAACCCTGGATACTTTTATTGCCACACAACAATATTGGTGGTATTTGTTACATTAGCTTCAAAAGGCACCGCTTCAGAAAGCTGCACTGCTTGTGAAAGAAGGGGGTGGGGGAGGGGGAGAAAGCTCGAGTAGCCGAGAGAGACGCCGAGAATGATCGGTTGAAAGCGTGAACTGAAGGACTGCATCAATAAGATCAACGAATTCCTCCGCACAACACGCAGATCTTCCCAGGGATTCAACGTGCTTTTAATTTAGACCAGTGTTTCTCAAAGTGTGGTCCGGGGACCACTGGTGGTCCGCAAGCTATCCCAAGTGGTCCGCGAGCAGACGTGCTAAAATATAATATAGATGAGTTGTTTGCAATATTGAACCAACTTGTATGTAAATCCAAACAGTTCTGCAACACTGCCTATGTAAGCTACACCAGTTTAAATCGTATGAATCTTCTTACACAATAAGCAAGGTGCAAAGACAATATAAGCAAGGTTGTTCAGTGAGTAGACCAATAGTTGAAGTAGGTCTACTGTTGTTTTTTAGCTAGGTGGTCCGTGAGGTATTTTTTTAATTGGTTAAGTGGTCCTTGGTCTGAAAAAGTTTGAGAAACACTGATTTAGACTGTAGAATGTTGAATGTAGACTGTTCATTATTTCAATGAATACGTTTTCTCCGAAGCACTTTCCCGACTTCGTCTTTCTATAGGCTAAGCATATCATGGAGATAGAGTAGAAAACTGGATTTAACTAAACAAATGTAACTAAGTAAACTGATTGTTTACTCTACAGTAGGCTATGTTCCCCCTCTCAGGCTGTACAGTAGGCCTATTGAAAGTAGACTAATGAGCTTAGACACATTAGCGCTTCCAGCCTAATGACTTTCACACATGACTGATTTACAGTAGACACATTAGCGCTCCACGCAGTGGCGTAAATATAGTTGGTGCAGCAAGTGCAGTCACACCAGGGCCTGTGACCTCCGTCGCTACCCCCGCAATGCAATTGCTGGAAAATTCTATACCGGTCCTTTCTGACTATCTGCGTGCCTTTGACCAGGCCAAGGCTACAGCGCAGACACTCGCTAATAAATGGGGGTTCAGAGTACATTTGAAAATGTTAGAGCACGGAGAGTGAAGCGTCACTTTGACGAACTATCGGAAGATGAACGCTTAACAAAGGCGAACACTTTAACAGGAGGAATTAATTGGGCATGAATCATTGTGCTGAACGGTATTTGTCAATGAGCAGAAACACACACGACATTCAAACTATTGATAAGATGTACTGGTCTGTATCTATAGGCTAACATTGGACAAATAAATGACACTGACTCGCCATATCCTGACTCAGGGGAAAAAATTTTTTTCTTGCTTTGCCGCAAACTCAGCAATGAAATCATAGGCCAGTTTGCAGGTAGCCTAACGTCTTTTTCATAGAAGGGACAGCCTAGTCTCTCCTGTGACATGGAGGTGCGCAAATAGTTTTTAATAGCCTGTTCAACTTCGAAAAGCTTCGTTCACCCGATGCCAGTCACTGATCGCAATTTCAAAGTTCGGAAAGCTTCATCTTTTTAAGTTTTAAGTGCAGTGGCCCCTATCTGCCCCCTTTGGAATTATATCTCGAGCCTATTATAAGGTCCAGTGCGTTATGTCCTGGGATTCGGATGTGCTCAAAAAGAAAAGAAAAAACACTTTTTTATAGATGGTTATGAGGAGCAATATGAGAGAGAAATTTGATGATCATTGATCGTTGTTTTGGGACGTTAAGCCTTTTCCATAGGCGTCAGTGAAGGAGATTGAAGAATGACAATTTTTTTATACGAAAATATTTCTTAACTACAAAAACTCAGTATCTAAAAACTCAGTGTCATTCAGACTCAACCCTCTTGTTGTTTTATTATCTTTTTCGTTGTTGTTTGAACGTTGGCAAGCAGGCATGTTGCGGTTGCAATTTAAGTGAAATTTCTACAGTAGGCCTACAACATGCTGTTAGGCTGGGCTACTGTCAATGTACTTGTACAGGTAAATGTTCAACAATTGCTGGTGTACAGGTTATATAATCAATTAGCTAAATCATTTGTCCAGCTGTTTAAACATTTTTTTGTGCTACATTCAAACGCAAAAGGTGCTTTGATATATTTTTCGTTTGAACGTCGGCAAGCAGGCATGCTTTGGTTGCAATGAATGAGGATAATTGCTTTTTTTTGCATTATTTTGAATATGACTCTCTCCAGTCTCAACAGCACGTACTTTTTCCACACGCTAAGTTCTAACACACATATCCCCTCTCGCTTTCTCTCTCTCCATCCCTGCACACGGTGCTTTCTTAAAGGAGCTGCACCATTTTACAACAATTGCATCTACATTTTCATATTAGAATGTTTTGTCAAGTGTAAGCTTAAACTACCGTGATCAATTTAAGTTCCCCTGCCCCCGCTGCGTCATGGAAGCAGTAAGTCAGTCGCATCAAAAATAGTAGTGGCACCCAAGTGACACCTTGTGGTTGTTTGTGTCAACTACAGTTTGTGCCATTTCTGCCGAGAAAATGGAGATCGTGATTCCTGAAGGAACCCGTCCAAACTTAACAGGGACCCACTGTAGTTCTCCTGTTTAGTCGCTTGGAAAATCGCCACGTTTCATGTTGTGTGACGTACACATTTTTATCAACTACTCGTGCAACTGTATTTAAGTAGGGAAAAAATGGAGGTGTTTGATTACTGCTATGTTCCTCTCTCTACGGCCACGGCAGAGCCCGCTAGCATAGCAACATGCTAACACATTCGCGCCGCGCGAAAGAGCGTTTGAGTGCACCTACCGGCGCGGGAGAGGTATGACTCAACTCGTGAAAGTTAAGGTAAGAACATATATTACTACTGATTTTGGGTGGCGTGTTCCTTTAAACTATTATTAAACTATCTATTAAACTAGCTGTCTATCAACAACTTTTAACTTGTCATCAACAATGTCAACACTTGTCATCAACTATGACTCCTACCCACTGTAGCTAGTTAGCATGTTAGCATGTTAGTTAGCATAGTTAGCAATAACTACTAAAAATGATTAGCTAGGTTAGCTAAGTCACATGGTTAGCAGGTTAGCATTGTTAAAATGCTAGTTAGCATTGTGAACATAACTACCAAAAAATTATTAGCTATGTTAGCTAAGTCACATGGTTAGCATGTTAACATTGTTTACATGCTATTTAGCATAGTTAGCATAACTACTAAAAATGATTAGCTAGGTTAGCTAAGTCACATGGTTAACATAGTTAACATGTTAACATTGCTAGCATAGTTAACATGTTTAGCAAAACTGCTAGAAAATGTTAGTTAAGTTAGCTAAGAAACATGGTTAACATAGTTAACATTGCTAGCATAGTTAGCTAAGTTAGCTAAGTAACATGGTTAACATGTTAGCATTGCTAGCACTGCTATAAAACATTAGCTAAGTAGCATGGTTAGCATAGTTAAAAATCTTAGCATAACTGCTAGCAAACATTAGAGCCATTCCAACTTTATCGTTATCGTCAAATATCTACCTATACACAGCCATTAAACTATTTGAATATCAACATTCATTAAACTTCCAGTCTGTCAACAACTTTTAAACTATTTACCTTCAACTTTTAAACTGTCTATCAACAACTTTTAAACTATCTACATTCAGCTTTTAAACAGTCTACTTTTAAACTATCAACTTTTATGAAGCTATGCAACCACCATGTCTATCCTAGCATCACCGTAGTAACCATCTCTGTATTATCTGTTTTTACTATACATGATATTTTACATCACAACTTTAGCATTTTCATGCACTGGTAATTCCTTGGAATTGCATTTCTAGTTATTATTATTCCGCTTACCACTTTTTCCATACGCAATTTCTCTTGAACAGTTTAACTTAGAAACTTCATTCAAACTTTGTAACGTAGGTCTTCAAACAGATCGGGTTGCTATGTCTTTTCAACTTTGAAACTTTTATACTTTTTAAACTAATAAAGAAAAACTTTTTAAAAATCCCCATAGACTTAACATTGCCGATTATGACATCATAATACGGCCATTAAGCAATTAGAATCCTATGGCAGGTGTTCATGCCACCTGCAGCCTCAGGCTTTAAGCATACAATCTGGGTCAATTAAGACTACACATCCTATTCAACTGTTTCCTCTGCCCAAAACTGTTTCAAAATAAAAGTCCTCACTACAATAATCCACTGTTAAACAATGTAAGCCATTAAACTACTGAACTTTTTACATTCAACTTTTAAACGGTCTACTTTTAAACTATCATTAAACTATCTATCTATTAAACTAGCTGTCTATCAACAACTTTTAAACTATCTACATTCAACTTTTAAACTTTTCAACTATATACATTCACTAGCTGTCTATCAACAACTTTTAACTTGTCATCAACTATGTCAACACTTTTCATCAACTATGACTCCTACCCACTGTAGCTAGTTAGCATGGTTAGCATGTTAGCATTGCTAACATTATTAGCATTTTTAATAAAACTGCTAAAAATGATTAGCTAGGTTAGCTAAGTAACATGGTTAACAAAATTAGCATGTTATTATGCTAGTTAGCATAGTTAGCATAACTGCTAAAAATGATTAGCTAGGTTAGCTAAGTAACATGGTTAACATAGTTAGCATGCTAGCATGTTAGCATGCTAGTTAACATATTTAACAAAACTGCTAAAAATGATTAGCTAAGTAATATGGTTAACATAGTTAGCATGCTAACATGTAGAAAATGTGCTAGAAAATGTTAAGTTAGCTAAGTAGCATGGATAGCATGTTAGCATTGCTAGCACTGCTAGAAAACGTTAGCTAAGTAACATGGTTAGCAGGTTAGCATTGCTAGCACTGCTATAAAACATTAGCTAAGTAACATGGTTAGCATAGTTAAAAATCTTAGCATAACTACTAGCAAACATTAGAGCCATTCCAACTTTCAGTTATCGTCAAATATCTACCTATACACAGCCATTAAACTATTTGAATATCAACATTCATTAAACTTCCAGTCTGTCAACAACTTTTAAACTATTTACCTTCAACTTTTAAACGGTCTACTTTTAAACTATCTACTGTCTATCAACAACTTTTAAACTATCTACATTCAGCTTTTAAACAGTCTACTTTTAAACTATCAAATTTTATGAAGCTATGCAACCACCATGTCTATCCTAGCATCACCGTAGTAACCATCTCTGTATTATCTGTTTTTACTATACATGATATTTTACATCACAACTTTAGCATTTTCATGCACTGGTAATTCCTTGGAATTGCATTTCTAGTTATTATTATTCCGCTTACCACTTTTTCCATACGCAATTTCTCTTGAACAGTTTAACTTAGAAACTTCATTCAAACTTTGTAACGTAGGTCTTCAAACAGATCGGGTTGCTATGTCTTTTCAACTTTGAAACTTTTATACTTTTTAAACTAATAAAGAAAAACTTTTTAAAAATCCCCATAGACTTAACATTGCCGATTATGACATCATAATACGGCCATTAAGCAATTAGAATCCTATGGCAGGTGTTCAGGCCACCTGCAGCCTCAGGCTTTAAGCATACAATCTGGGTCAATTAAGACTACACATCCTATTCAACTGTTTCCTCTGCCCAAAACTGTTTCAAAATAAAAGTCCTCACTACAATAATCCACTGTTAAACAATGTAAGCCATTAAACTACTGAACTTTTTACATTCAACTTTTAAACGGTCTACTTTTAAACTATCATTAAACTATCTATCTATTAAACTAGCTGTCTATCAACAACTTTTAAACTATCTACATTCAACTTTTAGGGCTGTATTTTGGGTCACCAGCGCATGGCGTAAAGTTCGTTATTCACCGGCGCGAAGTTGAATTCGTTATTTTGCACATTTATTTTTTAAGCATTGCGCCCAGGGGTGTGGCAATTAACAACCTAGGGAGGGACCTGGCGCATTGTCTAAAAATCGCTATCATACACCACCTAAACCTGGTCAGAAGTCAATGGCGAGTTGTTCATATGCTATTTTAAGAGCGCATGTCAACAGTCATATTGGCAGGTGCACGCACCATCCTTCTATCATTCATGAACGCACACCAGCGCACGTCCATGCAAAGCATTACAAATTGCACGATTACAATGGTAAACATAATTAGAATAAAGATATTACGAAATACTGTACATCTCATGATGAGTAGTTATTCACCATCATTTGCAAATTGGTAATGACGGTTAAAAGTGATAGGGGAGAGGCGAGAGACACGTATGGAGCACAGCTAAAGACGCACTGTCACGAGATATAAGCAACTCCTCTGAAGGATAAATGTTGTTTTATTCAGTCATTTGAGCAACATTAGGGTAAGTGTTGCTTTTTCCAGCCTATGTTTTTGATGGTAACCCATTGTCAGTCAATAGTGAAAATAACTGCATATAACTGTCTTGTCGTTGACTGACTCCTTGGTGAAGTTAGTTTCACTTTGCCAATGAGTTCAAATAATAGACGAGTGCAAATGCGTGAAGGCTATGCTAGGTTTTAGTAAAGCATGGTTTAAGAATGACTATTCCATACGGTCTCGCAAGAAGCCTCCTTCAAATGCGCCGTTGAATGCCAAAATACCGATTCATTTATTTGACATATCGCGCATTGCGCCGTTAAAGGGAATGACAGATGTCATTGTCATTGGTTTAAAATGATGTTACGCCCCAAACACACCCATATGACTGATTAAAAGACCTAGGAACACCTTGTTACGCCATGCGCTCCACTTTTGAGAACGAAACCCCTCCCAATGTGAACTGGACATCCTACTAAATTTGAATAGACTTTTGACGAGTGACGATGCACTTTAGAATGTCATGATAGGGCCCTTAAACTTTTAAACTATATACATTCACTAGCTGTCTATCAACAACTTTTAACTTGTCATCAACTATGTCAACACTTTTCATCAACTATGACTCCTACCCACTGTAGCTAGTTAGCATGGTTAGCATGTTAGCATTGCTAACATTATTAGCATTTTTAATAAAACTGCTAAAAATGATTAGCTAGGTTAGCTAAGTAACATGGTTAACAAAATTAGCATGTTATTATGTTAGTTAGCATAGTTAGCATAACTGCTAAAAATGATTAGCTAGGTTAGCTAAGTAACATGGTTAACATAGTTAGCATGCTAGCATGTTAGCATGCTAGTTAACATATTTAACAAAACTGCTAAAAATGATTAGCTAGGTTAGCTAAGTAACATGGTTAACATAGTTAGCATGCTAACATGTTAACATGCTAATTAGCATAGTTAACATAACTACTAAAAATGATTAGCTAAGTAACATGGTTAACATAGTTAGCATGCTAACATGTAGAAAAAATGTGCTAGAAAATGTTAAGTTAGCTAAGTAGCATGGATAGCATGTTAGCATTGCTAGCACTGCTAGAAAACGTTAGCTAAGTAACATGGTTAGCATTGCTAGCACTGCTATAAAACATTAGCTAAGTAACATGGTTAGCATAGTTAAAAATCTTAGCATAACTACTAGCAAACATTAGAGCCATTCCAACTTTCAGTTATCGTCAAATATCTACCTATACACAGCCATTAAACTATTTGAATATCAACATTCATTAAACTTCCTGTCTGTCAACAACTTTTAAACTATTTACCTTCAACTTTTAAACGGTCTACTTTTAAACTATCATTAAACTATCTATTAAATTAGCTGTCTATCAACAACTTTTAAACTATCTACTGTCTATCAACAACTTTTAAACTATCTACATTCAGCTTTTAAACAGTCTACTTTTAAATTATTAACTTTTATTAACCCTTAGAACCCTAAGCTGTTTTTAGGGCATTTTCACTACCTTTATTCATAAGGATTTATTCTGGTCATTGTAAGTGCCACACACATATATTATATATTGTTTTTTTCAGGAGAGTCTAGGCTATTCAGATCTGCCATCATTTCATGTATTAATACTAGCATTTGATTTTTAAAGAATTAAAATATAAAAAGTGTATTATAAAAATTCTTATATTTTGACATGTATCTCACCACAGCAAGCTCACAGCTCTACATGCATTTCATGTGGTTGTAGGGCAGACTGTCCTGAATCGGGCAATATAATTGCCATGTTGGAGGGAAGCCTGTGTGTATGCTGTCATAATAATTCTCAACTTTTTACTGCATTGCCTTGAACAAAGTAAAGGCAAAAAAGGTGTTTATTTGTTGAACAAATTGGGATGCAATGTGAGCCTTGAATTGGATGCCATGCAGGAATTTGCTAGGATCTCAAAACCGGAATATGAACATGCTTTGCCATAGAGAAACACATGATAGCATTGGATTATAAACATGCTTTGCCACAAGAACAGACAAAAACGTGGGGTAAGTCCAGCTATATGAAGTTATTATTTTGCTGTCACTTCGTCTGTTTTATAACCCAGAAGGATGTACTTGGTATCAAATGATAGATCTGAGTCTCCTCTTTCATCTGACATGCGTGGCATATCTATGCGATCACGGGTCCGCGAGTAATTCAAACGAGAGTAATGAGTGTGCAGCGTTGGTTTGTGTACATGACGTTATTATTTTGCAGTCACTTCGTCTGGTTTTATAAGCCCGAAGGATCGATAAACATGGTACCAATGGATAGCCCTGTGCCTCCTGTTTCATCTGATATGCTTGCCACGGGTTCGCGAGTAATTCAAACTAGAGTAATGTGTGTGCAGGTGAACGCAGAGAAGTATAGACTGTAAATATGATGCAATTTGATTTAATTTCATGATTTTTTAAAATTTTCATACTTGATCGTACAGACAAGTGTGTAGTCTCGTTGGAAAGCCCCACTTCTGCTCTGTCGTGCAATAAAGGTTTCATCTCGCTGCGATGAACCGTTCCGGAGCAATGTAACAGAGAAGAAGGGGTGTGTTTTTTGACGCACTTTGCGTCAATCGGGTTCTAAGGGTTAAGCTATGCAACCACCATGTCTATCCTAGCATCACCGTAGTAACCATCTCTATATTATCTGTTTTAACTATATATGATAATTTACATCACAACTTTAGCATTTTCATGCACTGGTAATTCCTTGGAATTGCATTTCTAGTTATGTTTTACTCTCATGAGACAAGGATACACTTTCGTGTAGTCTGATGTGAAATGGGTCTGAAATGTTCCTTTTTGGGGGCCACTGACTCTGCCATGATGCTCCTGTTCCTAGATACACTGAACTGATTAATTTAGTTCGGGAGAAAAAAGATAAAAGTCCACCTACACTGAAAATTGATTTAGCAAAACAGGCCAGTATGCTCTCTGTCTTGGATGTGCTTCAGGCACACACGCACCACCCCTCTCTCTCTCCCTCTCTGTCGTGTGCGCACTACTGCACTAGGCCTAGCCTATCATTTGATCACAACAGTGGGCTTCACTTCCTGACTGGGGCAATGGTCGTAGATAGAGTGCAGTAGCCTAATTGGTTCAGTCCCTGCTTTGCAAAGTGCTGACAAAGTGCCGTCGAAAACGGCAGCATTTTTTTTTTTTTTTAATTTTCACTAAACGGAGCTGGGGGGGCCAGCAGGGTGGCCAAGCTTTGACCAGTGGTGGCCGTGGCCCCCCCTGGCCACCACGTAGCTCCGCCCCTGTATAGCAGACATCCCAACCTGAAAAAAAGTAATTTTAGGGAGATAGCCCTTTAGCCTACTTAGATACTGAAATTCAGATGTTTGTTCAATAATGTCTATTCAGTACACCAAATAAGGAAGGCCTATAGATAGAAATTGTGATGATAAAATATGTAGATTTTGCTTCACTTCCTGACTGGGCTTTTCATTTTCAACAAGAGAACAAACGGGAAAGCGCTGTGTTTGCAAAGAAAAGGCTTTTCATGTAGCAACTAGCCATCTAGTATAGGCCTGAATAATAGCAAATTAAATGACACTTGTTAAACTCACCTCAACAAGTCTTTTGCAGCCATGGGCAATGCTACAAACAGTGCAGTGTGCAAGACTATCATTATGTTTTACTCTCATGAGACAAGGATACACTTTCGTGTAGTCTGATGTGAAATGGGTCTGAAATTTTCCTTTTTGGGGGCCACTGACTCTGCCATGATGCTCCTGTTCCTAGATACACTGAACTGATTAATTTAGTTCGGGAGAAAAAAGATAAAAGCCCACCTACACTGAAAATTGATTTAGCAAAACAGGCCAATATGCTCTCTGTCTTGGATGCGCTTCAGGCACACACGCACCACCCCTCTCTCTCTCCCTCTCTGTCGTGTGCGCGCTAAACTCAGATGCACACGCGATTTGAATTCCCGGTCTGGCTTGCGCGCTCTTGTTCGTTCTAGATTCCGGGAGATTTTCTCTAATTTGCGGGCGTCAGGAAACCGCTATCGGGAGACTCCCAGAACTTCGGGAGACTTGGGATGTCTAGCTAGACAGCACTTTGTCACCAGCACAGAGTGTGCAACATACCTTAATGTTATCATGTTTAGCGGACACAAACTCAAAATAATGACTGTATAGCTAAAATGCGCATCTCTCTCCTCCCTCTATTGTTGTTTATGTTTGTGTTGCTGCGTGGTATTACACGTGAGTCATCATGCTGAAAACGTGAGCGTTAATCCCCGAGACAAGAAAAAAGCAAAGAATATATTTACTAAGGTAAATGACAAAAATAGTAGGCCTAACGCACAGTGACTTGGAAAGTAATTTTAATCTGATTGCTAGAAATAGTAGTGCGTTAGACTCGTTACCGAAAAAAGTGGTCAAAATAGAGTAACGCGTTACTGGCATCACTGGATCTAGCCATGTCTCGTTGAAAGTAAGCCTACACTTTCCCATTTTCCACACGTAGCCGAACTTTAACAAATTTTGAGGAGACGCAGACGTATTTTGCGGGCAGGTATTGCATTTATCACAGGATTTGTAGATTTATCACTGCGTAGGCTACGTACCAACACCAATATCCCCCAGAAAGAACTACAACACACTGAACCAATGTTCTGAGAGCAGCATTCTGCTGGTTTTGTTACAATTGTAGCAAAGACGCTAGAGCTCTGCTTTGCAAGCTACGACTCAATACTTTTTTGCTACTTTGTAATAACTTTCTGCGGCCAGCGTTTCTGGAAATGAATGATGGTAAAATATTTGTTAGACCTGACTAAATTAATTTTAAGACCTCAGAATGAAAATCTGTCCGTTTTTAAGACGTTTTAAGGCCTTAAATTTAAAGTTCTGAATTTTAGGCTTTTTAAGACTTTTTGAGACCCCGCGGGAACCCTGAATAAGAGACACTGGGACATGTGTCCCATGTGTCCCTGTGTTTACGGAAGAAAAAACAACATTTTATTTAGAAATGTCTTAAACAATTTCATTAAATAACCCGGAACAACAACTTCAGGTAAATAACATAAACAAATGTTAGATCTACAAGAATGACAACAGTATAACAAAGATCAACAAAATACTTTAACATTGTTAACAAATGTCATGTCATGTGATGCCTGTGCCATGTTTGTCATGAGATTCACTTCCTGTTCTTTGTTGGTTTGCCATGTGCTTAGTGTTTCCATTTTCCTGTCCTGTCTGCCTGTCCCCAGCCCTTGCCATATTTGGACTTCCTGCCCTCCTGTTTGATGTTTGTCACCTGTGCCTTGTTATGTCCTCATTGTCTGTAACTTGTCTTATATTTAAGTCTTGTGCCTGCCTTTGTTCTCTGTTGGATCGTCATCTTTTCTGTCTGTTGTTCGTGCCTGGTAACCAGTGAGTTTTGCTGACATAATATGACTCAGTTTATAGTTTTTGTTTCAATAAAGTTTTTCTCGGAGAAATCCACGTTTTTGGCGTCCTGCATTTGGGTCCTCCATTAAGAAACGTGACAGTTACAAGAAATTCAATGCATTTAAAGGCGAACTATGCAGGTTTTTTAGCTTAATATGCAGGGTTTTTAGGTTAATTTACCTTAACTTAACAGCTTTGGAGTCATTGGAATGGTTATATGACTTTTTTCGTGTTGAATGGTGGCTGTCTCGCTTCCCCCTAGCGCCTGTGAGCAACTTTGGGCCGGCTCAGCGTCAGGAAGTATAATGAGTGTAACTTTACTGCATTTAAATACACATACACACATATTTCTCAGACATTCCTCATGACAGAGCCAGCGAAAAAGAAGCAAAAACCGAGAAAACAGCGAAGAAATTGTCAATACTGCATAGTTTCTCTTTAACAACCATACAGCATATACTTTGATACAATATATAATTATCAATATAATTTGTACTACACATAAGGTGTACACACTAACGCCACATTCACACCAAATCTGTGGTGTGCGCGTTGTCACAGCTGTGGCATGGCTGTGTGTGTCCATGTGTGTGTGTCCATCTAAGCCTAGCAGACGGTGGGGTGTAAATGCTATTGGAGTTGGTGTCTCTGTCTGCATCTGTGTTAAAAGGATAGACACAGTATATATGCTTTTTACCTGACATGGGGCGTGACAGGGAATGGTAAACCAAACTCAAAATAAAGAAATTGTCAAATAAGAAAAGTAGAAATTGAATTACAAATGTAACCAAACTATTATCACTATAATCCCTGTCATTATTGTTATAAGCAACTCTATCATAACCAGAAATGTGCATGCGCAACATGCTTACCCAGCTGAGGATGATGGGAGATTACTCTCCTCCTCTAGCACATCATTGTCTTCGGTAACACTCCATAATAAGGTGCCATAATAAATAGCAAACTAGTAATTGCCTAACCCTTTGTTAATATTTGTTAATTGTTACTAACATATCTATTTGGCACAAGTTAATCATTTTTAAATCATTAATTAAATATTAGTTGTTTGCATAAAATCTGTATGTTAATGTTTTAGCAAATCTATTAACTAATATTGTATTAACCCTTAGAACCCTAAGCTGTTTTTAGGGCATTTTCACTACCTTTATTCATAAGGATTTATTCTGGTCATTGTAAGTGCCACACACATATATTATATATTGTTTTTTTCAGGAGAGTTTAAGCTATTCAGATCTGCCACCATTTCATGTATTAATACTAGCATTGATTTTATTTTGATTTTTAAAGAATTAAAATATAAAAAGTGTATTATAAAAATTCTTATATTTCGACATGTATCTCACCACAGCAAGCTCACAGCTCTACATGCATTTCATGTGTGTGTAGGGCAGACTGTCCTGAATCCGGCGATATAATTGCCATGTTGGAGGGATACTCTGGGGCTGAGCAATTTACAGAAATATTTGCTGTGTGATTTACGGAAATAAATGCTATTTTTTATTTAGTGATGAAAAATGACCTTTCTGCGCTCCATATCTGTGACACGAACTGATCTGACCTGACTTGACCCGAGGTTGCGTGTTAGCCTGCGTGCCTGTGTGTATGCAGTCATAATAATTCTCAACTCTTTACTGCATTGCCATGAACAAAGTAAAGGCAAAAAAGGTGTTTATTTGTTGAACAAATTGGGATGCAATGTGAGCCTTGAATTGGATGCCATGCAGGAATTTGCTAGGATCACAAAACCGGAATATGAACATGCTTTGCCATAGAGAAACACATGATAGCATTGGATTATAAACATGCTTTGCCACAAGAACAGACAAAAACGTGGGGTAAGTCCAGCTATATGAAGTTATTATTTTGCTGTCACTTCGTCTGTTTTATAACCCAGAAGGATGTACTTGGTATCAAATGATAGCTCTGAGTCTCCTCTTTTTTTTTCCTCTTTTTTTCCTCTATTTTATATCGATAAACATGGTACCAATGGATAGCCCTGTGCCCCCTCTTTCATCTGATATGCTTGCCATATCGATGCGATCACGGGTTCGCGAGTAATTCAAACTAGAGTAATGTGTGTGCAGGTGAACGCAGAGAAGTATAGACTGTAAATATGATGCAATTTGATTTAATTTCATGATTTTTTTTAATTTTCATACTTGATCGTACAGACAAGTGTGTAGTCTCGTTGGAAAGCCCCACTTCTGCTCTGTCGTGCAATAAAGGTTTCATCTTGCTGCGATGAACCATTCCGGAGCAATGTAACAGAGAAGAAAGGGTGTGTTTTTTGACGCACTTTGCGTCAATCGGGTTCTAAGGGTTAATATGTGTTAATAGTTAACTAAATGTCTTTTTGCCACTAATTAACAGGTATTTCTTGCATCATTTAAATGTGAAATGTTTATTTGCAAACTATATGTTAATAGAAAAGTTAATGACTTATTATTATTTAACTAATTGTTATTAAACTGTGCTTCTGCCTCTCCCAATATGAACCGCTCTCCATAGGACCCTTACAATAGATAGATAGATACTTTATTGATCCCCAAGGGGAAATTCAAGAAAAAAAACACGGAGCTACCTTG
Source organism: Alosa pseudoharengus (assembly GCF_046254945.1). Classification (NCBI taxonomy): domain Eukaryota; kingdom Metazoa; phylum Chordata; class Actinopteri; order Clupeiformes; family Clupeidae; genus Alosa; species Alosa pseudoharengus. Next base: position 33,628,224 of record NW_027468680.1, read on the forward strand.
ACATGCTGCCACTGTTGTCGGCGCCGGAACCACTTGCAATAAAGTTGGTTAAGCTTAATTAATATATTAGTAGTATATAGCTATAAGCGTGGGGCCCCTTATAATAAAGTTGGTTAAGCTTAATTAATATATTAGTAATATATAACTATCAGTATGGGGGACCCTTATAATAAAGTTGGTTAAGCTTAATTAATATATTAGTAGTATATAGCTATCAGTGTGGAGCCCCTTATAATGAAGTTGGTTAAGCTTAATTAATATATTAGTAATATATAACTATCAGTATGGGGGACCCTTATAATAAAGTTGGTTAAGCTTTATTAGTAATATATAACTATCAGTATGGGGGACCCTTATAATAAAGTTGGTTAAGCTTTATTAATATATTAGTAATATATAACTACTCAGACGGTGAAGGGACTGAGACCAAAACTGGCTTATCACATTTATTCCTTTAGGAAAGGTTAAAACAAAACAAGTAGTTGAATGGGCTATATTACATGCATCATTCCTATACCATCACTGTCAGCCCTACTAGCAAGGGAGACATGCGACATGGAATGTTCAGGTGCACAGAACGACAGTTTATTAATATTCTGAGACTCACTAAACACTCACAGACGTAGACCATACAGAGGTAATGCATAAACATAATGCTAAACTAAATGTACATTCATTTCCTGCTAGACTGACTTGCACTTTCCATGCACACTAAGCTAAACTACACTGAATGCATGGAAAGTTGCTAGCGGAGTTTACAGCTAGTCACGTTAGACTCAGTGTGTATGAACTCCTGGTCATAATGAAAACATTAATAAACGTTCTTTAAGTTGCTAGAATTGCACCCAAATCTTAATACATGTAAAGTAACATAATACAGGTGGTATATCAAAGTTTTCAACTTAAACAACATTTTACAGTTACAAAATTAAAACAAAGTGGGGAGAGCTTTATACAGTCAACCTACGCAATGCAAAGCATACCGCTTCTGATCGGCTATGGCAGCAATACAAGGACAAAACGCAGCAGAGCTGCAGTATAGCGTTTCTCCAAAGGGGGCTCCAAAACACCAATCTCCATAAAGCTGCTTAATTACGGTGAATATCACATACAAACACTAAACTACATTTCTAACTCTGTTACACCCCCCTCCCCTGAATTTCACCAATTTCAAGCAGCAACCAAATAGTACTTCCAAAGGCAAAGAGTACACTACTTTCAAAGACTAGACAGAGGGTCACCAATTACAGGACAGCCAACCACAGAGGTATCCAATAAGGATGAAGTGGAAGAAGAGGAGCGCAAAGTCTCACACAACCAACCACTGGCAGTAGGGTGCCTTATACAAGACCATAAAGCCATGAACCATAAATTCCATAAATTCTCCACAAAGCTAATCAGAAAAGCTAGATAAATAATAATATGTCATTAACTTTTATATTAGCATATAGTTTGTAAATAAACATTTAACATTTAAATGATGTAAGAAATAACTGTTAATTAGTGCCAAAATATATTTAGTTAACTATTAACATATATTAATACAATATTAGTTAATAGATTTGTTAAAACATTAACATACAGATTTTATGCAAACAACTAATATTTAATTAATGATAGATATTTTAGTAACAATTAACAAATATTAACAAAGGGTTAGGTAATTACTAATTTGCTATTTATTATGGCACCTTATTATGGAGTGTTACCTTGTCTTCCTCTTCATCCAGAAGCTATCCATTTTCCATGTCCATGCCATCGTGGTCCTTGTAGTCATGTATGCCATCAGCAGTCGGCTGCTTCCAACCCAGTTGCATGTACTTCTCTCCCTCCATCTAAAATAATGTGAGCAAAAAAACAAGTCTGATAGTGAATAGGTTGTTCTTCTTAATCTTAATCACCACCTACAGTGCCATGACTCTTCACGAAAAGTATCATCACTGGAGGACTCCAATATTGATGGAGAGGTAACATTAGTCTCAGAGCTCACTACTAAGTTGTATTGCCTTGGCTAAACCATACATAGTAAACCAGCTATAGAGCTTAGATCGGGCCCAAACAATCAAGCCCGACCCTACCCGAGCCCGTGCACATTGTGCCCGAGCCCGACCCGGCCCGACACATTAACTGTAATTATGAGCCCGAGCCCGATTTAAACCCGACATTTTTTTTTAAATACGTGGGCCATTAGCCTATAACTGACGTTCTCAACTACAATTCCGAGCTGTTTGAGCTACAGAAATCCGTTAAGAATTATATTAATGAATAATGCAAAGGAGGATGAAGAATGTAGGCTAAACTATGTTTGTTTATTCAGAATGGAATGGATTGCAAATGAATCCGAATGAAGAAACGTAAGCCACTTACAACGTAAAATGATGTCCCTGCAGCAAAACTCAACGCATTTCTCTGTGAGGGCTTGCCTCGCTCTCAGGTGTAGGCCCTATGCTTGGAGAAGTGACAACAGAGGACATTGAAGGCTGGCTATCATTATTTCTGCCATGGCAAGCATAATGTTCATGTTTCATAATGTTCATGCTTCATGTTCATCTTAAAGTATTTTTGCTGTCATAGGTGAACATCGTGCGCACTTAATGCACGCAACAAAGCATAGCCTACCTGACAAATGCATACCTCCGACTTTTCTCCAAACTTGCTCGAAGTTATTTCTCCTGTTTTCATTTTTTTTTCTTTACATCTTCAAGCTTCACGTTGCACTTAAGCTACACAATACAGCACAGCAGGCCCGGTATGATGCGTGCGAGTGGAGAAGCTGCGCATGACACGTGTTGCAGATGACATTACAAATTACATTTTGTAACTCTGAGCCTAACTTGTATAACTTTGTATACACTTGTTACTTATGCCTACTTTGATAAATATATAATATTTCTGAGTCTGACTATGGCATAGCTTTAGCTCCCCACCCAAGTAGGCTAATGATTTAAAAAAAAAAAAAGCTTGATCAAGGACCCGGCCCGGCCCGAGGATAGTGGCTGGAAATATCGGCCCGACCCGGCCCGCAGGTCGGGTCGGGTCAAGTTCGGGCTCGGGCAGAGAATCTAAACTCTAACCAGCTAACAAACAAACATTGATTCATGAACATATAAACCAGGAGGTTTGACAGAAAACATCTAGACAGCGTATGCATACTGTGATATCATGAGAGGCTACACGGCTCTCGGCAGGACAGTTCAGCAGCGCAAGGACACAAATTTAGAGTACAACGAAGGTTTTTAATAAAGTTCTTGGGAATTAACAAAAAGGTATGCCAAGTTCAAAAAGGTAACTAAGGATAAGGTTGATCTTTCAACCGTCAAAACTTAAACAATGTCTCTTCAAACGTGAAGTCATAGTCCCGATTCCCTCAGGTAAATCTCTTCTTGAAAACAAGTCTTCAGCCTTACTTTAGACAGCACCGCAGCCCGTGGCCAATCCGGCGGTAAGTATTCCACTTCGACCGTCTGTAGCTCCTCTGAGAGCACAACTTGTGTTGAGCTTGTCTCCCAAACCCCACTCTGACACCAACTGTGTCTCTGGGCCTTAAAAAGCCCTTCAGCTCATCAGGCCCTGATCGGTCTCAGGTGTGTTGGGATATCGTGTGTTTGAGGGGCGGAGTTTCCAACTCCACCAGCAGATGGAGCCAAAGCTGTCCGTGACTGCAGCCATCTCAGGGGAACGTAGCGGCCCTCCAGAACAGGACAGGTTTGGACCCACCTGAACCTCTTCTCTCCCTGGTTCCTTGGTCTCTGTGGGGGGTAGACAACTGAACAACGCCTCCCTGGCGTGCCACTTCTTTAAAAGGTTAACATGATAAAAGAAAGCCTGAGCAGATTTATCAGGTTGCCTCACCTTGTAGTTTACCTCTCCCACCCGTTCAATGACCTCATATGGCCCCTGCCAGGTTGCCAGGAATTTGCAGTCCACGGTTGGCACCAGGACCAGCACTCGGTCCCTGGGCTTAAACTCTCTGGGTTGAGCAGATCTATTGTAGGAGGCTTGCTGTTGCCGTTGAGCAGTCTCCATGTGTTCACGCATCATGGGATAGACAGCCTTCATTCTCTCTCTCATGGCCCCGACATGTTCGATCAGGGTCCGCTGTCGGCACGGTTGCTCCTCCCAGGCTTCCTTGGCGATGTCCAGCAGTCCTCGGGGTCTGTAAGACAGCAAGAGCTCAAAGGGTGAAAAACCAGTAGACGACTGAGGTACCTCTCTCACCGCAAACAGTAGGTACGGTAGCAGCTGATCCCAGTTGCGCTTATCTTCCCTGATCGCCTTCCGCAGCATGGATTTTAGGGTTTTGTTAAAACGTTCGACGAGCCCGTCTGTCTGGGGGTGGTAGACCGACGTTCTCAGCTGTTTGATTTTCAGCAGAGCACAGAGTTCTTTCATAACCTTGGACATGAATGGACTCCCTTGGTCTGTCAATATCTCCTTCGGGAGCCCCAGACTAGTTGACAGAAGGAACAACTCCTTGGCGATCTGTTTGGACGTATCCTTCCTCAGCGGGATGGCCTCAGGATATCGGGTTGCATAGTCCAGGATGACCAGAATGTACTGATGTCCCCTGGAACTCCTCGGTAAGGGCCCAACGATGTCCAGTCCAATCCTCTCAAACGGGGTCTCGATAATGGGCAAGGGAATGAGCGGGTTTCTATATGTGGGCTTTGGCGCCACCCGCTGACACTCAGGGCAACCACGACAGTAGTTCTCTATCTCTTTGTGCACCCCTGGCCAAAAGAAGCGTCGCAAGATCCTTTCTTTCGTCTTCTCCACCCCTAGGTGGGCCCCTAGCGGGTGGGTGTGTGCTAGGTTGAGTATGGTGGGGCTGTGGTACGAGGAGCTGTTCATGCACCTCACCATGTTTCTGTACCACCTGATACACTAACCCCCGGTTTACTGCAAAATGGGGGTAGGTAGGGCTTGTCCTATCCCCTAGCACCACTCCCTCTATCACCTGCACATTCTTCAAAGCATTTGCAAGAGTGGGATCTTGTAACTGGGCTGTACCATACTGGCCTGTGAGAGGGGGAAGCTCTTTGGTGCCTTGGACGTCTTCCTCGCTGGAGATTGGAGCACTTCCTGGGACCATGTTCTCTTCCTCCGTGTCTGGACCAGTCTCTGAATCAGCCTGGGCACCTGCCATCCCTGCAAGAGCACAGGCTGGAGTGAGTGGTTCTGAGGGTTGTATTTGCGTATTCTCAGGATACGTCTTACTTCTCCGCTTCCGAGGTACTCGGGTCAGCCTCTCCTGAGTCTCCCTCCACAATGGGTGAAAGGCTGGGCAGTCTCGTCCAATTAGGACAGGAACGGGTAGGGAATCAACCACACCCGCTGTCGTGAGGATGGTTCCCCTGGTGGTGGTCATTGCGAGTTCAGTGGTGGGGTAGTCTCTGGTGTCTCCATGGACACAGGAAACCGGGAGGACTTTCCCTGGGGTCAGACACGATGAATCCACCAGATCCTTATGCACCAGGGTGACCCGGCTACCGGAATCTAGCAGAGCTTCCACATCATGGTGATTCACCGTCACCGGGCAGGTGGGGGGGGTCGTTCTTGGGTGCCATCTACGACTCCCACGAGCGAAGCAAAAAGGTGGGCGGGTGGTGAGCTGGAGGACTCAGCAGTGGGCATAGGCTCATCCGCCGGTTTCCCACACTGCCAGGAGATGTGTCCCATCTCCCCACACCGGTAACACTGGCGGGTTTCACTCTCCCGGTGTCCTCTTCCTGGTGCCGGCTGGTTTCGGGCTCCCCCTGGAGCCTGGACAGCTCCTGAAGTGGCTGGGTTGGATCCCTTGGGGTTCTTTGGACGGGCTCCTCCCGTCTGTGGCGGGGACGCACTCTGGGGCTCCTTCCTGGAAGCCCGAAGCATCTCTGCTGTGGCTTGGTACCTTTCCACGGCTTCCACGGTTAGGTCCGCTGTCGTCAAGGCCTGTTGACTAATGAGCCGTTTCGCCTCATAAGGCAGGGCCCGTAAGTATTTGTCCACCACAACGGCCTCCACTACTGCAGCTGCCGTACTCTTCTTCGGTTCTAGCCATTTCCGCGTGATCCGGACAAGTTTGTGCATCTGTGCACGAGGAGGCTGGTCTGGTTGAAAGGTCCAGCTGTGGAACCGCTGGTCCATGCCAAACTTAGTGAGCCCACTTCTGCTGAGGATCTCCGCCTTCAGTGCATCGTAGTCAGTCGCCCTGTCAGAGGCCAGGTCCCGGACAGCATTCAGCGATTCCCCCGACAGAAAGGGGGTTAACAGTCCAACCCACTGTACCTTCCCTAGTGGCTGTAGCTTCAAAGGCGTGCAGGTACGCCTCAACGTCATCTGTGGCCCCCATCTTGGATATAAAATCACTCACCCTTATTGGGCGGACATTACGAACGGCCAACTGTCTCTGCAATTGCAGTTCCTCTGTCTTCAGGAGGTTGGCTCTCTTTTGTTCCTCCAAGAGAGCCACGTTCGCTTGCGTCTGGGCTTGCTGGCCAGCCACCAGGGCTTTCAAAATGGCCTCCATTTTGTTTTGTGGGAGGTCTACGGCCAATTTAGAAAATTGGGATATCAAATGTTCAGTGTCCTCCGCTGACATGCACTATTAGCGTTTGAACTATGCCCGCATTCTCCACCATATTTGATATCATGAGAGGCTACACGGCTCTCGGCGGGACAGTTCAGCAGTGCAAGGACACAAATTTAGAGTACAACGAAGGTTTTTAATAAAGTTCTTCCAGTCTTCAGGTAAGTATTCCAGTCTTCCAGTACTTCACGTGGAAAGTGCCACTTCGACCGTCTGTAGCTCCTCTGAGAGCACAACTTGAGCTTGTCTCCCAAACCCCACTCTGACACCAACTGTGTCTCTGGGCCTTAAAAAGCCCTTCAGCTCATCAGGCCCTGATCGGTCTCAGGTGTGTTGGGATATCGTGTGTTTGAGGTGTGGAGTTTCCAACTCCACCAGCAGATGGAGCCAAAGCTGTCCGTGACTGCAGCCATCTCAGGGGAACGTAGCGGCCCTCCAGAACGCAGCCTCTCGTGACATCACAATACACATACACACCGTGCATTTTAGTGCAGTTGTATGAAGACAAAACACCCCTTAGAAAATAATGTGTCGACGAGTAGGCTAAATGGGTGTATGGGTGTATGAGCTCCCATCATAGTTTGCTACCCAAAAACCTCATAATCTTAGCAGCCAACCTGACAGCCTGAGAGTAGATAGATAGATAGATAGATAGATAGATACTTTATTGATCCCCAGGGGAAGTAAAACAATACTAAGACACATTTATCACAAATCTTCAGTCATGTATTTATGAAACCAGAAAATAAATAAAATCCTTAAGTTATACCATGGTGATCAACACAGTCTTCACATCGGTAACGTAACCCCGACACACACGGGACGTCCCCCCAACTTTAAGCGGACATTCACAACGTCCACAATTGGTCCCCAACGTTGTGTTCTTTAGCGGACGTCACCAGAAGGTTATTGACGTCCGGAGCAAGTTCTCCTTTTGGTCCTTATGTGATGTCCGGTGTCGGACCTTTTGGGGACGTCCCCATTAAGTCCCTCGGTGTCGTCCGCATTGGATCATTTAAAAAACATCCCAAGGACGTCCTTGTGTGAGCCCTACAATAACGTTATACCGGGGACATCAAGGGGATGTTTGTTTGCTAAGTGCATGTGAGGCAACGGAGTTGAGAGGGCCCTGGCTGCAGCCTGCAGGACGGAGACATCCATATCCATAGACCTCTGAAGTTCGCCTACAAAAAAGCTGCCATCTTTGAGATCCGGTATCTGGCAATTTTTCCTATGGGAAAATAACATGGGGATTTTAAATTATCGCACCTGTTAAACTCTCGCGGGGATGAAAAAGTCTGAAATGCAGACGTTTGCAGAACACACTTTTGTCCTCTGCCTTCGAGTGGATACTGTGATCTCTGGTACGTGAAGGCGGCACACTTAGATTTTTGCTACCCCAGAGCTAACTTGCTAACTAACTTAATAGCAAGTTGCATCACACGTTAGCTCTGGGGTAGCAAAAATCAAGCAACATAGTTCAAAATAGAAGAAATGTGTGTGCTAAAATACCAGGGGCCTCATGTACAAAGCTTGCGTACGCACAAAAATTTCTCATTTCTCATGCTCACGTCCGGATGTACGATGACTGACTTGAACGTGAGAATGTGCGGTCCTCCACGCAAACTTCATGTCTGGCGTACGCACATTTCCAATGTGTATCGTCAGTTGACGACACTTAGAGGCAATGCAGCGCAACAACATTAGTTGATCGCAAGTCTAGGCCTTTATTTGCACCATATTGTGAAACGTGGGTTATTAAAAATGACCCTTCGAAAGTAGGCCTATGTTTCTATATTTGGACATGCAACATGCGCAAGTTCTACTAAGTTATGCAACAACCTATCTATAATGACAACTGTAGACTTATTAGAGGATATGAATTAAAAGGGAATGTGAAACATAGCCTACACAGCGCCGATATTTGGTTACGCAATTGTTGAAGAGCTTTCCACAAAACCTGTGATAAATGGGGTCGTCTTCACACATTTGCCCATGCCTTAACATTTGCCGAGTGTTTTCCCTTCATATCTTTGATAGTTTTCATTTTAAAAGAAATACATGGGACAGGATGCAAATGAATAGATAGGCTGACTAATAAGTGCGAATATAAGCTATTTCTCTTAGTGTAATTGATTGCATGGCTACTTTGACTTTCCTCCAGTAAGCATTCGCATTGTCACACTTGTGTGCAAATATATTGACCCAGAAATTGTAATGTTGTGGCGTGTTGGCCTGGATCAACTTAGTTTATTCCATTCGGGTGCACGATGCGTGGTAGGCTACTTGGACACGATTCATTTAATGATTTTTTAATAAATGCAATTATGTTGTAATGGTCCAAATGCATTCAAACCCAGTTATGCGAACCCTGTCACCTACTTGCAGACTGGCCAATAATTCTGCCACGGTCTCCTATAGCCTATCCACTGCCACGCTCTGCCACTACTGTTTTTTTTTGTTATTAATTAAAGATGATAAAGACGTAAGCTTCTTGCCATTTCGTCAGATAAGCACTTCTACCTCGCATTCGCTGGAAATAAACTTTTTTATTCATTTGATGATTTCAATTATTAAACTTTGCAACAGGTCTGAGTATGAATGGATCCACAGACGAGTTTTCATTGTCATTAATATTGCTGGATAGGCCATTTTGTCTTCACGGAGGTCTGCGCTCTCGAATGTCCTTCTAGTTAGCATATTAAAATGAGTGTGATTGAGGGAGGAGAGAGGGTGGAGTGTAATGCTCGTACATTGCGCTTAATTTCACGTTAATTGGGATGTACAAAGAAAAGCTGCGTGGAATGCTGCGTATGCACAGTTTCATACATCAGGATTTTTTTGTGCGTACGCTACTTTTCAGGTTTGCGTGTACGCAATGTTTTAGTATGAAATCCACGCAAGTCTTGAGGAGTACATGAGGCCCCAGCTGAAGTGAACACACACACATTATGTTACGGCCATACAGTACATACATGGTGTAATTACCTGCAAAAATAACTTTTAAGAACGACTTTGAAGTAATAACATGGATAACAAGTAATAATAACATAAAAGACTCGTTTTTACCTCAGTTGATCCAGCAGTTTCTCCTTCAGACGGCGTTAAGATGAACCATGCATAGTGCTTCCTGCTGTTTCTCCTCTAGTGGAAGGAGACATCAACTCTTCATTTTTCCTTCACGTAGTAAAAGAAATCTATGCCACAAATCCCTTAACCAATCATAACGCCAGAAAGCCTATGATGTGACGTTTTTGAGGAAGTTTTCATTGATAAAATTGGTTGGGGTATGGTGGAGTTATTAGACTGAACTTCATCGGTACTAGGGTACCGAAATTAGAGTGTGCCTTCTGCAAAGGGTTAAACACTACACTCTGTTAACCACTGATATCAATTGCAACAGCCAGAGAAATAAAAATCATTTTTTACGAGAAGGAGGCCCTTTGGCCTACACACGCTACAGCGTCACAAGACTGTCATAATGGATAGAACACAGAGCACTACATTAAACAGCGCTCCCGTAGCACAATGGACTAGACGTCGCTGAAGCATTGTGCCAGCGTCGCAGGTTGTAATCCTGCTTCATGACGTGACCACCGCGGTCTCCCGTTAATTTTACCGGTGTCCGGTAGCCTAGTCAATGCAATCGCGAATCGTGAGCGAGTGCAGGCCGGACAGGCGACCTCTTAAGAAGCCAATTGCGTGAATGTCTCTAATTGTTTGCTGTCTGTTTGTTGCCCTGTTTACTGAGGGCACTCATATTAACCACTGATATCAATTGCAACAGCCAGAGAAATAAAAATCATTTTTTACGAGAAGGAGGCACTTTGGCCTACACACGCTACAGCGTCACAAGACTGTCATAATGGATAGAACACAGAGCACTACATTAAACAGCGCTCCCGTAGCACAATGGACTAGACGTCGCTGAAGCATTGTGCCAGCGTCGCAGGTTGTAATCCTGCTTCATGACGTGACCACCGCGGTCTCCCGTTAATTTTACCGGTGTCCGGTAGCCTAGTCAATGCAATCGCGAATCGTGAGCGAGTGCAGGCCGGACAGGCGACCTCTTAAGAAGCCAATTGCGTGAATGTCTCTAATTGTTTGCTGTCTGTTTGTTGCCCTGTTTACTGAGGGCACTCATATTAACCACTGATATCAATTGCAACAGCCAGAGAAATAAAAATCATTTTTTACGAGAAGGAGGCCCTTTGGCCTACACACGCTACAGCGTCACAAGACTGTCATAATGGATAGAACACAGAGCACTACATTAAACAGCGCTCCCGTAGCACAATGGACTAGACGTCGCTGAAGCATTGTGCCAGCGTCGCAGGTTGTAATCCTGCTTCATGACGTGACCACCGCGGTCTCCCGTTAATTTTACCGGTGTCCGGTAGCCTAGTCAATGCAATCGCGAATCGTGAGCGAGTGCAGGCCGGACAGGCGACCTCTTAAGAAGCCAATTGCGTGAATGTCTCTAATTGTTTGCTGTCTGTTTGTTGCCCTGTTTACTGAGGGCACTCATATTAACCACTGATATCAATTGCAACAGCCAGAGAAATAAAAATCATTTTTTACGAGAAGGAGGCACTTTGGCCTACACACGCTACAGCGTCACAAGACTGTCATAATGGATAGAACACAGAGCACTACATTAAACAGCGCTCCCGTAGCACAATGGACTAGACGTCGCTGAAGCATTGTGCCAGCGTCGCAGGTTGTAATCCTGCTTCATGACGTGACCACCGCGGTCTCCCGTTAATTTTACCGGTGTCCGGTAGCCTAGTCAATGCAATCGCGAATCGTGAGCGAGTGCAGGCCGGACAGGCGACCTCTTAAGAAGCCAATTGCGTGAATGTCTCTAATTGTTTGCTGTCTGTTTGTTGCCCTGTTTACTGAGGGCACTCATATTAACCACTGATATCAATTGCAACAGCCAGAGAAATAAAAATCATTTTTTACGAGAAGGAGGCACTTTGGCCTACACACGCTACAGCGTCACAAGACTGTCATAATGGATAGAACACAGAGCACTACATTAAACAGCGCTCCCGTAGCACAATGGACTAGACGTCGCTGAAGCATTGTGCCAGCGTCGCAGGTTGTAATCCTGCTTCATGACGTGACCACCGCGGTCTCCCGTTAATTTTACCGGTGTCCGGTAGCCTAGTCAATGCAATCGCGAATCGCGAGCGAGTGCAGGCGATCTCTTAAGAAGCCAATTGCGTTAATGTTTCTAATTGTTTGCTGTCTGTTTGTTGCCCTGTTTACTGAGGGCACTCATATTAACCACTGATATCAATTGCAACAGCCAGAGAAATAAAAATCATTTTTTACTGAGAAGGAGGGCCTTTGGCCTGCACACGCTACAGCGTCACGAGACTGTCATAATGGATAGAACACAGAGCACTACATTAAACAGCGCTCCCGTAGCACAATGGACTAGACGTCGCTGAAGCATTGTGCCAGCGTCGCAGGTTGTAATCCTGCTTCATGACGTGACCACCGCGGTCTCCCGTTAATTTTACCGGTGTCCGGTAGCCTAGTCAATGCAATCGCGAATCGTGAGCGAGTGCAGGCCGGACAGGCGACCTCTTAAGAAGCCAATTGCGTGAATGTCTCTAATTGTTTGCTGTCTGTTTGTTGCCCTGTTTACTGAGGGCACTCATATTAACCACTGATATCAATTGCAACAGCCAGAGAAATAAAAATCATTTTTTACGAGAAGGAGGCACTTTGGCCTACACACGCTACAGCGTCACAAGACTGTCATAATGGATAGAACACAGAGCACTACATTAAACAGCGCTCCCGTAGCACAATGGACTAGACGTCGCTGAAGCATTGTGCCAGCGTCGCAGGTTGTAATCCTGCTTCATGACGTGACCACCGCGGTCTCCCGTTAATTTTACCGGTGTCCGGTAGCCTAGTCAATGCAATCGCGAATCGCGAGCGAGTGCAGGCGATCTCTTAAGAAGCCAATTGCGTGAATGTTTCTAATTGTTTGCTGTCTGTTTGTTGCCCTGTTTACTGAGGGCACTCATATTAACCACTGATATCAATTGCAACAGCCAGAGAAATAAAAATCATTTTTTACTGAGAAGGAGGGCCTTTGGCCTGCACACGCTACAGCGTCACGAGACTGTCATAATGGATAGACAGCGTCGGCGTCAAGGGCGGGCCATAGGGGGCCAGGCCCGTCCAAACAGGCCAGTGTGCCCCCCCAACTGAGTTCTCTCCCTCACATAAAAAAAATCTAAATATTATTATGCATGATTGAAATTAAATCCATATTGAACACTGATGTTGAACACTTACTACTCAAAATGAAACATGACATGTGTCAACTATGCTACTGTTGATTATGTGCGCAAACTGCGCGATGAAAAGGGATTCTGCACACTCGGACACCGTTGCAATGAGTGCCACCGATATATTTACCACGACTCCTGCAACGCCAAATGAGCATAAATCTCGATCAGTAGGGTTTTTAGACACTGCTGCATAAGAAATCCAGTAAAATGTCTCAAGATAGATCTGGGAATATAGGCCTAATGGAAAATACAAGGTTTTTCGTATGACCGCAGGATGACCCAAGCTGAATGCATGATCTGTTCATCTAAATTGCAGAAACCATAAATGGCCAAACTGACATGTCGCATTTCCTATATTTTCCGATATTGTCCAGTGCTAATGATAAACTCGAGCAACGGAGATAGTGCTTTGGATCATGTAGGCTAGGACTACTTTAAGAATCGCCCTTTAGTGAGCGCAACACAGCACGGGTCTTAACCTGCTTTATCCAGAGGGAGACATTTTTGGAAGCAGTGACAAAAAGCCTATCATGGACCTGGCTGGGAAATGCGACAGTGGAGTCGGCATTCGTAGGCTATAGCCTGTCGCTGCAAGTACTTCTCCAAACTCAAAAACAGTAGACTTAAAAGTGGCAATAAAAGTGGACTGTCAGAGCAGCACAAAATACTAAGTCATGCAGAGTGTCCTGTTTCCTTTTAAACTTTCCATCACAGTTGGTGCATTTACCACTTCGTAAATGTGTTAGAATTTGTTCTGTAGGCTACTTTAAAGAACGTTTTGAGGGATCACATAGCCTATGTGCAATGTTGTGATATTATCAGTAGCCCTATGTGTAATTTGCTTTTGAGCAGGATCTTACAAGAACATTTCGAAATGAATGGAAAGACACAGTGAAGCCTATAGCCTAGGCTTGTTAGTGGTGAGTCTGTTATAGCCTATTTACTTGTATTGTAGCCTATGCAACGCTATTCTATTAAAATTCTATTATTCTAAACGTTGTGTGCTAGTTTATTCAACGGCTATGACCGCTATGTTCTTGCACTATTTCCCCCTTGATCATATTGATTCATGTATCCAAAAGGCTCGAAGGATGCTCTTTATTATATGGCAAAATAACGAATAAAAGTGAGGTGAGGTGCCCCCCCTGTCAGTGCTCATAGCCCCCCCACCAGTTGCTTTCTGGTGCCGACGCTGTGGATAGAACACCGAGCACTACATTAAACAGCGCTCCCGTAGCACAATGGACTAGACGTCGCTGAAGCATTGTGCCAGCGTCGCAGGTTGTAATCCTGCTTCATGACGTGACCACCGCGGTCTCCCGTTAATTTTACCGGTGTCCGGTAGCCTAGTCAATGCAATCGCGAATCGTGAGCGAGTGCAGGCCGGACAGGCGACCTCTTAAGAAGCCAATTGCGTGAATGTCTCTAATTGTTTGCTGTCTGTTTGTTGCCCTGTTTACTGAGGGCACTCATATTAACCACTGATATCAATTGCAACAGCCAGAGAAATAAAAATCATTTTTTACGAGAAGGAGGCCCTTTGGCCTACACACGCTACAGCGTCACAAGACTGTCATAATGGATAGAACACAGAGCACTACATTAAACAGCGCTCCCGTAGCACAATGGACTAGACGTCGCTGAAGCATTGTGCCAGCGTCGCAGGTTGTAATCCTGCTTCATGACGTGACCACCGCGGTCTCCCGTTAATTTTACCGGTGTCCGGTAGCCTAGTCAATGCAATCGCGAATCGTGAGCGAGTGCAGGCCGGACAGGCGACCTCTTAAGAAGCCAATTGCGTGAATGTCTCTAATTGTTTGCTGTCTGTTTGTTGCCCTGTTTACTGAGGGCACTCATATTAACCACTGATATCAATTGCAACAGCCAGAGAAATAAAAATCATTTTTTACGAGAAGGAGGCACTTTGGCCTACACACGCTACAGCGTCACAAGACTGTCATAATGGATAGAACACAGAGCACTACATTAAACAGCGCTCCCGTAGCACAATGGACTAGACGTCGCTGAAGCATTGTGCCAGCGTCGCAGGTTGTAATCCTGCTTCATGACGTGACCACCGCGGTCTCCCGTTAATTTTACCGGTGTCCGGTAGCCTAGTCAATGCAATCGCGAATCGCGAGCGAGTGCAGGCGATCTCTTAAGAAGCCAATTGCGTGAATGTTTCTAATTGTTTGCTGTCTGTTTGTTGCCCTGTTTACTGAGGGCACTCATATTAACCACTGATATCAATTGCAACAGCCAGAGAAATAAAAATCATTTTTTACTGAGAAGGAGGGCCTTTGGCCTGCACACGCTACAGCGTCACGAGACTGTCATAATGGATAGACAGCGTCGGCGTCAAGGGCGGGCCATAGGGGGCCAGGCCCGTCCAAACAGGCCAGTGTGCCCCCCCAACTGAGTTCTCTCCCTCACATAAAAAAATCTAAATATTATTATGCATGATTGAAATTAAATCCATATTGAACACTGATGTTGAACACTTACTACTCAAAATGAAACATGACATGTGTCAACTATGCTACTGTTGATTATGTGCGCAAACTGCGCGATGAAAAGGGATTCTGCACACTCGGACACCGTTGCAATGAGTGCCACCGATATATTTACCACGACTCCTGCAACGCCAAATGAGCATAAATCTCGATCAGTAGGGTTTTTAGACACTGCTGCATAAGAAATCCAGTAAAATGTCTCAAGATAGATCTGGGAATATAGGCCTAATGGACCACTGATATCAATTGCAACAGCCGAAAAATAAAAATATTTTTTTTTTATAAGAACGAGGGCCTTTGACCGACGCACGCTACGGGCACCGTCACGAGACTGTCATAATGGATAGAACACCGAGCACGACATTAAACAGCGCTCCCGTAGCACAATGGACTGGTCGTCGATATGCAAAGCACTTGAAGCATTGTGCCAGCGTAGCAGGTTTTAATCCTGCTTCATGACGTGACCACCGCTGTCACGCCGTCTCCCGTTAATTTTACCGGTGTCCGGTAGCCTAGTCAGTGCAATCGCGATCTCTTAAGAAGCCAATTGCGTGACTGTTTGCTGTCTGTCTGTAGTGCTGTTTACTGAGGGCACTCATATTAACCACTGATATCAATTGCAACAGCCGGAAAAATAAAAATCTTTTTTTTTACGAGAACGAGGGCCTTTGACCGACGCACGCTACGGGCACCGTCACGAGACTGTCATAATGGATATAACACCGAGCACGGCATTAAACAGCGCTCCCGTAGCACAATGGACTGGTCGTCGCTGTGCAAAGCACTTGAAGCATTGTGCCAGCGTAGCAGGTTTTAATCCTGCTTCATGACGTGACCACCGCTGTCATGCCGTCTCCCGTTAATTTTACTGGTGTCCGGTAGCCTAGTCAGTGCAATCGCGATCTCTTAAGAAGCCAATTGCGTGACTGTTTGCTGTCTGTCTGTAGTGCTGTTTACTGAGGGCACTCATATTAACCACTGATATCAATTGCAACAGCCGGAAAAATAAAAAACATTTTTTTTACGAGAACGAGGGCCTTTGACCGACGCACGCTACGGGCACCGTCACGAGACTGTCATAATGGATATAACACCGAGCACCGCATTAAACAGCGCTCCCGTAGCACAATGGACTGGTCGTCGCTGTGCAAAGCACTTGAAGCATTGTGCCAGCGTAGCAGGTTTTAATCCTGCTTCATGACGTGACCACCGCTGTCATGCCGTCTCCCGTTAATTTTACCGGTGTCCGGTAGCCTAGTCAGTGCAATCGCGATCTCTTAAGAAGCCAATTGCGTGACTGTTTGCTGTCTGTCTGTAGTGCTGTTTACTGAGGGGCACTCATATTAACCACTGATATCAATTGCAATAGCCGGAAAAATAAAAATCATTTTTTTTACGAGAACGAGGGCCTTTGACCGACGCACGCTACGGGCACCGTCATGGGACTGTCATAATGGATAGAACACCGAGCACGACATTAAACAGCGCTCCCGTAGCACAATGGACTGGTCGTCGCTGTGCAAAGCACTTGAAGCATTGTGCCAGCGTAGCAGGTTTTAATCCTGCTTCATGACGTGACCACCGCTGTCATGCCGTCTCCCGTTAATTTTACCGGTGTCCGGTAGCCTAGTCAGTGCAATCGCGATCTCTTAAGAAGCCAATTGCGTGACTGTTTGCTGTCTGTCTGTAGTGCTGTTTACTGAGGGGCACTCATATTAACCACTGATATCAATTGCAATAGCCAGAAAAATAAAAATCATTTTTTTTACGAGAACGAGGGCCTTTGACCGACGCACGCTACGGGCACCGTCATGGGACTGTCATAATGGATAGAACACCGAGCACGACATTAAACAGCGCTCCCGTAGCACAATGGACTGGTCGTCACTGTGCAAAGCACTTGAAGCATTGTGCCAGCGTAGCAGGTTTTAATCCTGCTTCATGACGTGACCACCGCTGTCACGCCGTCTCCCGTTAATTTTACCGGTGTCCGGTAGCCTAGTCAGTGCAATCGCGATCTTTTAAGAAGCCAATTGCGTGACTGTTTGCTGTCTGTCTGTAGTGCTGTTTACTGAGGGGCACTCATATTAACCACTGATATCAATTGCAATAGCCGGAAAAATAAAAATCATTTTTTTTACGAGAACGAGGGCCTTTGACCGACGCACGCTACGGGCACCGTCACGGGACTGTCATAATGGATAGAACACCGAGCACGACATTAAACAGCGCTCCCGTAGCACAATGGACTGGTCGTCGCTGTGCAAAGCACTTGAAGCATTGTGCCAGCGTAGCAGGTTTTAATCCTGCTTCATGACGTGACCACCGCTGTCATGCCGTCTCCCGTTCTCTCATTTGGTGTTTAATGCATTTCATCACAATAACAAATTGCACAGATAACCTTCATCTCAGAATATATCCTACAGTACATGAACTTACAGTAGATAGCGGGAATAAGCCTAATGCAGAACTGCATCTACCATCAGCAACAACCGACAAGTAAAAAACATTTTACTTCTAGTAACACTGGATTTGGTATGTGTGCTTGCCTCCATACTAGAGCTTGATAATGTGCTCTTCTAATATGCCATTGAGCAGCATCACTTGTTGGTGGTAGAGCCTCCGTGTCACGGAATGACCAGGCCGGACGCAAATGCAGGACTTGACTTTTAATCAAGAAATAAAACTTGCACGTAGTGATGTTACGGTTGATACCAAGGCTCCGAAGCGTGTGTCGAGAACGTCAAGCCATTCCCAGCAAAGCCCCGTATCGAGGCTTGAGTTGTATTGGTAATTTGACGTTCGAGGCCTCGTTTGGCGCCAATGCTTCAAGTTGTGGTTCACTTTAGGCAGGACACTTTTACTATTAAGATGACCCATACTCGGATACGTAGCCTACTCGCGGGTCGTTGGTTGGTTGTAGGCCTATATTTCATTGCTCTCTGTTCACTTAAAATACTACCCAGTTACCAAAGCACTTTCACTGCCCTCTGTTCTTCAAACATACTCAGTTACAAAAAGCACTTTGCTCTCTTCTGTGTCATTTTACCCAATGTCAGCCTACAATTTAATATAGATTTTTTTTTTTCTGGAAGAAGGCTGATTGTAGGATAGGACACTGGGTAAGACGTTGGCCTAGAAATCTCGCGTCCGGGGTTCAATCCTTCCTCGAGATTATATATTTTCACCTTCTACTTCATTTGTTACAAAAAGAGAAAATATTTCACTACATTGAAGTCACTCTTTGGGACACTGGGCAAGGCGTTAGGTTAGGGATCTTGCAACCTGGGTTCGATCCTTGTCTCAATTTTCACAGATCGCCTATAGCTACTACTTTAATTGTTAGGCTACAAAGAGAGGAAATATTTCAACATGGGAATCGGTTGTATTCCCCAATGCCTGTACTTATGAATGCATCAAGCATTTGCAGACCAAATCGCGCTTTTTGTATTGCTCATGTGTGGAATTTTTATGTGTTGTATTTTTATTGACCAGTAGGTGTCCTAGGGTGCATTCGAAGCCTCGAGAAATGAACCACTTTTCAACACATTTGGCTGGAAAGCTTCAAGGGTTCAAGAAGCTTCATCTCGCTATCACTACTTGCACGAGGGCAATAACAAACACACAGAAGATAATCCAAAAAGTTGAAAACGTAACAAGTACAAAGAGAGCAGCAAACAGAGCAGTGACAACCAGTCCTTCGGCGTTTGAACTAAGGCAACACAAAGGGAGGCAAAACAGGAGGGTTTAAATAGGGGTGTGTTCAGGTGCAGGGGGTTAACTGAAACGAGACACTGAATTAGTAGACAGGGGATAATGATCTGGTGGGTGGAGTCAGGGAATTGCTGTTGGAACGAGGCAGGGCTGTTACACTCCGATCCTTGACATCTAGAAAACAGATGGCTCTGGCATAGTGTTGTCACGATACCAAAATTTTGACTTCGATACAATACATGCCAGAAATATCTTGATACTCGATACTGAAACGATATCCAAATCCTAAAATATCTGGAAAAGAAAGAACGCAGGCCTCCTCCAAGTGTATTGAATCATTTGTGTTGAATTTGGTGCACTTTTGGTCAATTCTGGATTTTAAACTTCTAAACTTCCTACATAATTATTCTTTGTGTAGACAGTAAAACAGTAGTTTGTGTGTGATTAAGTCCTTTATTGTTTGTTATAGCTCATTTATATTGTGTGGTGTTTTGGCAATAAATTACCTTTAAATAGCCAAAGTAGGCTAGATCAAGGTCAGTGTTGAAATTACTGCATGCAAATCACTTATTGCTATGCAGAAGAGCCTAATCTTTAGGCCATCTAATGTAGGCTACCCTAGGCCTTCCCGTGTTTATGGGATTTCTTTGACAGTTGCAAAGGGAAAAAAGTGAAGATAGTCTTCTTTGCTCCCAGTGTAATTTAATAAGTACGTTTCAACCGCTCACGTCTTAATCAGATAGGCCTAAACCACTATCTGTTGCAATATCTGTGTGCATTCCTATATTAGGTCTATTTCTTTGATAGTTAACATAATTTGCTACCACATAACAAATACCAAATAACAATACAAAAGTTGCAAACTTCCCTGCATACTTCTTAAATGTGCTGCAGTCAGATGGGTGTCCTAAAGACATAACTAGATATTGAGCATCTATTACCAGTGTTGAATGAGCAGTTTTTGCAGTGATCACTACTGGACATTCCACATTGCTAGACAGCACTTGAGTGAGGATTTCCACTTCACAAATAACCATCACTATCTGCAATAGCTAGAATACAGGGACATTAATCAGTTCATAGCTGAGGATTTGTCCTAGGTCCACTTCCCTTTCAGCATCATATGCAGTTATGATGCACTGGAGAATTTTTTGCAAATAATGCAATCTCCATAGCACTCTTCAGCACTCCTCAAACATGCACGACTTTTCCTCAAATTTGCCAACAGGACTTTTTCGGAACGTTTGTTAGCTATCTGCTCTCCCTCTAACTGTTTGTAACTGTTTGCGTCCTGTTTTTTTGTGCTTTTTTACTGAGGGCAATCATATTAATCATTGATATCAATTGCAACACCCAGAGGAATAAAAATCCATTTTACAAAATAGGGGGATGTCGCGAGCGGCGGACTTTGACCTACACCGCAGTAGCCGGCGCCACGAGACTCTAATCATGTATATAATGGGCACTGCATTAATCAGCGTCTCCGTGGCACACATAGAAAAGGCAGCGCTGTGCTATCTATAGCACTTTAAGAAGCCAATTGCGTGACTGTTTCTAACTGTTTGCTGTCTGTCTGTAGTGCTGTTTCCTGAGGGCACTCATATTAACCACTGATATCAGTTGCAACAGCCGGAGAAATAAAAATCATTTTTTACGAGAACGAGGGCCTTTGACCGACGCACGCTACGGCCAGCGTCACGAGACTGTCATAATGGATAGAACACCGAGCACGACATTAAACAGCGCTCCCGTAGCACAATGGACTGGTCGTCGCTGTGCAAAGCACTTGAAGCATTGTGCCAGCGTAGCAGGTTTTAATCCTGCTTCATGACGTGACCACCGCTGTCACACGAGGCTGAACTTGGCACCACTTTCGTTTCCGCGGGGGAAGACCACTTTCAGATCGCGGGGGAGTTAAGTTTCTGTTCCACCTTAAATAATGCAATTTTCTACCTCGTCCACAAGGGGCCAGTGTTGACCGCAAATCCGCGATAACACAGGCATGTGCCTGTTGCAGATGAACAGGCATTGTTCACAGACATTCAAAAGCCTGTATATCTTTTTTCTGTTGACTCCACTGCCGAATGTTTTGAGAAATGTTGCCTTTTGTGTTCTATTAAATAATTTGGTAATTTAGAGGGGGGGGGGGGGGGGGGGGGTTATGTAGAGGGTGGCAGATTATGTAGTTTTTTTTTTTTTTCCTGTGCTGGATCTTTTGATACATGTTGTGTTATGTTTTTTTCTATTCAATAATTTTGTTCTTTTTACACTGGGGGGGGGGGGGGGGGGGGCAATTCTCTGGTGGAAAATGCCCTTTTTTGCCCCTCTGAAAATATAATATGTATTTGTGAAATTGCAGAATTTCAACACTTGAACAGGGACAGATATCCCATGTAGGATTTTGCAAGGGATCTTTCACCACATTCTGAAACTACACTTCCTCCCCTTTCCAATGACACCCCACTTGTGAAATTCTATGGTGGAAAATTGGATATTTAGCCCCTCTAAAAACAGTATATATTTTGTGAAATTGCAGAATTTCAACACTTGAACAGGGACAGATAGCCCATGAAGGATTTTGCAAGGGATCTTTCACCACATTCTGAAACTACACTTCCTCCCCTTTCCAATGACACCCCACTTGTGAAATTCTATGGTGGAAAATGCCCTTTTTTGCCCCTCTGAAAATATAATATGTATTTGTGAAATTGCAGAATTTCAACACTTGAACAGGGACAAATATCCCATGAAGGATTTTGCAAGGGATCTTTCACCACATTCTGAAACTACACTTCCTCCCCTTTCCAATGACACCCCACTTGTGAAATTCTATAGTGGAAAATGCCCTTTTTTGCCCCTCTGAAAACGTTTCATTTTCGCTATCATTGCGAGAATAGGCTACAATATGGAAAATGTTCCCTTTCAGTCTGATCGCTCCAAACATGTATGGGATTTCCTTACCTTTCCAAGAAGTTTTGTGAAAATTGTTCCGGTAGCTTTTGCGATATTGTTGACAGCCCTACCTCACCGCAGTAGGGTGCAGTAAATGGAAGCTTTTGATAGCGCACGCCACTAACGAAAAACGGAAAATCACCAGGACAAACCACTCAGGGGTGTAGGCTACTCTGGAACCATAGGTCACTAATTTGTGCGTTATTTACGTTTGATTACATTTCAGATACGTGTTGGTTTCCTGTAGGCCTAGTATAGCGCTTTATTCTTTCTGTATTTTTCTATGTCCGAATATTGGGGGGGACATTTTGGTCATATTTGAATATTGGGGGGGGGACACGTCCCCCTCAATGTCTATGGTGACTACGGCCCTGTGTCATACTATGTTTGAGTAGATAAACTTGCAGTAGCTTGTAACACTAGCGAGTAGCCATAGTTTTTATTTTCCTCATACTGTCTTTCTGTGGTATGTGCTGTAGTGGCAGGGGAACAGAGAGGCGCTAGAGTCCAGTGGGGAGAGAGCACTAGAGGCCCTCAGGAAGGGAACCACCATTGCAGCTAATGAAGGTCCCTCAGGCCCTGATGTTGCCAACAGATGTTTCCAACAGTTGGCTCATTCCTATGATGAAGACTATGAAGGATTTAGAGAAGCACCTAAGTTCCCTTCACCAGGTAACCAAGTTATTAAAAATAGCTACATTATATCAGCATGTTTTATTTGTTCAGTCCCAGATAGTGACAATTTGAAGGAAACTGAGCAGACGTTTGACTGCAGGCACTGATGGCACATGAATTCTCCTACTTCACAGTGAATCTGATGTTCCTGATGTCATTCTGGGCGGAGAACCGCACTACCTCTGAGGGCGTGGAGGCCTTGGAGATGGCCTTGCACACTCTTCGTATGATGGCACTCGGGGGCGTCCATGACCACGTGGCACAGGTAATCAAAACATCACATGGATCACAACATGTACAGTTCACTAATCTGAAATGTAAGGTGAAGTATTACAACAACTACAAAAAAGACAGCAAATTTAAACTCAGGGCAGACGTACCATCAGACACTCATACATACAGTCAAAGCATAAAAGTCCATTTTAAAATGAGAAGGGTGTGACATTTTTGCCTTTTCATACTTAATGAGTTTACCCACAGTTTGATTATTTGTCATTTTTGTCAATTTAGGAAACCAAAACTAACTTGCCAGCAGATGGGGCAAGAGTAGCACTTGCAAAATCTAAAAAGCACCCACCAAGTGATAGAAGAGAGAACCAGCACAAGTATGGTATTGCAATGATTTAGGCAATGACATAATGCGTAAGTCTTATTGGACTGGATCATCTTTATTTGTTTCAAGATTATGCCCCACTCTTCTGCTCTCCACTCTCCACCTTTTTAAAAGGCATCCTTTATATCTTACACGTTTGTCACCATAATATGATCTGTGGTACTAGTGGATAAAATGAAAACTATGTGCAGTCTTAATCTTCTAGATACTGTTTCATAATGAACACAACACAATTTTTTTGAGCCACACTACTGAGATTTGCTGAGATGATGCTATGCATATTACCTCACCTTATGCTACTGTTCAAATGTTTGGGGTCACTTTATAATCTCCTTGTTTTGAAGAAAAAGCCACATTTTCTGGCCATTAAAATAGCACCTGATCAATCAGTAGTATGGTGTAGACATGAATGTTGCAAGTGACCATTGTAACAGGAATGGTTGATTCTTAATGCAATATATGTACAGTAGGTGTAAGTGTACAGAGGCCTTTTATTAGCTACCATCCATCCTATGTTCCAAAGGCGCACTCTGTCTGCTAATACAAAGCCTCACTCAGAAAAGAAAAGAGAAAAAAATCATCATTTTTTTGCGTTCTCACACGCTCCCCCGTAATGATAAAGTAACAGGTCTCCTCTGTTGTCACACGAAGGCATTTAACGGGTTCACGTCTCTGCAATCTTTCAAGAGTAAACATGCAAGGTCAGGTGTATTATCTTTGCTACAAACTATTCTAGCTATTATTGCCAAGGGTAGACCGTTCAGAAAGGATACCACTAATGGTAGGGTCTGAGGTTGATAAATGACCACTTACAGTTAGCATTCCATTGACCCCATTCATTTGGACGTCACTTTGACATCTAATAATTTTACATCTAACGCGTTTTAAGCCTTTATGTGACCACAGTTTATTTCCAAAGAAATAAAACATCGTACGACTGATACCTTACCTTGTATCTCACTCTATGACCCCGTAATAAATGGTTTTCTAAATTGTATTTATTACGGGCTTTTTCATTTAAAGCTATAGAGAATTAGAAAGTATTCTGAAAAAAAAAAAATATTAAGTGATGTTTTGTTGGATTAGCACTATGTTGGAACAAATTACCTTCCAAAAGCTGCACTTTAACTCAAAGCACGTTCTTAATATTCTGGGTGTGGGCTAGATGAGTGACTGTGTGACAGTCTGTTGTTCAATGTCACGTCTATGTCACCAAACTGAGCTTGTGATATAAACGATGCCCAGGAAACTGGTTCAAATAGGCTTCACTTCTCTCCATTGAAGTTGTATGACTGCGAGATTTAATCTTTGCTATGTATCTCCAATCTTTGCTAGCTACTGTATTTCTTAACCAGTGGCAGTTACTAGTGTGCTTATGAACTGACCAAGCAGCAGAGCTGCACAAGCATCCTTTTAACCCTTTCCCTTATAATAATAATAATAATAATGCATTTTATATACAGTATAAAGTGCCTTTCAAGACACCTAAGATTGCTTATGCTGTGATTGAAGCACTGTGGCTCTACTGTAAGCTCTAATTTTAAAGATGTATTCAAGAGTGTTTTAAACTAAGTAGCATCTGCTAGATATTGTGAACAATGCAAGCTAACAAAAGCACAGTTTAGCAACTAACATTAATTTGCAACCAAGAAACATGCCACGAACATTGCCTGAAGCAAGGCTGAATGTCTCAAAAAAATGTCTCATATTAGTATAGCGGGTAAATCCCCCCCCCCCCCCCCCTTGCCCTTCTCAAACCCGCTTACCAATTGGCTTGTTTTCACACAGAAGAAAAGTGTGTATCGCACTACATTGCAGGTGCAGTGTTTGCTGATTCAACTTTAGCGTTTATCTTGTGTGTAAATGGGGCTCAAGTTTAGAATTTTAAAAGGCTAACTAACTGTTCATTAGATAAGCCTTTTGTAATTATGTTTGCACAGCTGAAACTGTTGCCCTCATTAAAGAAGCAATACGACTGTCCTTCTTTAGATGAATTGAGTATCTGGAGCATAATTTGTTGTGGGTTCGATTAAAAGCACAAAATGGCCAGAAACAAAGAACTTTCTTCTTTCTTCTGAAACTTTCTTTTTGCTCTGAGAAATGAAGGACGTTCCATGTGAGAAAGAGCCTAGAAACGGAACATCTCATACATCGCTGTGTGCTACTCCCTCCACAGAAAAGCATAAACTGGAAAGGATTTGGGAGGCCCCAGTGAACAAATGCTTGACATTAGTCTGTCCAGTGAAAAACAGACATATCACAGGTCCTCAACTGGCAGCTTTGGTAAATAGTACCAAAACACCAGTGTTAACAGAAGAGGTGACTTCAGGATGCCAATCTTCTAGACAGAGAAAAAAAACCCTATATCTCAGACTAGCCAAAAAGAGAAAAGTAAAGAAAAGATGAAGATTGGTAAAAGAAGACAGGAAATTTTTTTTATACACGGACAAAGCTCTGCTGTTCTGATCACAAAGAAGAACATTAGTGACCAACCAGATGCTGGAGAAGTGTCAAGCATGGTGGAGGGAATGGTCTGGTTGTGCTTTGGTGGCAGTAAAATGGAAACTATATTGAGTAAAAGGAATCTTGAAGAAAGAAGGCTTTCACTCTGATTTGCAGTGCCATGCCTCACCCTGTGGACGTGTTTGATTGGAGACAATTTCATCCAAAAAGTGGTCAAAACATAGCTCAAAACTATGCAGGAAACATGTAGGGAAGAAGCAGTCAGCTGCTATTCTGTCTATAGTAGAGTGGTATAGACATTTTTAAGTGACCCCAAACTTTTGAACGGCAGTACAATTTGATGTTCTAGTAGTCACTTAGCTGGAGCTCCTATTCATGTTTTGCGGATGCACTTGGGCACATCTTCAGTGATGCTCATTGGGTGTCTCGGGTCCTGCAACATCATACCCAGTCAGGGACCATCACTCTCCAAATTGCATTACAGTAGCAGTGATCCACAGATCAATCCTCTTGATCCAGAAGCAACTGGACCCTCTCTTTGCGGCCTCAGAGGTGGATGTGATGACTCCTCTTTTTTCTATCTCTGTGATGCCAAGCAGTACAAATGCTCTGCAGAGCGAGCGACTCACAAAGACTCTGCAACCCACTCATACAGGCTTGCAGCTAGCTCGCCATCCCTGTCTCCACCATTGGCCCAGAAGATTCTGCTACTTTGTATGCTTTCTCTTGAATGCTTCCTCCATGTGGTCCTCTCAGGTTCTGTCAGTTTCCTGTCAGTTTCACCATAACCAGTTGTTTTGAAGCATTGCTCTCAGAGGATGAGATGTTGTCGGGGCTAGGAATATGGATAGAGCTAGCAATGCACCAATACCACTATTTTTAGACCGAGTATGAGTAATACTTACTGTACATATGGGTACTTTGCGATATGAGTTATCAATAAGGCAGTATTTCTATCATATATGAGTATGAGTATATTCACACCGATACAATATTCGATACCAGTATTGGTGCAACCCTAGATAGGGCTTTTCTACCACTCTGCTGCTGGGATCATGCTGGGATCATGATAGCAACCCTCTCCCTGGGCTTTCAGGCAGCTCCTCTGCAGTGCTGGTGAATGGAAGCTTCAGAATGTTGCTGCATTGTTACTGCATTGTTAAGACTCTACGACAAGCTGAGCCACCTGCGAAGGTAGATGGTGATTTTTCTTTCCAAGGTCTTTCACTGCTCTAATATCTGTACTTGATACAGCATCATGATACAGAGACCAGAGAATGTGAGGCTGTATGCCATGTTGCTAAATCCAGGATTTGAATCTTTCAGGCAGGTTTGACTTATTCACCTGAACAAGCCAAGCTTTGAGCTCCTTGGTTGATGTCGGAATGAATCTCAGAGGCTGCAGTTGAAGACTGTACTCAGCATCTTCACTGGCTTCCTAGATCTAGGTGGGATTTAAGGGCCATCCAGGGTGAAGTGAGCTTTAAAGGTTGTATCAGCGATGGCGGGGTAACGTCACTTCTGTTGACGTTCAAACAAACAAAAAAAGCTCGCTACTCCCTCCCCCTCCCTCCCGTGCAATTGAAACTCTCCTGAACACGCATCTCGTTGGTTATTGGTTGGAACACTTTATTTTGGCAACACTTGTTGTTAGCAATTGTTTTTGTGTGCAGATCTCAGAGCCTAGGCTGCCTACAGAGACACATTTTTTTAACGGCCTGCTTATGGGGCAGGCAGCTAGCGGATCGTTAGGAAAGATTAGATGAATGTGATCATTTATGTTTGGTCCTTTTTTGGGCCTGCAATCACTGATACAACCTTTAAAGATGGCTAGAGAACTTATGACTTATGATTGCATAGAAGTGTGGAGTGTGTGGATAGTACTATTTTTTAAGTAAACACAGATGAGAACAAGGAACATATTTTTAATGGCTTTGATGATTGTTTTTCAGGCTCATAAGTATTATGCATTAAATAGCTTGAAGACAATTACACTTGAATTGTTTGAACTGTGATGAGATCTTATCAATTTAACATATTTAATCATTTCACAATGATAGAATGTGAAATATTGTCCTTGTTACCCCCAATGCAAGGGTATTATATTATAGTATTACAGTACTATACACCATCTATAAAAGTTCTAGATTTTTTAAACTTTGACTGATGTTTTCTCCTATTTTACTTTCATTTTGTACTTTCAATAAGACTCTCCCTCCATCTCTTGTGCTTTCTCTCTCCCTCCCCTTCCTTCTCTGTTTTCTCAGGGTTTTCACCGTTACTCCACAGATTCCTCTTGGCATGTGCCCCACTTTGAGAAGAT
The DNA here is from genome assembly GCF_046254945.1 of Alosa pseudoharengus. Taxonomy (NCBI): domain Eukaryota; kingdom Metazoa; phylum Chordata; class Actinopteri; order Clupeiformes; family Clupeidae; genus Alosa; species Alosa pseudoharengus. Next base: position 33,656,365 of record NW_027468680.1, read on the forward strand.
GTTGTACGACCAGGCCCAGCTGGCGGTGGCCTACATCACAGCTTACCAGGTGTGTTTGTTTATGTGCATCTGTATGTGTCTTCATTCTGGATAGTCATAGATCACAACCTAGACTAACACACTTATTCAGCATAAAGCTTGAAGGTTCATTTTATTGGGTGGGAAGGGAATGCCCCAGTTTGTTTGTTTTCCAAGCATTCATTCTCCGCTATACACTTTTTAAAAATAATGTATTGTATTCTTTGGTAAGAAGTAGGGTTTTCTAAGGGCATATCATATTAGCTTATAACATTTGACTTGAAAGGTGAAAGTAATTGTGGTGAATAATTACTTAATATTAATCTTAGACTGGCAAACTTCAGGAAAAACTCAGGAATCAGGTTTATTCTGTTTACAAGCTGAGAGGGTACAAAAAAAAGGTCTATGGTCTATGTAGGCCTAGCCCAGGCCTGAAAGGCCTAGGTTGGCCTGTAGCCAACTCCTCCTCTCTTCCGCTACATCCTTAGTCTGACAATCCAAAATCTAAAATCTGACAAACCTTGCAGTTTAGTTACTTTTTAAATGCTTTAAACAAAGAAGAAAATGGCGCCAAAAACAATCCCACATGATTGGTTCTCCAGTTGGCATCAGACACACCTACTCACACCCACTTCACACCTATCAATTCTTATCAGAATAGCATGAGGAGAGATGGTTATGGTTATGGTTATGGATTTAGCAGACGCCTTTGTCCAAAGCGACATATAAATACAAAACAACATAATAATATTTAAAAATGAACAGGGAACAGATTAAAATCTAGGTCAAATATAGTAAGGAGAATAGTTGTAGTACACAATAATATCAATTCAATCAATAGCCTAATAAAAAAGCAATGTAAAAAAAGGGGAAAGGCAATAATAAAACAATAATGTCAATTCAATCAATAATATAAAACAATAACATGCTAAGACTACATTAAGGAGAATATCAATAATAAACAATAATGTCAAATTAATTAACAGCCCAATTAAAATAAAACAACATTATATAAACCATAACACATAAGCGCTTAAACAACTAAGTATATGTTGAATAGGAATGTCTTTAGACCCCTCTTAAACGACCCAAAACTACCACAGGAACGGAGACCACTGGGCAGTTCATTCCACCAACATGGAACCACTGAAGAAAAGAGTCTGAAGAGATATCATATATATCAGAAATATCACTTATAGAATGTTCCAAACATTCTCACAATCAAATCATTACAATCCTTGTAAGGAGACTATCAGAATGATACCAAACATGAATACATTTACATTTCATGACACATGGATACATTATATCAAGGTAATATCCTTTGTCCTGTGTAACTAACCAGCACATTAGCATTCCATTGGGGGAGGGGATGGTGTCTTTGTTTAAAACCATGAAGGGTTACATGGCTAACTAAAAGTAGTCTTGAAGTTAAATTATTATCCATTTTAACCATAAATGTATTGCTATCAAAGGCTACATTAAGACATATGTCTCTTTGGTTGGGTTGGCCACAGGTGTCCAAGGAACAGTGTTTTGCAGATGTGGCTCGTGACGTGCTGCTCTATGTCTCTCGGGATCTGAGTGACAAGGTGAGCCATCTTCCCCCTCATTAGTGCAGGCGTCTGTTAGCCCCTGCTGACTCGGCACCGTACCACTGGCGACAGATTGCTGAACATCTCCCACATAGCCAAAGCCCCTCGTTTTGAGGTCAACTCATTTCTGTACTGTAGAAGGAACACAATGGCCAAACCATAGTGTGGTGATGAATTGGCCTACCCTTACACGTAGAGGTCACAATTAGACTAACTATATTGGTTATGATTATGTTTTCCATGATTTATAGAGTAATTCTACATTAAGAAAACATGGTAATATAAGGCACATTCACCAGTGATGGTCATTTTTGTTCACTGGAATAATTAATGTCTTATTTTTTATATAGTATAATTGTCATACCAGGTAATCCAGTGGGGAAGGATTATGATTAGAGGCAAGTGTTCTTTTGCTTTTTACGACATAATATGGAAGGACGATAGGAGATTGTCTCTGGTTTTATTTAGTTCTGAATATTTTTTTGTACTGAAGTAAAGATATTCTTTTATAGAGTATATTCTCTATTTACAAAGTGGATTAATACTGTAACATAAGCAATTTAGCACAAAGTAGGTACAGTATTAATGTACTGTAATATAAACAGTGATATGTTAGATATTGTAATGATAAAAAATAAGAGGGTTCCAGGAGCTCCACATATTTGGCCCATGATTTTGCACTTAAGAGAGGCAGTGGGGAGCTGATGGCTTAATATTGCAGATAATATGTATATGAATATTCCTAAAATTAGAGTAGCTTGCTCACTGCCACCCCCAAAGACATGCCTGTGATGATGAATATTGCTCCTTTTTAAATTTCTTAGTTTCTCTTATTAATCTTCTGGTGTCATCTTGGCAACTACAACATGGAAACCATCAAAGATGCCACATTTAGATCAGTATTTTACAAAGCTTTTTGAATAAGGTTGCCATATGCCATTTAAGATGTTTTACTCATTGTCTCTGTAGTTTTGTTCAGTTCTGATCATCTGCCAGTGGAAAAAGCAGACATTTCGCCAAACTGCTTCAAAACCTCAGTGAGAAACATATTAACATAAAAATAACACTTCTAGTATATCATTGTATATGATTAGCTGATTACATCATTTTCAGTTTGGATCAACATTCATTTACTGTGTCTAAGTCCAATTTGAATTCACTGGAATGGTTCCTGACCACAGTGAACACAAGGAATGTGTATTGGTAGAACAAGGCTAATGTGTTGTATGCAGACATTATTCGTTCTAATCTTTGAGTTTGAGCTTTTATCCCTTTGGGTCTTTGCTAGTATTCATATACCTGGTTGTGAACACACCGCACCACTACATTATCACAGTCATTCTATGGTCTAGGACAAACTGTCAAACCCTGCAGTACAGTATACTATAGGGCAGCCGAACTGTCCCTGCATGCATGTATGCTCAGGTCAAATGCATACAGTGTATGTGTGTACTCTTGATTCCACATGACCTATCACACGTATAATCCGGGCGACAAAATCAATAAAATTGATGTCAAAAAGACTATATTTGATTTCATAATGGGCAGAGTGGGCCTAATAGGTCTGCCTGCATGTGAACACACATGTTCCAGAACACGGCCACGTGTCTGCTCTAGTACTTGTTAGTCCACTGCCTGTTGCCCTCCACTTGCTCCCTGTGGCTGCTCACATCCACATTCTATATAGTCTGGCGTACAAGATGAAAAGCATGTTCTTACCATGACCATAACATGACAGAAAATGTCAACTCCATAATTGAACCGACATATTGATACAAATAACAAGAAAATCCCTTGGCAGTTATATTTTAATGATATGGCATCACACTATAGGCCTACTGGTCTAGGGATGAAATCCCCTTGAAAAAGTCAAACATCTTTTCCACTACATTGTCCCCAAATATTCTTCCTAATTTCATCAGTCAGCTGTTTTATGGTTGATATGTGTATGGCAAGTGTGCTGTAGTTATTAGCTCACTAGTTTAGTCAAAAGCATCCATAAATGGCGTTTTACAAACGGAAGTTCGGGAGGAGCGTGACGGAATTTGCCACGCCTCCTTCTTCAATCGGTCAGGTTATTTATTCGCAGTCTACCCGCGGGGGCCAGCCGTGAATAGGTGTAACGGAGAAACAGCCAATCAAATCGAAGCCTTAATCTGACGTGCGCATATCATTATCGTGTCAATTTTCCACCGAAATCGCGGGTTCGAATCGCGACAGAAGCATTCAAAATATATGACGAATATATAAAAACGAGTAAAAACGAGTATGTAGAAATGTAGAAATGAGTGTAAATGTTGTAAAAACTCTTGAAATACCTTTTAAAATGTGAACAATTCTAAAAGACCTGATTGCTGAGTGTTTGTATTGAGACTGTCTTCTCTCTACCCCTCCCTTTCTCTCCATTTGTCTTACAGATGCAGGGTAAACAAATTGGTCCCCTCTCCATACTGGAAGAGCTTTCCTCCAATATTTTAATGTCCTGTATTTTTTATTTCCCTTAACATGAACTTTGTATTATATTATAAAATAAAGTCTTATAATGTAAAATAAAGTCTTATAATGTATAGTCATATAATGTATATTATAATGTCATCCTTCCTTTATCCATGATTGAGACAGTGTTTAATAGTCTATTTTATCTTGTTGATAGGTACTGATGGTGAGATCATTTCAATGTAAAAGTCACAGGCAGAATTTTCATGAAATAAACTTTATTCATGAATAATCATGTACATTAGTTATGGGGTGCTGGTAGCACTCCACCACAGATGGTAACAAGTACAAACAATTCAAGTGAGAATAAAGCAATACTGCTATGAAACTATTTTGGCCCACCACCACCCCCCCTCTACGGAGGACAACTTTATTAGTTTAAACTTACAATTTCACATAAGTGCTTGAATGATTAATGTGGATCATAACAGTAGGCCATTCAAACATTGTATTGCAAGAAAAATCCTGTTATCACTGAAAATGTGTACATAACATTCTAAATAAAAGTGTTTTAAAGTCAATATAAGGTGTTAGAAAAAGGTGCAAGGGCATGCGTGTGTGTGTGTGTGTGTGTGTGTGTCTAGTGTAATGTGTGGATGATTCAGTGGATTTAGGGAGATCTGATGGATAAAGTGTGTGTATGTTTCAAGGTGTGTCTGACTGTGTGTGGCTTTGTTGTTGCAGTGTGTAGGGAGATCGATCTGAATGAATGTCTGAGTTGATGGATGATGAAGTGTGTGTGTGTTTGAGAAGTGAGTGATGAATACCTATGACCATCAGAATGTGTGAGGAAGTCTGGTGCATGTACAGTAAGTGTGTAGTGTGGAGGATGCAGTGAGAATGTGAAATACAGGGTTTCTATGGCATAGTAACACTGCAAAAAAAGACTGTAAAACAAAACAATTAAAAGGTGTGTGTGAGAGTGAGAGTTCAAGGCGTGTTTGATTCAGTGTGTACAGAGCAGTAGTGGTGTGGTATGAGAGTGGATGGGTGTGTGTGTGTGTGTGTGTGTGTGTGTGTGTGTGTGTGTATGTGTGTTTGTGTATGCCGTAGTGTGTTCGAGGAGTTAGCTGGGTAGCTAGTATCATGAGTAAAAGATGACAAAAAACAACCAAACAAAATCAAAAGGTGTGTGTGTGAGAGAGGGAGAGTAGAGTGCTGATGTGTTTGTGTGCGCATTGTGTAGCCGTGGCAGCGCGTGTGTGTGCTGTCCCTGGGTCCGCTGTTGCTGGGCGATACATTGACACTGCTGCTGGCCCTGGGTCTGCTTCTGCTGGACGATACAGCGCCATTGCTGCTGGGCCCTGGGTCTGCTTCTGCTGGACGATACACTGTCGATGCTGCTGGGCCCTGGGTCGGCTGCTGTCAGACGATACACCGCCACTGCAGAACCGGCCGCTGCTGTCAGACGCTACACCGCCACTGCTGCTGGGCTGTGGGTCCACTGCTGCTGGACGATACGTTGCCGATGCTGCTGGGTTCTGGGTCGACCCTGCTGAGCCCGTCTGCATTGCCTGGTCAAGGTGCCACCACAGTCCTTTCTGTCTCCCTCTGTGTTCTCACGGACCTGTACAAATAATTAAATATCACCATTTATGTACAGTCCTTAAAGCGGGTAACTGAATATGACCACAGCGTTGTGCTAAAACATTTGTTCCTTTTAAGAAGTCTCCTCAGATTTTTTATGAAGGGAAGGCAGCTGGTGGACTCCTCCTGAGGAACCAGGCACTCCTGGGTGGTGGTGGGGGCTGTCCGCTTTGTGCAGCTGAACCTCCACCTGAACTTTCCCTAGGTGGGCTTGGAGGGCTCCTGGATGCTTCCCAGGGAAATAAAGGTCTCAGGTGCAGTGGGGGTGCCAGGTGTGTCGGGGGCCTCAAAATGTAATGACAGTGTCTCCTCATGCACTGTCTGGTCTTATTGTAAATAACAGGGACTGAGCAGCTAAAACATTTGACCTACCATTGAGAGAGTATCCTTTGATTTAGCTCACACAGCTGTATCAGCGCCCGACCCATCATCCTACGCACATCACGCTCTGGGGTCACCTCCTTTCAGTGCCACTGTGTCCCTTGCCTCCATGTACACCCTGTCCACCCTCTTGATCTTCTAGGTAGTGGTCCCCTTCTGGCGGTACTCAAGGGCCAGTTCTGCTGCAGCGGAGGGCCACGGGGTCAGTTGGGAGGACGAGGGCTCAAACCTAAAGGGGGGCAGGGCACAGATGCAACTTTCTACGAGGAAAAGACAAACAATTTAAATCACACCATACAGAATCCATTTTGAAGACACACACAGATCCCTGGAGTTGTAATAATAGCCCATCACTATTAGTTTGATAGTGGTGTACTCATTAACACACGTTAAAAAATCAGGTGTTCTGTTTACATATCTAAAGCATACTTAGACCTCGAATTTGGACTCCACACTGTAGTAAATACATCTAGAGGGTCTAAACATGCTAGCCAGATTATCGGATGAGGGCTTAAATACATTTACAGAGACCCCCAGCCCTCGTAAAAGTAGTAAACAAAGATAGTCCATTCATTCATCACTGTTTTTAGCATGGAATTCCCGGTTGACATGTTTACACTTCAAAAGCATGTTTACACCTCAAATTCCAACTCCAAACTGTTGTAACACCATCTCTATGGTCTTAAGAAGTGAGCTAGGGTGTCTGATCGATCACGTTTTTAAAGTATTTCCAGTGATCGTCAGGTCTTTACAGTGGCGATTGGTAGCTCATTCATTTTCAATGCTTTTAGCTGCTAGCATGCTAATCGTGGTTGATATTCTAACGCATCTAAAGCATATTTGCACTTTACATTTCGAGTCCACACAGTAGCAGTACATTCTCCAAGGTCTCAACATGTAAAACCAATAGTCTGATCGCATTTTAAACGCATTTCAGAGAGATCGAACCTAGCTACTTGAATGTAAACAAGCGGTGCTAGCCTAGCCAATTTAGTGTCAGTACGGCGCTAACAAGATATTATCACGTAAAATCATGAATATCAGACAAAGTATCCAAAAATATACAGAGTTTCATTCATTGGATAGCACGTAATTAGACCAAACTTACCTGAGAGTAAAAAGTCAGTCCGATATCTGTCATCGGTAACGCCGACCACAACAAACGATTCAAAGATGGCTGCCAATATTTTTTAAAAAGCAGCTCAACAGCGCAACAGCGCCAAAATGCGTAGTGGACAAAAGCATATTGCATCCGTAGTGTTAAGAACTACCATAGAGAATGAATGGGAAAAGTTAAGAAAGTTAAGCTTAACTATCCACGGCTCCCGGCCAGCCAGCGGGCGGGCCGAGCACTGTGTCATGTAGTGCTGGGTGTTTTTTCCATTATGACATTCTCGTGACGTTGGCCATAGCGTTTGTAAGCCAAAGGCCCTCCTCGTAAAAAATGATTTTTTATTTCTCCGGCTGTTGCAATTGATATCAGTGGTTAATATAAGTGCCCTCTGTAAACAGCACAACAGGCAGACAGCAAACATTTAGAAACAGACACGCAATTGGCTTCTTAAGAGATCGCGAGATCGCACGCACGCACGCACCTACACACGCACGCACTCGCGATTGCACTGACTACGCTACCGGACATCGGTAATATTAACGGGAAGGTCACGTCATGAAGCACGATCAGAAACTGCGACGCCGGCACAATGCTTCAAGTGCTTTAAACAGTGACGTCCAGTCCATTGTGCTACGGGAGCGCTGATTACTGTAGTTCTCGGTTTTCTATCCATTATGACAGTCTCGTGACGTTGGCCGTAGCGTTTGTAAGCCAAAGGCCCTCCTCGTAGAAAAATATTTTTTATTTCTCCGGCTGTTGCAATTGATATCAGTGGTTAATATAAGTGCCCTCTGTAAACAGCACAACAGGTAGACAGCAAACATTTAGAAACAGACACGCAATTGGCTTCTTAAGAGATCGCGAGATCGCACGCACGCACGCACCTACACACGCACGCAGGCTACCGGACAACGGCAAAATGAACGGAAGACCGCGTGACAGAGTTGGTCACCTCATGAAGCAAGATTAGAACCTGCGACGCTGGCACAATGCAAGTGCTTTGCACTCCGACGTCTAGTCCATTGTGCTACGTGAGCGCTGTGTCATGTAGTGCTGGGTTTTCTTTCCATTATGATAGTCTCGTGACGTTGGCCATAGCGTTTGTAAGCCAAAGGCCCTCCTCGTAGAAAAATATTTTTTATTTCTCCGGCTGTTGCAATTGATATCAGTGGTTAATATAAGTGCCCTCTGTAAACAGCACAACAGGCAGACAGCAAACATTTAGAAACAGACACGCAATTGGCTTCTTAAGAGATCGCGAGATCGCACGCACGCACGCACCTACACACGCACGCACTCGCGATTGCACTGACTACGCTACCGGACATCGGTAAAATTAACGGGAAGGTCACGTCATGAAGCACGATCAGAAACTGCGACGCCGGCACAATGCTTCAAGTGCTTTAAACAGTGACGTCCAGTCCATTGTGCTACGGGAGCGCTGATTACTGTAGTTCTCGGTTTTCTATCCATTATGACAGTCTCGTGACGTTGGCCGTAGCGTTTGTAAGCCAAAGGCCCTCCTCGTAGAAATTTTTTTTTTATTTCTCCGGCTGTTGCAATTGATATCAGTGGTTAATATAAGTGCCCTCTGTAAACAGCACAACAGGCAGACAGCAAACATTTAGAAACAGACACACAATTGGCTTCTTAAGAGATCGCGAGATCGCACGCACGCACGCACCTACACACGCACGCAGGCTACCGGACAACGGCAAAATGAACGGAAGACCGCGTGACAGAGTTGGTCACCTCATGAAGCAAGATTAGAACCTGCGACGCTGGCACAATGCAAGTGCTTTGCACTCCGACGTCTAGTCCATTGTGCTACGTGAGCGCTGTGTCATGTAGTGCTGGGTTTTCTTTCCATTATGACAGTCTCGTGACGTTGGCCATAGCGTTTGTAAGCCAAAGGCCCTCCTCGTAGAAAAATATTTTTTATTTCTCCGGCTGTTGCAATTGATATCAGTGGTTAATATAAGTGCCCTCTGTAAACAGCACAACAGGCAGACAGCAAACATTTAGAAACAGACACGCAATTGGCTTCTTAAGAGATCGCGAGATCGCACGCACGCACGCACCTACACACGCACGCACTCGCGATTGCACTGACTACGCTACCGGACATCGGTAAAATTAACGGGAAGGTCACGTCATGAAGCACGATCAGAAACTGCGACGCCGGCACAATGCTTCAAGTGCTTTAAACAGTGACGTCCAGTCCATTGTGCTACGGGAGCGCTGATTACTGTAGTTCTCGGTTTTCTATCCATTATGACAGTCTCGTGACGTTGGCCGTAGCGTTTGTAAGCCAAAGGCCCTCCTCGTAGAAAAATATTTTTTATTTCTCCGGCTGTTGCAATTGATATCAGTGGTTAATATAAGTGCCCTCTGTAAACAGCACAACAGGCAGACAGCAAACATTTAGAAACAGACACACAATTGGCTTCTTAAGAGATCGCGAGATCGCACGCACGCACGCACCTACACACGCACGCAGGCTACCGGACAACGGCAAAATGAACGGAAGACCGCGTGACAGAGTTGGTCACCTCATGAAGCAAGATTAGAACCTGCGACGCTGGCACAATGCAAGTGCTTTGCACTCCGACGTCTAGTCCATTGTGCTACGTGAGCACTGTGTCATGTAGTGCTGGGTTTTCTTTCCATTATGACAGTCTCGTGACGTTGGCCATAGCGTTTGTAAGCCAAAGGCCCTCCTCGTAGAAAAATATTTTTTATTTCTCCGGCTGTTGCAATTGATATCAGTGGTTAATATAAGTGCCCTCTGTAAACAGCACAACAGGCAGACAGCAAACATTTAGAAACAGACACGCAATTGGCTTCTTAAGAGATCGCGAGATCGCACGCACGCACGCACCTACACACGCACGCACTCGCGATTGCACTGACTACGCTACCGGACATCGGTAAAATTAACGGGAAGGTCACGTCATGAAGCACGATCAGAAACTGCGACGCCGGCACAATGCTTCAAGTGCTTTAAACAGTGACGTCCAGTCCATTGTGCTACGGGAGCGCTGATTACTGTAGTTCTCGGTTTTCTATCCATTATGACAGTCTCGTGACGTTGGCCGTAGCGTTTGTAAGCCAAAGGCCCTCCTCGTAGAAAAATATTTTTTATTTCTCCGGCTGTTGCAATTGATATCAGTGGTTAATATAAGTGCCCTCTGTAAACAGCACAACAGGCAGACAGCAAACATTTAGAAACAGACACGCAATTGGCTTCTTAAGAGATCGCGAGATCGCACGCACGCACGCACCTACACACGCACGCAGGCTACCGGACAACGGCAAAATGAACGGAAGACCGCGTGACAGAGTTGGTCACCTCATGAAGCAAGATTAGAACCTGCGACGCTGGCACAATGCAAGTGCTTTGCACTCCAACGTCTAGTCCATTGTGCTACGTGAGCACTGTGTCTTGTAGTGCTGGGTTTTCTTTCCATTATGACAGTCTCGTGACGTTGGCCATAGCATTTGTAAGCCAAAGGCCCTCCTCGTAGAAAAATATTTTTTATTTCTCCGGCTGTTGCAATTGATATCAGTGGTTAATATAAGTGCCCTCTGTAAACAGCACAACAGGCAGACAGCAAACATTTAGAAACAGACACGCAATTGGCTTCTTAAGAGATCGCGAGATCGCACGCACGCACGCACCTACACACGCACGCACTCGCGATTGCACTGACTACGCTACCGGACATCGGTAAAATTAACGGGAAGGTCACGTCATGAAGCACGATCAGAAACTGCGACGCCGGCACAATGCTTCAAGTGCTTTAAACAGTGACGTCCAGTCCATTGTGCTACGGGAGCGCTGATTACTGTAGTTCTCGGTTTTCTATCCATTATGACAGTCTCGTGACGTTGGCCGTAGCGTTTGTAAGCCAAAGGCCCTCCTCGTAGAATTTTTTTTTTTATTTCTCCGGCTGTTGCAATTGATATCAGTGGTTAATATAAGTGCCCTCTGTAAACAGCACAACAGGCAGACAGCAAACATTTAGAAACAGACACGCAATTGGCTTCTTAAGAGATCGCGAGATCGCACGCACGCACGCACGCACCTACACACGCACGCACTCGCGATTGCACTGACTACGCTACCGGACATCGGTAAAATTAACGGGAAGGTCACGTCATGAAGCACGATCAGAAACTGCGACGCCGGCACAATGCTTCAAGTGCTTTAAACAGTGACGTCCAGTCCATTGTGCTACGGGAGCGCTGATTACTGTAGTTCTCGGTTTTCTATCCATTATGACAGTCTCGTGACGTTGGCCGTAGCGTTTGTAAGCCAAAGGCCCTCCTCGTAGAAAAATATTTTTTATTTCTCCGGCTGTTGCAATTGATATCAGTGGTTAATATAAGTGCCCTCTGTAAACAGCACAACAGGCAGACAGCAAACATTTAGAAACAGACACGCAATTGGCTTCTTAAGAGATCGCGAGATCGCACGCACGCACGCACGCACCTACACACGCACGCAGGCTACCGGACAACGGCAAAATGAACGGAAGACCGCGTGACAGAGTTGGTCACCTCATGAAGCAAGATTAGAACCTGCGACGCTGGCACTATGCAAGTGCTTTGCACACCGACGTCTAGTCCATTGTGCTACGGGAGCGCTGATTACTGTAGTTCTCGGTTTTCTATCCATTATGACAGTCTCGTGACGTTGGCCGTAGCGTTTGTAAGCCAAAGGCCCTCCTTGTAGAAAAATATTTTTTATTTCTCCGGCTGTTGCAATTGATATCAGTGGTTAATATAAGTGCCCTCTGTAAACAGCACAACAGGCAGACAGCAAACATTTAGAAACAGACACGCAATTGGCTTCTTAAGAGATCGCGAGATCGCACGCACGCACGCACGCACCTACACACGCACGCACTCGCGATTGCACTGACTACGCTACCGGACATCGGTAAAATTAACGGGAAGGTCACGTCATGAAGCACGATCAGAACCTGCGACGCCGGCACAATGCTTCAAGTGCTTTAAACAGCGACGTCCAGTCCATTGTGCTACTGTAGCGCTGTTTGATGTAGTGCTGGGTGTTCTATCCATTATGACAGTCTCGTGATGTTGGCCGTAGCGTTTGTAAGCCAAAGGCCCTCCTCGTAGAAAAATATTTTTTATTTCTCCGGCTGTTGCAATTGATATCAGTGGTTAATATAAGTGCCCTCTGTAAACAGCACAACAGGCAGACAGCAAACATTTAGAAACAGACACGCAATTGGATTCTTAAGAGATCTCGAGATCGCACGCACGCACGCACCTACACACGCACGCACTCGCGATTGCACTGACTACGCTACAGGACATCGGTAAAATTAACAGGAAGGTCACGTCATGAAGCACGATCAGAACCTGCGACGCCGGCACAATGCTTCAAGTGCTTTAAACAGCGACGTCCAGTCCATTGTGCTATGGTAGCGCTGTTCAACGTGATCTCACGAGATGGCGTAAAATAGCACGCCACTTTTAAAGCAATTTAGCGTGTCATGTAACGCCTTTCAGTCTTTTAGCGTGTCTTTTCACGCCCATTGTGGATCAATGACAGCCTGTTACGGCGTGTCATTTGACGAACTAGTAAAAAGATATCAACCCAGCTTCCATCCAGCTTGGAGGGACATTTCAAGGTAAGACGTCAATCGGTTGTAATGATTACAATTACATTGTACTAGCCTATATTAGGCTACATCATATTTCCATTTTCTCTCCCCCATAATTTTGCAAAATTGTAAGATTAGTATCGTTAGGTTTGTTAGCCTCTATTCGTTGTTTGGTGTATCAGCTAAAGTTAGGAAACGTTAACCGTTAGCCTATGCTTGCTTGCAAATAACCTAACGTTACCCTACAACACACATAATTAGTAATGTTGAAGTTGTTGAATAGCATGATCTATATAGGCTAATCTATAGATTGTATACATATCCTAATAAAGTGCCATTATAGGTGGTAGGTTAAGGTGTTGTAATTTTAACTTTGTTAGCAATAGCCATGGTAAGGCTATTAGATAGCATGCTTGTCCAAAACAGGCATGTGCAATCGAATGTAATCCGCAGATGAATGCGCATAATATAATAACCTTAGTCAAGAAGTGCTTTTGTATTTGAGCTAGCTTTATGCAATCTGTTACAGAGTTAATACAACTACATGTAATGTTTTGTGAATACAGTAATAACGTTTTCCTGATGTCCCAATTCAACTTAATTAATAGCAGCTGTTGGGACACCCCCCCCCCCCCCATTCTCTCCAATAAATGATGATAAGTACATTAAAGATGAGAGTGAGTGTTAGGTGTGTTAATACTTAATGTGAATTAATTTAAGATGCAAGCAAGAACGAGCAAACGACTCTCTAAATTTAGAGAGAGGAGTTCGACCTGGGCGGAGGCCACTAGGAGAAATCGCAACGTCTCCCATGTGGTCAATGATGCGCATATCATGGTAAGATACAGCTGTCCAGTTGATATTTGAATGTAAAATATATCTGAGTGCATTTCAAAAATATATGATTTAGGCTACTTAGCTAGGGTAGATATGGTGGTTGCTATGCTAAATAAAGTGGTTGCTAGGGTAATCATTTTGGTTGAGAATAGGGTTGTGGTTGCTAGTTTGTTGATGCAACTTTGCACGCTCCATGAGGGTCATGTGCAGAAGGTCTGACTTGAATTTCAGCCTCGTAGCTCCATGCTACCACCCAAAACTCCACCTCTGAAGTGGAAGTGGTCAACTTTTTTTTATGTTTTTCCTTCACAGTTTTTTTGTGAGTGTCTCAGAGATCCCACCTTTGGGAGAGTTGTCAGGGGCCTCAAGGCGGTGCCGTTCATCTTGGTCCCATCCCTCTAGCTCCTAGCGTTACCGCGCCAGAAGAGAGAAACCTTGTACGTTTCGAACAGTTTATCTCCTTCCGGGAATAATCCACCGACTCCAAACTGAGCCTGGCTTGTTTGTGATGTCCCGTTGTTCAACATATTCTGATTTCATACTGATCGGACCAACATAAGTGTGTTTTTTGGCTAAAAATGTAAAAATGGCTAAACGTTAGCAATTCCACTGCTTTGTTATTTTGCATAGCAACCACCATATGTACCCTAGCAACACCCAAGCAACCACCTTAATTACCATAGCAACACCCTAGCAACCATCTTAATTACCCTAGCAACCACTTGTTTAATGTCAAGCTAGCAACCACCATAGCAACCAACATACTTACCCTAACAACCACCATAGCAACCGTGTTATTTTGCATAGCATCCACCATATCTACCCTAGCAACACCATAGCAACCATTCAAATTACCCTATCAACAACCACAATATGACCATAGTAACCAACACAGCAACCACGGTATTTAGCATAGTAAACGCCATATGTACCCTAGCAACGCTATATACATTTACTGACCTGACCAATATATGTGTGTTTTTTGGCTAAAAATTGAAAAATGGCTAAATGTTAAATAGTCAAAAAAGTATTTTTTGCAGACACAATGCTTTGCGTTACAGCTAGAGGGATGAAACTTTGCACGCTCCATGTGGGTCATGTGCAGAAGGTCTGACTTGAATTTCAGCCTTGTAGCTCCATGCTACCACCCACAACTCCACATATGAAGTGGGAGTGGTCAACTTTTTTTATGTTTTTCCTTCACAATTCTTTTTGTGGGTGTCTCAGAGATCCCACCTTTGGAACAGTTGTCAGGGGCCTCAAGGCGGTGCCGTTCATCTTGGTCCCATCCCTCTAGCACCTAGCGTTACCGCGCCAGAAGAGAGAAACCTTGTACGTTTCGAACAGTTTATCTCCTTCCGGGAATAATCCACCGACTCCAAACTGAGCCTGGCTTGTTTGTGATGTCCCGTTGTTCAACATATTCTGATTTCATACTGATCGGACCAACATAAGTGAGTTTTTTGGCTAAAAATGTAAAAATGCCTAAACGTTTGCGATTTCACTGCTTTGTTATTTTCCATAGCAACCACCATATGTACCCTAGCAACACCCAAGCAATAACTTATTATAGCTTAAATCACATCTCCACACTACAGACGTTCAAAAAATATATCATTTAGGCTATCTACGGTAGGTATGGTTATGGTAGGTATGGTTATGGATATGGTTTGCATGGCTGAAACTGCTTTGCCTTTGAGTTGGAGCTCAAAACGTATCGTGTACCTCGTTCGCCAATATGCAAAATAGAGCCATGTATAGATTTATGTCTTCCAAAGTTTGCAGGACAGTGGGACATGTCCTATTGTATGTTAAATCACACCTACAACTGATCGTATGATATGCAATGTCTGCAGGAAAGTAGGTCAGGCTTTCAGAATATATACAGTGGGACATGTCTCAATTCATGTTAAATGTTCATCATTTTCATTTTTCATTAAAGGTTTGAAGAGACAGAGGACGGTGGTGCAAAAGAGAAGGAGGGCCAGCCGGGCCTCGTGGAGTTCAATCAGTGGCAGGGTATTTTTTAGCCTGACAGTGTAGCTGTAATGTTAAAGTTGGTGACATTGGAGAGCTAGATGTAAAGATGTGCACCCGCTAATATTGGGTACAGTGAAGAAAGAAAGGGAGGGAGGCTGCTTTTAAAAGAGATGGAAAGTATAATCTTTTTTATATTGTTTTCAGATGAAGAATTGGTGCGGTGGTGAGGCTGGAGCACCCCTGGCTTTTGCCGTATGGGTTGACTTCAGCAGTGAGTCACCCACCTTCAATTTCACAGGTATATGTAATATTTATTCAACAACATCTCAATGATTAGATCAGTGGCGATTGCTGCTCTTTGGAACAGGGGAAGCTCTGATAAAAATGGTCAATTATTAAATTAATATTATTAATAAGGTGCTATATTGTTCTTTGAGGGCAAAAATTATCCCAAAACCCAGAATAGGCCAAACAGTAGGCTAGAGTTGGCATGGCAGATATGGCATAATGTAGCCTACACCGTTACATAGCACGCCAACTAATGGTGTCCAGCCTCTATGACGGTTCCTCCAATCATCATACAGAAGCTCGGCGTCCGGGCCATCCCACTGTCCCATTCACTCCCAGAGAAGCCGGGCTTCCCTGGAAATGACGATTTTGTGGCGCTTGTCCAATAAACGTGTAGCTTTTCTGCACTGAGATCAGCCCACTCTGTAGTGCCATTGAAAGTCCAGTGAAGCCGAGTGTCTATGGGTTTTTTGCATGGTTTTTTGATGGATCGTGTCGTCACAGCAATGTATTACGGGTGCGAAATCACGATAAATGACCGGCAAAACCTTACTGCTGAACAAACTAGCCATGAAGATGAACAATTTTTCAGCATGTTCTAGTTGGAATATAGTAGGCTAGAAGCTAATGTAATAGTGTTATTTGATGTGATTTCCCGTGATATTTTAGAGGAGGCTGTGCTTCCCCTGTAGTCTTAGAGCAATCGCCTCTAGATTAGATCTATCGAAGATGACATTCAATGGAAGAACAATTCTTTTAGTATGGTCACAATCTGGCCCTGAGTTTTGATTAAAATTATATTGACATGGCAACACAAACCTAATTGATAATGGATTTCAAGGGGGGGGGGGGGTTTCGGTTACGGTTCATTTAGGGCCAAAGTATCTTGAGGCCTTTTGGACCAATGACAGGAAGGCTGAGCTGCTGAACATGTTCACTAATAGGGGTGTGTCAAGTGGTATGTATAAATGAAAGTGGTGTTAAGGTTTGTTTTTGTGTCAATCCTTTCTTGAAGTTCAGAAAAGGAACCTTAACATTTGTTTTTAATGACACTGAGCGTACTGTCTTACAGATGCTTTGGGGGGAGAGGCCATACGTTGACCCTGATATCAGTGGCACACATTGCCGGATGGCAATTGGCCGTCTGATAAAAGAACATGGTATGACTGGCATTCTATGTTTTCAATTTCCTTATTTAAAGATCAAAATGATGCAGACTACTGAATCTGATTACAGTACACTTTAACACCCTTCTATCTCAGCACTGAGTCAGGGTTTGTCTCGGCCTGAATATCTGTCACAACACAGGCCGCCTTGGTGGCCTGAGGAGTTGCCCTTTGCCTCAGTCAGTGACGGTACGTTAATATTGAATAACCAGCTGTTACTGTTTCAACTGCATGCACACAGCTGTTGCAACATGATTTGACTTTAACTTTGTTCCTCACTATGGTCATTTTGATACACTTTGATGCATTTTTTAAAGGAAAAGGTGAAGGGCGTAAAGCTTTCACTGCTGAAAAGCTGAGGCAGGTGGTACGCTCATACAATGCGTATTACAATCTCCAGGTATATATACAGTACAATTGTATGAACCTGTCTAAAACCTTTTGCATACCAGTGTGTTTTACAGACTAAAACAGATTTGTACATACATATCTAACAATAATGCGCTTTTACTTTAATCTGTTGAGCTGCAGCAGTCTGTTGAAGCACCACCATCACCCCCATCACCAGCAACACCAGCAGCAGCAGAAACACCTGCTGTGCCTCTCACCCCTCCAACCCCCACCCCATGAGGTAAGGACGCTGGGGCACAGCGCTTCTCACCCCCCCACCAGCCACCCCTCTCCCCCATGAGGCAAGGACGCCCGGGCACAGCCCCCCCACCACAACCCACCCCCATGAGGCAAGGACGCTGGGCACCAGCAGCAGCATCACTACCAGCAGCAGCATCACCACTACCAGCCTTTAATGCAGATTTCAATCTCCAGGTATATATGTACAATTGTATCAAGCTGTCTAGATTGCTGTAGTTTTGCTTCATTCCTTAAAAACACAGAAAATACTTAAAAAGCGAAGGATGAATGATTTCAAGTGCAACCATTGTGTTTAAAGACATTTGTACATACATATCTAACAACGATGCGCTTTTCCCTTAGTCAGAGAATGTGCAGCAGTTTGTTGAGGCACCACCAGCAACAGTAGCAGTACCAGCTGCAGCTGTGTCAGTGGCAGAAGCAGCACCAACAGCAGCACAAACACCATCAGCACCATAAACACAACCAGCAGCAGCGGCAGATTATAAAGAAGGATCACAATGAATATTATGTCATTTTCTTTAATGTGTCAACATCTTTTGGAAAAGTAAAGCATATCATCCTAAAGCAATCTCACTTTTCTTTGTTTGTTGATAAGCTACGTGTTTTTCATCGTAATTGATTCAATATCTAAGTGTGACAGTTTTGTTGTACCGTAAACAGAACAGGACAATTGGAAATAGTTAGCCACCTATGTTACAGAGTCTAAAAGAAGGATCACAATGAATATTATGTCATTTTCTTTAATGTGTCAACATCTTTTGGAAAAGTAAAGCATATCATCCTAAAGCAATCTCACTTTTCTTTGTTTGTTGATAAGCTACGTGTTTTTCATCGTAATTGATTCAAAATCTAAGTGTGACAGTTTTGTTGTACCGTAAACAGAACAGGACAATTGGAAATAGTTAGCCACCTATGTTACAGAGTCTAAAAGAAGGATCACAATGCATATTATGTCATTTTCTTTAATGTGTCAACATCTTTTGGAAAAGTAAAGCATATCATCCTAAAGCAATCTCACTTTTCTTTGTTTGTTGATAAGCTACGTGTTTTTCATCGTAATTGATTCAATATCTAAGTGTGACAGTTTTGTTGTACCGTAAACAGTGTTGGGTGTAACGCGTTACAAAAGTAATGTAATTACTGTAATATATTGCTGTTTGCGGTAACGTGGTAATGTAAGGCATTACAAAAAAAAATTGGGTAATATTTTAGTCGGTACAAACTTCAGTAACGAGCGTTACAATGCATTTAACCCGAAATTAAGTGGTGTTTTGTTTTGATACATATTCGCAAACACCACGCGAGAACAACAGAGGAGAAAAAATCAGCGCAAAATAGTAGAACGTTATCTCCTGATACTGGTTGAATATGACTGCTGCAGCAGACTCGCAGGCGGACTCTATTTGCGGGATGGACATAAGCCTACGCTCATTATTTTCAGCTTGTCAGAGACATATGAAGAACATAATAGTTAGTGCACTTTGTGTGCGAAACCGAAAGATCTCTCTATGCCTCGCGAAATAGCACAAGTAAATTAATGAAACATCTAAAGTAGTGCCACGCTAATCTTTTTGATTCTTGATAAAACACAAACTATGCTGTTGTGCATGTTAGCTTTGTGCTGTGAACTTGAATTGAAGAGAATAACGGGATAGAAATGCAGAAAAAGATTGTGTAGCCTGGCAGTGCCACCGCTCCCACCACGCGCATCACGCACTTTGCGTTGGGCACCAAAGGACAGAGGGGGCACCCAAATGTAACCAATTAATAGTAGCTTTATTGCAAACTGCGTTTCACTCTTCATCAATAACGTTTACAATGTCAAAATGCACTAACACGATGTTACATGCAAGTTTGATACCTTTTGGGTTCTCTCAATCACCACGTAGTACTAGAATTGGTGGGTCTTCAATCATTCGTTTTCCAAGCATTTAGGCTACATGAAGCACATGATATGCTGAGTCGACTGAAACGCATTCCATTCAGATAGCTAGGTGGATACCAGGCTCATAATTCACTTGTATTCGCAAAACGAAATGTGAAGCAAC
Source organism: Alosa pseudoharengus (assembly GCF_046254945.1). Lineage (NCBI taxonomy): Eukaryota > Metazoa > Chordata > Actinopteri > Clupeiformes > Clupeidae > Alosa > Alosa pseudoharengus. The sequence goes on from NW_027468680.1 coordinate 33,676,165, forward strand.
ATGTCATTGCATACTTCCATTTCCAAAGCAATGAAGGTTGCTTCAAACAACTTAACATTGTGCATATTATTGTTAATATTGTGCTATCAATGTAACTCAAACAAATAAGGCTTGTAAACAAGAGCTGGCAAAAGGGCATTATGACAACGTAAAGATCAATGCTCTTAAAGTGACAGTGCACCATTTATAGGTAAAACATAATTTCTTCAGAAATTAATGTTTAAATACACACAGGTGTTTGAGTGTTTGAGTTATCATTTAAATGTCACTCACTCAAAGCCACTCACTTAGGGCACCGAAATGGCCAGCAGGCCACCATCTTGACATGTCTTTATTAAAGGAACCGTATGTAAAAAATGTATTTCAATTAATCATAAAATTGCCCTGATATGTCACTAGACATTAAGATATGTTCATTTCAAATACTTATATCACTGACAACAGTAGTCTGGCCAGGATATTGTCATTTAAAAAGTGAAGTTGCAGCCCTCAACTAATGTTGATGTTGTCATGTTGTGTTTTGGCCTAATGCGCCACCCTCCACCTATCTACTAATCACAAAGTCAGTAGTGTTTCGTCATCCGGTTGCCAACTCTGCCAGTCAGAGGGGAGGGGAAGGGGATACACCGCTCTACAGTAAGTGTATATACAGAAAGTGTATATACAGAAAGTGATTGTAGTACCAGTTTTGGCCACAATCTTACATATGGTTCCTTTAAGCTTTGATTTACAATATAGTAGGCTCTCTATTGATTTTAATGAGTAGGCCTAGGCCTTAAAGTTACAGTATTTCTATCACAATTTAGCAGACTTTGACCTTTTGTCGGTTTTTAACAAAATTCTGACTATGATTGTTCCTTGTATTGCATCATGAGCACTGCGCCTATTGCATTCTACTGTTGTTAGCCTTAAGCCTAGCTCACTCATTATGCTAAACCACATCTCCCTCCATTGGAAGAGCAAGCTGCATTGAGCGTAATAAACTGCATTTAGAATGGCAAATCCATATTTCTAGATATTTTGGTGAAAGTAACTTAAAAGTAATGCAATAGTAGTGTAATGCCTTACAATTCAGAGACAGTAATATTATAATGTAACAAATTACTTTTAAAAGACAGTAATAAGTAATACATAATACATTATGATTTTGAAGTAACTTGCCCAACACTGACCGTAAACAGAACAGGACAATTGGAAATAGTTAGCCACCTATGTTACAGAGTCTAAAAGAAGGATCACAATGAATATTATGTCATTTTCTTTAATGTGTCAACATCTTTTGGAAAAGTAAAGCATATCATCCTAAAGCAATCTCACTTTTCTTTGTTTGTTGATAAGCTACGTGTTTTTCATCGTAATTGATTCAAAATCTAAGTGTGACAGTTTTGTTGTACCGTAAACAGAACAGGACAATTGGAAATAGTTAGCCACCTATGTTACAGAGTCTAAAAACAAGCAGATTAGCACTAGCAGATTAGAACTAGCCTACTTCTTTCCCAATGCAATAACAATAAAGGCATTCATTCATTTACTCATTAGTCATTTTAGTTTGTATTACTACATTCATTATTATTGTTGTAATCTCACATGTAGCCTACTATGGCTACCATAATTAAAATTAGATAGATACATAGATAATGTGTCTTAATAGGCCTACAGTGAAAATACATTATATAGCCAACTGTTCCAGCAAGGAGGAAGATGGGGTATGGATATTGGGCATGCATATCCACTCCTAGGCCTATTCTCCTACACTCCCCCTGTAGCCTAGTAGCCAGCATTACATTTAAATCTCTCACTTTGGCCTATATGGGACACTGACTGAATCTGCTCCTTGTTATTGCAATTCAATGATCAAGATGTACTTCCCCAACCGCCCACTGCTGTCTTCTGATTACCATTTGTTCTGTCGACTAGGCCTACTCATGAACGCTAAATTCAAGACTCTTCCTCAGTGGTTCCATGTGGGTGCAATAAGTTGCACAGAACTCTGTTCCTGTGATAGTTTACAGTGTTTTTAAAAGGCGTCTAAAGGCACATTTGTTCAACATGCACTTAGTCCATTATGCAGTAAAGCACTATAACTTGTTATTATATCATTGATTGAATGGGCATTTGTTTATTAGCCTATTGCTATTGTCCTTATTACAGTCTGACCAACATCTTCATTTGTTACCTGTTCAATTTAAGTGCACTTAGTCCATTAAGCAGTAAAGCTATAACTTATTATATCATTGATTGATTGAATGGGCATTTGTTTATTAGCCTATTGCTATTGTCCTTATTACAGTCTGACCAACATCTTCATTACCTGTTCAATTTAAGTGTTATATTTGTTATCTATTTATGTTGCTTTGAACAGCAAAGATTAGGAGAGCCTATTCTTCAGCCAAGCAGGTAGCCCTACGGGGCGTTGCCTAGCAACAAGGGTCAGAAGTACACGTTTTTCGATATTTTGTGGAATTATACTTATTTTCATTGAATGCCAATGTTGTGAGTCATGTACCAACTTGCTTTAACTATTTCTATACATATTATAGACAGCAAAAGTCGTCTGTGCCAGTGTTTTGCATCCTAACAATTTTGTTTATGTTTTAATACAAAACCGTTTTAGTGAACTACAAATTCGGCGCCATTGTTATAAAGCAGCGTTGAAATGAACGCTACACGTCATGGGGCATGTAGTCTAATTACAGAAATAGCTATAATTTCAAAATTACAAAAATATTTTTATACATAACATGAGAAACATGCTTGAATTATTAAGATGTATCACCTGCTTGACTATAAAGTCAAAAGCTTGCAACATTTGTAATATTTTAAAATAAATGTAATTTTCCCATTTTTGCACATGAGGTACACAAATGACAGAAACATTATTTATAACACATATCTTAAGTAATAAGCATACCAAATTTCAGACAAATCTGACCAGTGGTTCCACAATTCAGGAAACTCAAAATATTAAATTTTTACACCTTTGAGGGGCGCTACTGAGGTAACCGGGGTACCTGGGGCATTAAAAATTCTTGGAGATGCTTCCTTGCATCCGGATGAACAACATATGCTATTTTATTTCACCCTCTGAATATTTTCATTTTTCCTCAACTGGGCAAAATATGACCATGCGTACATTTGGATGAGCATGACATGATGAGAACGTAAAGCAATAGTTTCAACTTTGGCAAAAAAACATTTGACATGGACTTAAAGGCATAGAGGAAGCTTTTGAGGGTTTGGGATGGCATCATCAACCGAACTTGGTTTGATCCATGAACTTGTGTCCATCCAAAACTGTCAGAAAATGCAGCCGAATGGCTGTATGGTAGACTTTGCAGGGCTGTCGCGTAGGTCAAAACTGACCAGCAGGGTGATGTCATGCAAATCATGTTTATTTCATATCAAAACACTTGCATATATCAGATAAAAGCAGAATATAGATGTTATGAGGTGCTTGGTTTGATCCATGAACTTGTGTCCATCCAAAACTGTCAGAAAATGCAGCCGAATGGCTGTGTGGATGGTACTTTGCAGGGCTGTCGCGTAGGTCAAAACTGACCAGCAGGATGATGTCATGCAAATCATGTTTATTTCATATCAAAACACTTGCATATATCAGATAAAAGCACAATATCGATGTTATGAGGTGCTTGGTTTGATCCATGAACTTGTGTGCATCCAAAACTGTCACAAAATGCAGCTTTTTGACTCTAGTCCGGTCCGCCTGCCAGAAATATTTGTTCCGCCTGCTCCGCGTGTTAGTTTAGCCATTAAGTTTAGAACAAGTTCGCCACTGCACCCTATCAAAAAGACCTTGTTTGCGACTTGAACCAAGACAGAAGGTGCTTTGGAGGAACATGTCAGTGATATGTGTGAGTGTTTCAATAAAAGATGTTAAAATTCCTTGCATTGGTTAACAGTATTACGTACAGCTGCAGGCCAGTTTCATATTATTTTAGGGTCTTCGTGTAGCCAGTACAATTACATTTCTCTGTCCTTAATATTGCATTTCTGTAGTAAAGTGCAGTAGTAAGTGCAACGTCCCAGGTAGGCTACTGTATTTTCCTGCATATGAACTGTAAATAATGGAGTTACATTTTGTATTTGAATGTTTACCTAATTTTCTAGACAAACTGAAAAATGACAGCTGTCATCTCACATAGTTTACATTAGTCATAACTTCTCACAGATATGTTTATGGATGGATTTAATCTATCTATCTATCTATCTATCTATGCGTGTGTGTGTGTGTGTGTTATCCCTCTCTCAGTCCTTCTGTAAAGCACTGGAGTACCTGAGCTACATTTCTCAAAGTGAACCCTCATACAGAGACCCTACTTAGTACTACGCAGAGGCGCCTGGCGGTACAGCTACAAGGTCAACCTTAGCATAGATGAGTCCAGAATCCACGCCCCTCAGGTGAGTTGGAGTCCACCAGACCATGTTTTTGTAGGCCTCATGTAGGCCTACCAACATTGGTCATAACTTCTCACAAACATATATGTTTTTGGGTGGGTTTGATCTATCTGTCTATCTGTGTGTGTGTGTGTGTGTGTGTGTGTGTGTTATCCCTCTCTCAGTCCTTCTGTAAAGCACTGGAGTACCTGAGCTACATTTCTCAAAGTGAACCCTCATACAAAGACCCTACTGAGTACTACGCAGAGGCGCCTGGCGATACAGCTACAAGGTCAACCTCAGCATAGATGAATCCAGTATCCACGCCCCTCAGGTGAGTTGGAGTCCACCAGACCATGTTTTTGTAGGCCTCATGCCTCATGTAGGCCTACCAACATTGTCTTAATTTAAACCCAAGGAAGCCTGCTTTGCTGTGTGTGTGTATGTGTGTATGTGTGTGTGTGTGTGTGTGTGTGTGTGTGTCTATCTATCTGTGTGTGTGTGTGTGTGTGTGTGTGTATCTATCTGTGTGTGTATGTGTGTGTGTGTGTGTGTGTCTATCTGTATGTGTGTGTGTGTGTGTGTGTGTGTCTATCTCTCTCTCTGTGTGTGTGTGTGTGTGTGTGTGTGTGTGTGTCTATATATCTGTGTGTGTATGTTTGTGTGTCTATCTATCTGTGTGTATGTGTGGTGATCTATGTGTGTGTGTGTGTGTGTGTGTGTGTGTGTGTGTGTGTGTGTGTGTGTCTATCTATCTGTGTATGTTTGTGTGTGTGTCTGTGTGTGAGTGTGTGTGTATCTATCTATCTATCTGTTTGTGTGTGTGTCTATCTATCTGTCTGTGTGTATGTGTGTGTGTGTGTGTATTTATCCATTTATCTATCTATCTGTGTGTGTGATGTTTATGGATCAATTTGATCTATCTATCTATCTATCTATATCTATCTATATATATGTGTATGTGTGTGTGTGTGTGTGTGTGTGTGTGTGTGTGTGTTTTATCCCTCTCTCAGTCCTTCTGTAAAGCGTTGGAGTACCTGAGCTACATTTCTAAAGGTGAAATACAGAGACCCTACTGAGTACCTGAGCTACATTTCTCAAAGTGAACCCTCATACAGAGACCCTACTTAGTACTACGCAGAGGCGCCTGGCGGTACAGCTACAAGGTCAACCTCAGCATAGATGAGTCCAGATTCCACGCCCCTCAGTTGAGTTAGAGTCCACCAGACCATGTTTTTGTAGGCCTCATGTAGGCCTACCAACATTGTCTTAATTTAAACCCTGTGTGTGTGTGTGTGTTTGTGTGTGTGTGTGTGTGTGTGTGTGTATCTGTGTGTGTGTGTGTCTATCTACCTATCTGTGTGTGTGTGTGTGTGTGTGTGTCTGTGTCTGTATGTATCTATCTATCTATATGTGTGTGTGTGTCTATCTATCTGTGTGTGTGTGTGTGTGTGTGTGTGTGTCTATCTACCTATCTGTGTGTGTGTGTGTGTGTCTGTGTCTGTATGTATCTATCTATCTATATGTGTGTGTGTGTGTCTATCTATCTGTGTGTGTGTGTGTGTGTGTGTGTGTGTGTGTGTGTGTGTATCTACCTATCTGTGTGTGTGTGTGTCTGTGTCTGTATCTATCTATCTATCTATCTGTGTGTGTGTGTGTGTATCTGTGTGTGTGTGTGTGTGTGTGTATCTATCTATCTGTGTGTGTGTGTGTGTGTGTGTGTATCTATCTATCTGTGTGTGTGTGTCTGTGTGTATCTGTGTGTGTGTGTGTCTGTCTATATATCTGTGTCTGCCTGTGTGTGTATCTATCTTTCTATGTGTGTGTGTGTGTGTGTGTGTGTGTGTGTGTGTGTGTGTGTGTGTGTGTGCGCATTTGTGTGCGTTTGTGTATCTATCTGTGTGTGTGTGTGTGTGTGTGTGTCTATCTGTGTGTGTGTGTGTGTGTGTGTGTGTGTGTGTGTGTGTCTATCTACCTATCTGTCTGTGTGTGTGTGTGTGTGTGTATCTCTCTGTGTGTGTGTGTCTATCTGTGTGTGTGTGTGTGTATCTGTATGTATGTGTGTGTGTGTGTGTGTGTGTGTCTATCTATATGTGTGTGTCTGTGTGTGTGTATCTATCTATCTGTGTCTGTGTGTTTGTGTGTGAGTGTGTGTCTATCTATCTATCTCTGTGTGTGTGTGTATGTGTATTTATCTATCTATCTATCTGTCTATCTATCTATGTATCGATAGACAAACACACATTAGCAATTGTTGCTATAACCTGGCCAAACACATATTCTCTTGTATCACAAGATTAATGTTTATTAGTGAGTTGCTGTTGTTGTTGTTGTTGTTGTTGTTGCTCTTGTTGTTCTTGTTCTTGTTGTTCTTGTTGCTTCTCTTGTTGTTCTTGTTCTTGTTGTTCTTGTTGCTTCTCTTGTTGTTCTTGGTCTTGTTGTTGTTGTTGTTCTTGGTCTTGTTGTTGTTGTTGTTGCTTCTCTTGTTGTTCTTGGTCTTGTTGTTGTTGTTCTTGTTGTTGTTGTTGTTCTTGTTATTATTGTTCTTGTTCTTGGTGTTGTTTTTCTTGTTGTCCTTGTTCTTGTTCTTGTTTTTTCTTGTTCTTGATCTTGTTGATGTTGTTGTTTTTAGGGAAGGTCTTGTATGTTCCAGTCACATCTTAAATTCAGCCCTCTACTTCTACTTTTTCACAGGTATTTGCTCCTGATATCCTGACCAGCAGAACATGTACAGAAAGAAGTGTTCCACTACCAATTTCGCTCATCTGTGGTTCTCCTGACATGTTGGGAGAGCAGGGATTTCAATTCTGACTGCTCTTCAATTAACATAATCATCCTCAACATCCTCACATCCTCACATCTTGCGCATCCTCACATTCTGCACATCCTCACATCCTGTGGTTCACTGCAACGGGTAGTTACATCAGTACAGCGGGTCATTGGCGCATGAACTCTCCACATTGAAAGTTTACTGTTCCACACTGAGTAACATCTCATATTAATAGTTTGAATTTCTCCTTGGGCATCAATAAAGTATCTATCTATCTATTAGCACTATTTCGTAATTGTGCCACACTGACAAATTGCTGCTACTCTACTATTCAATGATTATTTTACCACACCAATGGTGTTCGATGAAATATACATCATGCACTCCGCGTGCAGACGGCAGTTGCAGGAATATGCTATCATCTTGAGCAATATCGTTATTTTTGCACTTAAACTTAACATTCCAGAATCACATCCAAAACTTTTCCACGTTGAGTGACTACCATTGTTTTTCCACTTAAAAATGAGTTTCTTTAAATGATACTGATAATTGTAACTAGATACTTGTTTGAGTTTATTATATTTATTGACTGGGGCTTGAGTCCTTCTTTTTATTTGCTTTCCTATGTATCAGTGTACAATGCACAATAAAGCATATTTAAAGAAGTCTCACTGATTTCTTTAAGTTGTGTTCTATGTTCTGACCACTAACTGACTGCACCCTGTTTATGACCAACAAGGTTAAGGTTAAATTAACCTCAGGTAAGTTTTTTCATCCCATGTAATATAATGTGTTGGTGTTATGAAATATTGGTGTCACCCCTACAAAGGCCTGACTGATTGGCGGCACCTGTAAGCATGGACCCTATTACTGTAAGTACAGCTACAGTCAGTAAGTGTCTGCTCCAAGATTCGGCATGCCGTGTTTGACGGATCTGGATAGGGCCCTTGCGATGGCAACTTCAAGCTGGTGTTTCACAAAACCAAGTTGCGGCATTATTTGGAGTGAGCCCTAGTACCATCTCCAAACTGAAGGTCAAATCTGTCTTCTACAGTTTTTCAGTCAAGGTTTGCAGGACAATATGGCTGACAGCTCTCTGCCCAGACAATCCGGAACAGACTGCACACAGCCAATCTCCGGTCTCATAGGGCAGCCAGGAGTCTTGCCATGACTGCCCTTCACCGTCAGGCCCATTTGCACTGGTGTCGGCAACACGTGCACTGGAACCTGAACATGTGGAGGAATGTTATGTTCAGTGATGTTTTCAGATTCTGGACTCATGGGATGGGATGCCGTCCCCCAGCAGTGTGTGAACAGGCTGGTGATTAGCTTGAGGAGAAGGTGCCAGGCTGTTGTGGCTGTGTGGTTTTTCCACATGCTACTGAGGCTTCTGTTTGTGAAATGAATTGTTAAATTGCCAATATGTCTTGTTTCTTCAAACGTCAATCATCCAATACATCAAATACCAAACGAGTCAATGGCAGAATACGCGGTTTGGCATTGGCAGAGAAGATTAGGCAAACATTTCATGGGTGCAACCTACATATTCAGCTCTGCTGCTCATCCCACAAGTGCATGTTCCTTACAAATGGGGCCTTTGAAAGGGAACTAAACAGGCTTTCCAACGGTATAAGATGTATTGCCAAAAAGAATGGTTGCCACAGAGAAATTATCTACCAAACACAAATGTCCTTACTTTTTGTGCTAAGTTTTATTTGTAGTTCTCTACAACCTCTTCCTCTTCACCTAAGATTGAGATGGCATCCAACTCAAGCCTGGCCTTCCTAACGTCCACCATGCATCATTTCCCATTTATTAATCTGGCAGACACTTTTATCCAAAACAACATTTAAGCTACAGAGCTACATCAATAGAATAACATTTAAGCAGTGCAGAGGAGACCTTAACTAGGAATTACCACAGCATCTGTCAGTACTCGTACTAGAGGATAAGAGTGCCTACATTTTAAGGACTAGTCGAAGTATAGTAGGAGGAGATGTGGTAGAAGTGGAGGGAAGAGTATGGTAAGTGCATAGCCACATACAAGACAAGGTGGTTGCTCCTGCACCATGTCGCAAAGCGGTCCACCAGTTGCCTGTACTCCTCACCATCACTGACACACCCCACAATTGCAGAATCATCTGAGAACCTCTGTAGGTGACATGACTCAGTTGTACTAGAAGTCTGAGGTGTACAGTGTGAAGTAGAAAGGAGACAGCATACTCCCCTGTAGTGCTCCTACGCCACTGACCACTTGACCAGACACACCCTTTCAGTTGCACAACCTATGTACTCAAAACTACATGAGGTTGTGGAGGTGTCTACCTGAATCTTCTCATGTAGCAGCATAGGCTGTATGGTGTTAAAACCACTTGAGAAATCAATGAACATGATCCT
>NW_027468681.1:0-33842 GCF_046254945.1 Alosa pseudoharengus
TTGTTGATAGGGTTCCTGCCTAACTGTAATTGCTGTGTTAATTCAGGTTCTGCGTTGTTAATAGGGTTCCTTTGTGGCCTTCCTGTTAGTTGCTGTGTTAAAGGATAATTCCGGTATTTAGCACTTTGAGTCCCTTTTCTGGTTTGTTTTGGATGAACTAGAGTGGTGGACACTGAAATTTTGACGATGGATCCTGTCTCGACTTTCTGATTCGTTTTGAATCGCCTTTGACTGGTTGGCTATGGGCATGCACAAACATGTCCTTAAAACAATCCTTAATGTTCATTTTTAAAACTGTGCAACTCACTCATGCGGTGTCAACCACTCTAGTTCATCCAAAACAAACCAGAAAAGGGACTCAAAGTGCTAAATACCGGAATTATCCTTTAATTCAGGTTCTGCGTTGTTAATAGGGTTCCTCTGTGGCCTTCCTGTTAGTTGCTGTGTTAATTCAGGTTCTGTGTTGTTAATAGGGTTCCTCCATGGCCTTCCTGTTAGTTGCTGTGTTAATTCAGGTTCTGTGTTGTTAATAGGGTTCCTCCATGGCCTTCCTGTTAGTTGCTGTGTTAATTCAGGTTCTGCGTTGTTAATAGGGTTCCTCTGTGGCCTTCCTGTTAGTTAAACTTCTTCTCAACAGGGTTGTAGTTGTGTGGCTCAGCTGCCTCCTCGAAGCTCCATCTGCTCCACCTCTTGGTGGGGACTCCCTGTCTGTCTGTCTCTGTGTGTGTGTATGTCTGTGTGTGTGTGTCTGTCTGTTTGTGTGTCTGTGTGCCTGCCTCAGCACTAATAGAGCAGGGTGCTGGACCGGACTAAAGGCCCATTCACACCAAGAACGATAACGATAACGATAACTATAAATAAATATCGTTCTCGTTAATATGAATGACGACGTTCACACATAAACTATAACGATAACGACATGAAGAACGATATCGTTGGGGATCACTTTCAGAGCGATTTTCAGAACGATAAAATGCTAATAGCCAATCAGAACCCATCACATTTTAACCGTCACATTCATTAACACAAGAGAAACTTTGCTTATCGTTGTTCAGTGTGAACGCTTTTATCGTTATGGTTATAGTTATCGTTATCGTTATCGTTCTTGGTGTGAATAGGCCTTTAGAGTAAAAGAATGGAGAAAAGGCCACACTTGCATAAGCCACTTGCATTACCACTGCATAAGTACATTTGTATTGCACAGATGCAGGACCGTACGGGAACATCAGGCCTGTATCTTGGGCCTTCTGTGGTGTGTTTGTAAAGTTGAAAATGACTGGAATCTACAATTTTCACCGAAGTGATTCTCTTCCCGAAATGCATCTAAGGCTGCCTTACATGTTCCCTGGGGATGGTCTCTGATCTCCTACATCTTGGTCTCTTTCTTGGCAATGTCAATTTGTTCTCATCAGATTAGGAGAAGCACTACTGTTTGATGGCCTTGGCTCAGATTCCACCAAAGAAATTCACAGTGAGTGCATGATTTCTATGTTTCATTTAGTGCTATTGAAAATTGTAAATTCTTCTGCAGTGTTTTTTATTTAATAGATAAATGGTTCTAATCTTATACAGGATACTTGGTGTTGTAGATCCTGTATCCTGGCGTTATATTCTCCTCTGTAGACATACAAGTCTAGGAGAAAGAAAGGGATGTCTTGAAAAAGGCACCAGACAATTTTAGATCATACAGTATGGAATAAGCACCTAACATTTTATTTGTGAGTTTATGTCTGGTATGTGTGTGTTAATGATGTTGTATGGAATCATTTCTCAAAATTTTCTCTATATTATCTCTCATCAGACAACAACAACGGTGAGGAGGAGGATAAGAGAGAGATGAGACCAACCGGGCACCATTTGATCTAACTGAAGGAGAATCAGAACTTGTATCCCGGGTTCAACGTAGAGTACGCCGGGGGACCTTTCGCCCTTTTCTTCCTGGCCGAATACGCCAACATTCTCTTCATAAATACCCTATCAGCAGTGCTCTTTATAGGGGCCTCACACTTCCCCTCATTTCCTGAATTTACTACCATTAGCATCATATTTAAAGCAGCCCTTCTTTCTGGGCTATTCCTGTGGGTTCGGGCCTCCTACCCACGATTCCGATATGACCAACTAATACATCTAGTGTGAAAAAACTTCCTCCCCCTTACACTAGCACTGATCCTCTGACATATTTCCCTTCCAGTGGGAACTGCAGGTCTCCCTCCCCAATTCTAGATAGACCCGGAGCTGTGCCTGAACGCCTAAGGGCCACTTTGATAGAGTGAACCACGGGGTTAGACTCCCCCCGGCTCCTTAGAAAAAAGGGATTCGAACCCATCCTCCAGAGATCAAAACTCTGGGTGCTTCCACTACACCACTTTCTAGTAAGGTCAGCTAAATAAGCTTTCGGGCCCATACCCCGAACATGTTGGTTAAAATCCTTCCCCTACTAATGAACCCTTACGTACTCACAATCCTACTGTCTAGCCTGGGCCTAGGAACTACAATAACCTTTGCAAGCTCCCACTGACTGTTAGCATGAATGGGTCTGGAAATTAACACCCTCGCCATCGTCCCCATAATGGCCTACCAGCATCACCCCCGAGCCGTAGAAGCCACAACCAAGTACTTCCTCACACAAGCCACAGCAGCAGCTATACTTCTATTTGCTAGCACTACCAACGCATGAATCACTGGACAGTGAGAAATTACCCAACTTTCCCACCCCATCGCCTCTTCCATCGCCGTTACGGCCTTGGCACTAAAAATTGGGCTGGCCCCCATGCACTTCTGACTTCCCTGAAGTTCTCCAGGGAATCACACTGACCACAGGACTAGTGTTATCTACTTGACAAAAACTAGCCCCATTCGCACTAATCCTTCAAGTTGCGGATAACGCCCACCCTTACTTACTTACAACACTAGCAATCTCTTCTACATTAGTAGGAGGCTGAGGGGGGCCTTAATCAAACCCAACTACGCAAAATCCTGGCATACTCCTCAATCGCACATCTAGGGTGAATAATTCTAGTGGCCCAAATGGCCCCCCAAATAACACTAATAGCCCTAATTACCTACATTGCCATAACAACAGCCGCCTTCCTCACCCTAAACAATGTTGGCTCAACCAAAACTATTACCCTCGCCTCAACCTGAACTAAAGCCCCCACCCTGACCGCACTGGCCTGCCTTATTCTTCTCTCATTAGGGGGCTTACCCCCACTAACCGGATTCATGCCTAAATGACTAATTCTCCAAGAAGTCACCAGCCAGGGATTTCCTCTCACTGCCACCGTGATAGCCCTTACAGCCCTATTAAGTCTTTATTTCTACCTTCGACTAAGCTACGCCATAACCCTTACCCTCTCCCCCTACACCATTAACTCCACTGCCCCCTGACGAACCGCAACTAAACAGCCTTCCCTCCCCCCTATCCGCGGCTATCGTTTTATCAACCTGCCTCCTCCCCCTTACCCCAACCGCCCTGGCCCTTTTAGCCTAGGGGCTTAGGATAGCATTTAGACCATGAGCCTTCAAAGCTCCAAGCAGGAGTGAAAATCTCCTAGCCCCTGATAAGACTTGCAGGGATTTATCCCACATCTTCTGGATGCAACCCAGACACTTTAATTAAGCTAAAGCCTTTCTAGATGGGAAGGCCTCGATCCTACAAACTCTTAGTTAACAGCTAAGCGCCCTAACCAGCGAGCATATATCTACTTTCCCCGCCGTCCGGGAGAGAGGCGGAGAAAGCCCCGGCAGGCGTTAACCTGCGTCTTCAGGTTTGCAACCTGACATGAACTTCACCACAGAGCTTGTGGTAAGAAGAGGAGTTAAACCTCTGTCCTCGGAGCTACAATCCGCCGCCTAAACCTTCGGCCATCCTACCTGTGGCAATTACACGTTGATTTTTCTCAACTAATCATAAAGATATTGGTACCCTTTACCTAGTATTTGGTGCCTGAGCAGGGATAGTAGGCACTGCCTTAAGTCTCTTAATCCGAGCAGAACTGAGCCAACCCGGGGCACTTCTCGGAGACGATCAGATCTATAACGTCATCGTTACGGCGCACGCCTTCGTAATAATCTTCTTCATAGTAATGCCAATTCTAATTGGTGGCTTTGGGAACTGACTAGTCCCCCTTATGATCGGGGCACCAGACATGGCATTCCCACGAATGAACAACATGAGCTTCTGACTACTTCCGCCTCATTCCTCCTCCTTCTTGCCTCATCCGGGGTTGAGGCCGGGGCAGGAACCGGATGAACAGTCTACCCGCCCTTGGCAGGTAATCTTGCCCACGCCGGAGCGTCCGTCGATCTAACTATCTTCTCTCTTCATCTAGCAGGTATCTCATCAATTCTTGGGGCCATTAATTTTATTACCACAATTATTAATATGAAACCCCCTGCAATCTCACAATATCAAACACCCCTATTTGTGTGATCCGTGCTTGTAACGGCCGTTCTCCTTCTTCTCTCACTCCCTGTGTTAGCTGCTGGGATTACAATGCTCCTAACAGACCGAAATCTAAATACGACCTTCTTTGACCCGGCAGGGGGAGGGGACCCAATTCTATATCAACACCTATTCTGATTCTTTGGCCACCCGGAAGTTTACATTTTAATCCTACCAGGATTTGGAATGATCTCCCACATTGTAGCCTATTATTCCGGCAAAAAAGAACCTTTCGGATACATGGGAATGGTATGAGCCATGATGGCCATCGGACTTCTAGGGTTTATCGTATGAGCCCACCACATGTTCACCGTAGGAATGGATGTAGACACACGAGCCTACTTTACATCAGCAACAATGATTATTGCTATTCCCACCGGAGTAAAAGTCTTTAGCTGACTTGCGACACTGCACGGGGGCTCAATCAAATGGGATACTCCCCTTCTTTGAGCTCTGGGCTTCATTTTCCTATTCACGGTCGGGGGGCTCACAGGGATTGTACTAGCCAATTCCTCCCTAGACATTGTTCTACACGACACATACTACGTAGTAGCACACTTCCACTATGTTCTGTCAATGGGTGCTGTGTTTGCCATCATGGCCGCATTCATGCACTGATTCCCGCTATTTTCAGGATACACCCTTCACAGCACCTGAACAAAAATCCACTTTGGGGTTATGTTCGTAGGGGTAAATCTAACTTTCTTCCCACAGCACTTCCTGGGGCTAGCCGGAATGCCACGACGGTACTCGGACTACCCAGATGCCTACACCCTTTGAAACACGGTGTCTTCAATCGGGTCATTAATCTCTTTAGTAGCAGTAATTATGTTCTTATTTATTCTTTGAGAAGCATTTGCCGCCAAACGAGAAGTATCATCAGTAGAGCTTACCATGACGAACGTAGAATGACTACACGGCTGCCCACCTCCTTACCACACCTTTGAAGAGCCGGCTTTCGTGCAAGTACAAGCAAAATAACGAGAAAGGGAGGAATCGAACCCCCGTGAGATGGTTTCAAGCCAAACTGCATGGCCACTCTGCCACTTTCTTAAATAAGACACTAGTAAAACGATTACCTTGCCTTGTCGAGGCAAAATTGTGGGTTAAACTCCCGCGTGTCTTAGCCCAGAGCTAAATGGCACATCCCTCACAACTAGGATTGCAAGACGCGGCCTCCCCTGTAATAGAAGAACTCCTACATTTCCACGACCACGCCCTAATGATCGTACTCCTAATTAGCACACTGGTTCTTTACATTATTGTGTCAATGGTTTCCACCAAACTTACTGACAAATACATTCTAGATTCTCAAGAAATTGAAATTGTGTGAACTGTCCTGCCGGCAGTAATCCTTATTTTAATTGCACTTCCCTCCCTACGGAATTCTTTACCTCATGGACGAGATTAACGACCCCCATCTAACTATTAAAGCCATGGGACACCAGTGATACTGAAGCTATGAGTACACAGACCTACGAAGACCTTGGCTTCGACTCCTATATGGTTCCTACACAAGACCTAGTACCAGGACAATTCCGACTACTAGAAACAGACCACCGAATGGTTGTTCCAATAGAATCTCCTATTCGAGTTCTTGTATCAGCGGAAGACGTACTTCACTCCTGAGCTGTTCCAGCACTAGGAGTAAAAAATAGACGCAGTACCAGGACGCCTGAATCAAACCGCCTTTATCGCCTCCCGTCCCGGTGTATTCTACGGGCAATGCTCTGAAATTTGTGGTGCAAATCACAGCTTTATGCCAATTGTGGTAGAGGCTGTTCCTCTAGAACACTTTGAAAACTGATCCTCACTCATACTTGAAGACGCCTCACTAGGAAGCTAAACTGGGCCTAGCGTCAGCCTTTTAAGCTGAAGATTGGTGGCCCCCAACCACCTCTAGTGACATGCCTCAATTGAACCCCGCTCCTTGATTTGCAATTCTTGTCTTCTCTTGACTAATTTTCCTAACAGTCATCCCCCCAAAAGTCCTAGCCCATAATTTCAACAATGAACCTACAACTGTAGGAGCTGAAAAAGCTAAACCTGAACCCTGAAACTGACCATGATACTAAGCTTCTTTGACCAATTCATGAGCCCCTCTTACCTAGGTATTCCCCTTATTGCGGTAGCAATCGCACTCCCATGAACTTTATACCCCACCCCTACAACACGATGATTGAACAATCGAGTATTAACCCTTCAAGGCTGATTTATTAATCGATTCACACAACAACTTCTTCTTCCTATTAACCCAGGAGGACACAAATGAGCAGTTCTGCTTACATCTTTAATGCTCTTCCTTATTACTATCAACATGTTAGGACTTCTCCCCTACACATTTACACCAACTACACAACTTTCTCTTAATATGGGCCCTTGCCGTCCCTCTGTGACTAGCCACAGTAATCATCGGTATGCGAAACCAACCTACAGCTGCCCTAGGACATCTCCTCCCCGAGGGCACCCCAGCACCACTTATTCCTGTACTAATTATTATCGAAACGATTAGCCTGTTTATCCGACCCTTAGCCCTTGGAGTCCGACTAACTGCCAACCTAACAGCTGGCCACCTACTCATCCAACTAATTGCTACAGCAGCATTTGTTCTTCTCCCAATTATGCCAACCGTGGCCATCTTAACAGCCACAATCTTATTCTTACTCACTCTTCTAGAAGTTGCCGTAGCAATGATTCAGGCATATGTCTTCGTCCTACTCTTAAGCCTATACCTACAAGAAAACGTCTAATGGCCCACCAAGCACACGCATACCACATGGTAGACCCAAGCCCTGACCGCTCACCGGAGCAATTGGCGCCCTGCTGCTAACATCCGGCACTGCAATTTGATTCCACTTCCATTCAACCCTCCTTATAACTCTAGGCCTAGTACTAACCCTCCTAACTATATACCAATGATGACGGGACATTGTCCGAGAAGGGACCTTCCAAGGCCACCACACCCCTCCAGTTCAAAAAGGACTACGTTACGGGATGATCCTGTTCATTACCTCAGAAGTATTCTTCTTTGCAGGATTTTCTGAGCCTTCTACCACTCAAGCCTAGCACCAACCCCTGAACTAGGAGGTTGCTGACCCCCAACAGGAATCACACCCCCTGGACCCATTCGAAGTACCACTATTGAATACAGCCGTCCTTCTGGCCTCCGGTGTAACTGTGACATGAGCCCATCACAGCCTTATAGAAGGAGAACGAAAACAAGCCATCCAATCTCTTACCCTTACAATCCTTCTGGGCTTCTACTTTACTTTCTTACAAGCCTAGAATACTATGAAGCCCCCTTTACGATCGCAGATGGAGTATATGGATCAACATTCTTTGTGGCCACAGGATTCCACGGCCTACACGTAATTATTGGCTCAACATTCCTGGCTGTTTGTCTTCTACGTCAAGTACTCTACCACTTTACTTCAAACCACCACTTTGGATTCGAGGCCGCCGCCTGATACTGACACTTTGTTGACGTAGTATGACTATTCTTATACGTCTCTATCTACTGATGAGGATCATAATCTTTCTAGTATAAAAGACAGTACAGGTGGCTTCCAACAATCTAATCTTGGTTAAAGTCCAAGGAAAGATAATGAGTCTAATTATAACTATCCTAGCAATCACATCAGTACTATCAATCATTTTAATTATTGTTTCGTTCTGACTACCACAAATAAACCCCGACGCAGAAAAACTTTCACCTTACGAATGTGGATTTGACCCCCTAGGATCTGCCCGACTGCCCTTCTCCCTGCGGTTTCTCCTAGTAGCTATTCTATTCTTACTATTTGACCTAGAGATCGCATTACTACTTCCCCTCCCCTGAGGAAATCAACTGCTCGACCCACTAACAACCGTCTCATGGGCCACCGCCATCCTTGTTCTCCTAACATTAGGTTTAGTCTATGAGTGAATGCAGGGGGGCCTTGAATGAGCCGAATAGGGAATTAGTCCAACTAAAGACTTCTGATTTCGGCTCAGACAATTATGGTTAAAGTCCATAACTCCCTTATGACCCCGGTACACTTCAGTTTTAGCATAGCATTTATCCTAGGCCTAATGGGCCTGGCATTTCACCGAACCCACCTTCTCTCTGCTCTACTATGTTTAGAGGGCATGATGCTATCACTCTTTCTTGCTCTCTCTTTATGAACCCTACAAACAGAAGCAACAAACTTCTCTGCAGCGCCCATATTACTCCTCGCCTTCTCTGCTTGTGAAGCCAGCACTGGTCTTGCCCTACTAGTAGCAACAGCTCGAACCCACGGAACAGACCGACTACAAAGCCTTAACCTCCTGCAATGTTAAAAAGTGTTAATCCCAACTCTAATGCTCTTCCCAACGATCTGGTTAACACCCAAAAAATGACTTTGGACATCTGCCGTATCCTACAGCCTAGTTATTGCCCTACTGAGTCTAACCTGACTCAACTGGACAGCAGAAACAGGGTGAACCTGCCAAACAGCTATATAGCAATTTGACCCCCTTTCTGCCCCCCTTCTAGTCCTAACATGTTGACTCCTCCCTCTAATAATCCTCGCAAGCCAAAACCACACGCAGTCTGAACCTGCCTCCCGGCAACGTATATACCTTAGCCTCCTGGCCTCCCTTCAAACCTTCCTTATTATAGCATTCGGGGCCACAGAAATTATTATGTTTTATATTATATTTGAAGCAACCCTTGTCCCCACTCTTATTATTATTACCCGATGAGGTAATCAAGCAGAACGCCTAAAATGCGGGCACCTACTTCTTATTTTACACTTTAGCGGGATCCCTCCCACTATTTAGTTGCACTACTAACCCTACAAAATTCAACAGGAAGTTTATCAATGATTACCCTAAACTTTTGTCAACCTTTAACTCTGATCTCTTGGGGGGACAAAATCTGGTGAGCAGGCTGCTTAGTGGCATTCCTCGTAAAAATACCCCTCTATGGCGTTCATCTCTGACTACCAAAGGCGCACGTAGAAGCCCCTATTGCCGGGTCAATAGTCCTGGCCGCAGTTTTACTAAAACTTGGGGGTTACGGCATGATTCGAATGACCACAGTCCTTGACCCCCTCACCAAAGAAATAGCCTATCCTTTCATCGTGCTCGCCCTCTGGGGAATCATCATAACAGGATCTATCTGTTTACGCCAAACAGACCTAAAATCACTAATCGCTTACTCCTCAGTAAGCCACATAGGCCTAGTAGCTGGGGGTATTCTTATTCAAACCCCCTGAGGCCTAACCGGAGCAATTATTTTAATAATTGCCCACGGACTAGTCTCATCGGCATTATTCTGTCTGGCAAACACAAGCTATGAACGAACACACAGCCGAACCATGGTCCTAGCACGAGGCATGCAAATACTATTCCCCCTAACAGCCACATGATGATTTATTGCTAACTTAGCCAATCTTGCACTCCCCCCACTCCCTAATCTTATGGGAGAAGTAATAATCATTACAACCATGTTTAACTGATCTCCTTGAACCCTCGTCCTAACAGGGCTCGGCACCCTGATCACAGCCGGCTACTCCCTCTACATGTTCCTAATGACTCAGCGAGGCCCAGTACCAGCACATATTACAGGATTAACCCCTTATCACACACGAGAGCACCTTTTAATTGCCCTTCACTTAATCCCAGTTATCTTACTTATCCTTAAACCAGAGTTCATGTGAGGATGATTCTACTGCAGGTATAGTTTAACGAAAATGTTGGATTGTGATTCCAAAGACAGGAGTTCAAACCTCCTTATCCGCCGAGAGAGGCCTGTAGCAATAGAGACTGCTAATCTCTACCCCCGCAGTTAGAGTCTGCGGCTCACTCGGCCTTTGAAGGATAACAGTCATCCGTTGGTCTTAGGAACCAAAAACTCTTGGTGCAAATCCAAGCAGAGGCTATGCAAACCACACTGATTTTATCATCATCACTTACACTAATCTTTGCCCTCCTAGCCTACCCTATTCTTACAACGATTGACCCTACACCAAAACCCCCCGGTTGAGCCGTGTCCCACGTAAAAACCGCAGTTAGTGCCGCATTCGTGGTCAGTCTTTTACCCTTATTCATCTTTCTAGATCAGGGAGTAGAGACAATCGTTACCACCTGACACTGAATAAACACATCCACTTTCAACATTAGCATTAGCCTAAAGTTCGATGCCTATTCAATTATCTTTACGCCCATCGCCCTTTACGTGACCTGATCCATCCTTGAATTTGCCTCCTGATACATACACGCGGACCCCTACATGAACCGATTCTTTAAATACCTCCTCATGTTCTTAATTGCTATAATTATCTTAGTTACAGCCAACAACATATTCCAACTATTTATTGGTTGAGAAGGAGTAGGAATTATGTCCTTCCTACTAATCGGCTGATGATACGGCCGAGCCGATGCCAACACTGCAGCCTTGCAAGCCGTAATTTATAACCGAGTAGGAGACATCGGACTAATTATAAGCATGGCCTGGTTTGCCATGAATCTTAATTCATGAGAAATACAACAAATCTTTGCACTCTCCCACAACATAGACATAACCCTCCCCCTTCTAGGCCTAATCATTGCCGCAACAGGCAAGTCGGCCCAATTCGGACTTCACCCTTGACTGCCTTCCGCAATGGAAGGTCCTACGCCAGTCTCCGCCCTACTGCACTCAAGCACAATGGTCGTAGCAGGAATCTTCCTCCTTATTCGACTGCACCCTCTTACCCAATCTAACCCCACAGCATTAACCATTTGCTTATGTCTAGGTGCACTAACAACACTATTCACTGCCACATGTGCTCTCACCCAGAATGACATTAAAAAAATCGTAGCCTTCTCTACTTCAAGTCAGCTGGGACTTATGATGGTAACAATTGGGCTTAATCAGCCCCAATTAGCCTTCTTCCACATTTGCACCCATGCCTTCTTCAAAGCAATACTCTTCCTCTGCTCCGGATCAGTAATCCACAGCCTTAACGACGAACAAGACATCGGAAAATAGGAGGCCTGCACAAACCTAGCACCTTTTACATCTACCTGTCTGACAATTGGAAGCCTAGCTCTAACAGGAACCCCCTTCCTGGCCGGCTTCTTCTCAAAAGATGCCATCATCGAAGCCCTAAACACCTCTTACCTAAACGCCTGAGCCCTTGTCCTCACTCTAATTGCAACCTCTTTCACGGCTGTCTATAGCTTCCGAGTTGTATTCTTTGTTACCATGGGAACCCCCCGATTCATGCCTCTCTCTCCAATCAACGAAAATGACCCTGCGGTTATCAACCCAATTAAACGACTGGCCTGAGGCAGCATTGTAGCAGGACTAATTCTTATTTCAAACACCCTCCCTACAAAAACACCCATTATAACCATACCCCCTATACTAAAACTAGCTGCTCTTATCGTCACAATCATTGGACTTCTAACAGCCATAGAACTAGCCGCCCTTACTGCCAAACAATTTAAACCTACCCCAATCATTAAACTACACAACTTCTCAAATATACTTGGCTACTTCCCCGCAACAGTACACCGCCTGGCCCCTAAAACTAAACCTGGTTTTAGGCCAAACAATGGCCAACCAACTAGTAGACCAATCCTGATTTGAAGCCGCAGGCCCCAAAGGGCTAGCTTCAGCCAGGCAAAAATATCCGCCGCCACTAGCGACGCCCAACGAGGGATCATCAAGACATATCTAATAATCTTCATAATCACCACAGGACTGGCCACCCTTTTAGCCTCTACCTAAACAGCCCGTAAAGCCCCCCGACTTAAACCACGAGTCAACTCTAACACTACAAATAGGGTTAGCAATAAAACTCAAGCGCATAACACTATCATAACACCCCCTGAAGCATAAAGCATAGAAACCCCACCAACATCTCCCCGAACCATCAACAATTCTTTACAGCTACTCAACACCCCCGCACTAAAATCATATCATGACGAGCCAAAATAAAGTAGCCCTGCAACGACTACCACAAAGTAGAACATTGCATGCTCAAAGACAGACGCATCCCCCCAGCTTTCAGGGTGCGGGTCAGCTGCCAAGGCAGCCGAATACCCAAAAACTACTAACATCCCCCCTAAATAAATTAAGAAAAGAGCCAAGGCCAGAAACGGAGACCCAAACATTGCTAAAACAGCACAACCCGCTCCAGAAGACATCACTAACCCTAATGCCGCGAAATACGGGGCAGGATTGGATGCAACACCTACCATCCCTAAAACAAACCCAAATAATCAAAGACACACAAAGTATACCATAATTTCTACCCGGATTCTAACCGAGACCAATGACTCGAAAAACCACCGTTGTTATTCAACTATAGAAACCCTAATGGCAAGCCTACGAAAAACCCACCCACTCCTAAAAATCGCTAACGACGCACTAGTCGACCTCCCAGCCCCTTCTAACATTTCAGTCTGATGAAACTTCGGCTCACTTTTAGGGCTGTGTTTAGCAGCACAAATTTTAACAGGATTATTCCTGGCTATACACTACACTTCTGACATCGCAACTGCATTCTCTTCTGTTGCCCACATTTGCCGTGACGTAAACTACGGCTGACTGATCCGAAGCATGCACGCAAACGGAGCATCATTCTTCTTTATCTGCATTTACGCCCACATTGGCCGAGGACTTTACTACGGCTCATACCTTTACAAAGAGACATGAAACATTGGAGTAGTCCTTCTCCTTCTTGTTATGATGACTGCCTTTGTAGGCTACGTTCTCCCCTGAGGACAAATGTCTTTCTGAGGGGCCACTGTAATTACCAACTTATTATCTGCCGTCCCATATGTGGGGGGCGCACTAGTAGAGTGAATCTGAGGGGGCTTCTCCGTAGATAACGCCACTCTAACCCGATTCTTCGCATTCCACTTCCTATTCCCTTTCGTAATTGCAGGGGCCACAATCCTCCACCTTTTATTCCTACACGAAACAGGATCAAATAACCCTGCCGGCCTTAACTCGGACGCCGATAAAATTTCATTCCACCCATACTTCTCCTACAAAGACCTTCTAGGCTTCGCAGTTATACTACTAGCACTAACCTCATTAGCCCTCTTTTCACCCAACTTACTAGGAGACCCAGATAATTTTACACCCGCCAACCCCATGGTCACCCCACCCCATATTAAACCAGAGTGATACTTCCTATTTGCCTACGCCATCCTGCGTTCAATCCCCAACAAATTAGGCGGAGTACTAGCCCTTCTATTCTCCATTTTAGTACTAATGGTTGTTCCCATTCTACACACCTCAAAGCAACGAGGTCTAACATTCCGACCTATTACACAATTCCTATTCTGAACTTTAGTAGCAGACGTCATCATCTTGACATGAATCGGAGGAATACCAGTAGAACACCCATACGTCATTATCGGGCAAGTAGCCTCAGTCATCTACTTCTCTGTATTCTTAGTTCTCGCCCCGCTAGCCGGATGAATAGAGAACAAAGCCCTAGAATGAAACTGCCCCAGTAGCTTAGTTCAAAGCGCCGGTTTTGTAATCCGGAGACCGGAGGTTAAAGTCCTCCCTGAGGCCCAGAAAAGAAAGATTTTAACTTCCACCTCTAACTCCCAAAGCTAGTATTCTAAGTTAAACTATTCTCTGGCGACACGCCGCCCGCCGCCCGCCGCCAAATATATGTACTTTGGTATACAAATGTTGTATACTCATAGTATGTACAATATCCATGCACAGATGGTATAGTACATACTATGTATAATTATACATATATATATGGTGTAGGTACATACTATGTATAATCCCCATTCATATTATGTCAGGTAAATGACTGCTTTACATTACATAACTGAATCTAAGAACAACACAATAATAACCAAATAACAATAAATAAGGACAAAGCAAGTAATAATTGAACTAAGGTATACATAAGCATTAAATTAAGATTCAGAATATAAATAAGAAAACCTGATAAATAGATTAATCCCTATTACTCCATCAAACCATTTTCCTTGCGTTACCCATCAAAAATAGATATATACTTATTTAATGTAGTGAGAACCGACCAACACGACTAAATCGTGCATACTCTTAATGATAAGATCACGGACAAAAATTGTGGGGGTTTCACAGAATGAACTATTCCTGGCATTTGGTTCCTATTTCAGGGCCATAAATTTATAATCCCCCTAAGAATTGAACTTTCCAGGCATAAGTTAATGGTGGCATACTAACGACTCGTTACCCACCATGCCGGGCGTTCACTATACATGCATCTGGTTCCTTTTTTTTCCTTCACTTTCACTTGGCATTTGGCGACTCCTTCCTAATGTTAACGTTTAAAGGGTGTACATTTCCTTGAATGAGAAATAACTGTCCAATACTCCATCAACATTCATCGAAGAACCACATAAGTGATATCAGGTGCATAATAGATCAGTTCTCAACCCACACTACCCTATTATACTGCCCCCCTTCTTTGGAAAACTAGGAGGTTTTTTCGCGCGACAAACCCCCCTACCCCCTACGCCCGAAAAAGTCTAATATTCATGTCAAACCCCGAAACCATGAAAGACTCGACTGGCGTCTTCAACGAGTTCTGTTACGTGTTGGTATATATAGTGTTGCAAAAAGATGTTACTGTGTGGCTAGTGTAGCTTAAGCAAAGCATAACACTGAAGATGTTAAGATGGGCCGTAGAAAGCCCCACGGGCACAAAGGTTTGGTCCTGACTTTATTATCAGCTTTAACCCAATTTACACATGCAAGCCTCCGCACCCCTGTGAGGATGCCCTCAATCCCCCGTCCGGGGACGAGGAGCCGGTATCAGGCACACTTTTTAGCCCAAGACGCCTTGCTTAGCCACACCCCCAAGGGAATTCAGCAGTGATAGACATTAAGCCATAAGTGAAAACTTGACTTAGTCAGGGTTAAGAGGGCCGGTAAAACTCGTGCCAGCCACCGCGGTTATACGAGAGGCCCTAGTTGATTCACTCGGCGTAAAGAGTGGTTATGGAGAATAAAATACTAAAGCCGAAGACCCCTTAGGCCGTCATACGCACCTAGGGGCTCGAATTATAGACACGAAAGTAGCTTTACCCCTTCCCACCAGAACCCACGACAGCTGGGACACAAACTGGGATTAGATACCCCACTATGCCCCGCCGTAAACTTAGATATTCCAGTACAACAAATATCCGCCAGGGGACTACGAGCGCCAGCTTAAAACCCAAAGGACTTGGCGGTGCTTCAGACCCCCCTAGAGGAGCCTGTTCTAGAACCGATAACCCCCGTTCAACCTCACTACTCCTTGCTTTTCCCGCCTATATACCACCGTCGCCAGCTTACCCTGTGAAGGTACTACAGTAAGCAGAATGAGTAATACTCAAAACGTCAGGTCGAGGTGTAGCGTACGAAGTAGGAAGAAATGGGCTACACTATCTGATCCAGATTATTCACGGAAGGTTGTCTGAAACGACAATCCGAAGGTGGATTTAGCAGTAAAGGGGGAATAGAGTGCCCCCTTGAAGCCGGCTCTGAAGCGCGCACACACCGCCCGTCACTCTCCCCAACAACCGCCTACACCAAGGTAAATAACACAACATCCGTCACAAGGGGAGGCAAGTCGTAACATGGTAAGTGTACCGGAAGGTGCACTTGGAATAATCAGGGTGTGGCTGAGACAGTTAAGCGACTCCCTTACACCGAGAAGACATCCATGCAAGTTGGATCACCCTGAACTAAACAGCTAGCTCAGACTATAAAAACCAAATTAAAGATATGATAGTCCTACAAAAAGCTAAAAGCACAGACTAAACCATTCGACCACCCCAGTACGGGCGACAGAAAAGGAAATAAAGACGCTATAGACAAAGTACCGCAAGGGAAAGCTGAAAGAGAAATGAAATAACGCACTAAAGTAGATAAAAGCAGAGACTACATCTCGTACCTTTTGCATCATGATCTAGCCAGTAACCTCAAGCAAAGAGACCTCTAGTTTGAACCCCCGAAACCGGACGAGCTACTCCGGGGCAGCCTATTATAGGGCCAACCCGTCTCTGTGGCAAAAGAGTGGGAAGACCCCCGAGTAGAGGTGAAAGACCTACCGAGTCAGGTTATAGCTGGTTGCCCAAGAAATGAATAGAAGTTCAGCCCCGCTGCGCCCTCGCCCACAACAGTTTTACTTAAACAAGGCACAAAGGACACCCGCGGGAGTTAGTCAAGGGAGGTACAGCTCCCTTAACAAAGGACACAACCTTAAACAGGAGGCTAAGGAATATATTAAACTAAGGCCCTAGGTTTCAGTGGGCCTAAAAGCAGCCATCTGAACAGAAAGCGTTAAAGCTCAGACCAACCCAAGCCTATTATAACATTAAAATCTCCAAAGCCCCTAGTATTACTGGGCCATCCTATGCCCCCATAGGAGGGACCATGCTAGAACGAGTAATAAGAAGAAAGACCTTCTCCCAGCACATGTGTAAGTCGAATCGGACATCCCATCGACAATTAACGAACCCAACAAAAGAGGGCAATGCACCACCGCCGCCCTAGGCCGAGAAGACCATGTAATAGAACATCGTTACCCCCACACAGGAGTGCTTAAATCAAGGGAAAGACTTAAAGGATAAAAAGGAACTCGGCAAACCTAAACCCCGCCTGTTTACCAAAAACATCGCCTCCTGCCACCACTAATTATAGGAGGTCCCGCCTGCCCTGTGACCAAAAGTTTAACGGCCGCGGTATTTTAACCGTGCAAAGGTAGCGCAATCAATTGTCTTTTAAATGGAGACCTGTATGAATGGCATAACGAGGGTTTAACTGTCTCTTTTTCCCGGTCAATGAAACTGATCTACCCGTGCAGAAGCGGGTATACACACACAAGACGAGAAGACCCTATGGAGCTTTAGACGCCAACCAACCACGAAAAGCGGCCGCTAACTGGACCCTCAAACAACGTGATTATGGCACAAGCGTCTTCGGTTGGGGCGACCACGGGAGATAACAAAGCTCCCGAGTGGATAGGGGAACACCCTAAAACCCAGAGCCACAGCTCTAAGTCACAAAACATTTGACCAATAATGATCCGGCTTTATGCCGACCAACGAACCAAGTTACCCTAGGGATAACAGCGCAATCCCCTCCCAGAGTCCATATCGACGAGGGGGTTTACGACCTCGATGTTGGATCAGGACATCCTAATGGTGCAGCCGCTATTAAGGGTTCGTTTGTTCAACGATTAAAGTCCTACGTGATCTGAGTTCAGACCGGAGTAATCCAGGTCAGTTTCTATCTGTGAAGCCACCCTTCCTAGTACGAAAGGACCGGAGTGATGAGGCCCATGCTTTAGGCACGCCTCCCCCCAACCTGCTGAATACAACTGAAGCAGGTAAAGGGGGGCAACCCCCGGCCCAAGAGAAGGGCGCGCTAAGGTGGCAGAGCCCGGTAAATGCAGGAAGCCTAAGCCTTCCCTCCCAGAGGTTCAAATCCTCTCCTTAGCTATGCTTCACATTATCATAGCCCACATCATTAACCCCCTTGCCTACATCGTACCTGTCCTACTAGCCGTAGCTTTCCTGACCTTAATCGAACGAAAGGTCTTGGGGTATATGCAACTGCGGAAAGGACCAAATGTGGTAGGCCCTTACGGACTACTTCAACCAATCGCAGACGGAGTTAAGCTCTTTATTAAAGAACCTGTCCGACCCTCCACATCCTCCCCATTCTTATTCCTAGCTACTCCTACCTTAGCCCTCACACTGGCACTTACACTATGAGCGCCCCTACCCCTGCCCTTTCCAGTCACCGACCTAAATCTCAGTATACTCTTTATTTTAGCCCTGTCCAGCCTGGCCGTGTACTCAATCCTAGGATCTGGGTGAGCATCTAATTCAAAATATGCCCTAATTGGGGCTCTGCGAGCCGTTGCCCAGACCATTTCCTACGAAGTAGCCCTAGGACTCATTCTTCTATGCACTATCGTATTTACAGGAGGTTTCACCCTATCAATGTTCAGCACCACACAAGAAGGAATTTGACTACTAGCCCCAGCATGACCTCTTGCAGCAATGTGATATATCTCCACACTGGCAGAGACCAACCGGGCACCATTTGATCTAACTGAAGGAGAATCAGAACTTGTATCCGGGTTCAACGTAGAGTACGCCGGGGGACCTTTCGCCCTTTTCTTCCTGGCCGAATACGCCAACATTCTCTTCATAAATACCCTATCAGCAGTGCTCTTTATAGGGGCCTCACACTTCCCCTCATTTCCTGAATTTACTACCATTAGCATCATATTTAAAGCAGCCCTTCTTTCTGGGCTATTCCTGTGGGTTCGGGCCTCCTACCCACGATTCCGATATGACCAACTAATACATCTAGTGTGAAAAAACTTCCTCCCCCTTACACTAGCACTGATCCTCTGACATATTTCCCTTCCAGTGGGAACTGCAGGTCTCCCTCCCCAATTCTAGATAGACCCGGAGCTGTGCCTGAACGCCTAAGGGCCACTTTGATAGAGTGAACCACGGGGGTTAGACTCCCCCCGGCTCCTTAGAAAAAAGGGATTCGAACCCATCCTCCAGAGATCAAAACTCTGGGTGCTTCCACTACACCACTTTCTAGTAAGGTCAGCTAAATAAGCTTTCGGGCCCATACCCCGAACATGTTGGTTAAAATCCTTCCCCTACTAATGAACCCTTACGTACTCACAATCCTACTGTCTAGCCTGGGCCTAGGAACTACAATAACCTTTGCAAGCTCCCACTGACTGTTAGCATGAATGGGTCTGGAAATTAACACCCTCGCCATCGTCCCCATAATGGCCTACCAGCATCACCCCCGAGCCGTAGAAGCCACAACCAAGTACTTCCTCACACAAGCCACAGCAGCAGCTATACTTCTATTTGCTAGCACTACCAACGCATGAATCACTGGACAGTGAGAAATTACCCAACTTTCCCACCCCATCGCCTCTTCCATCGCCGTTACGGCCTTGGCACTAAAAATTGGGCTGGCCCCCATGCACTTCTGACTTCCTGAAGTTCTCCAGGGAATCACACTGACCACAGGACTAGTGTTATCTACTTGACAAAAACTAGCCCCATTCGCACTAATCCTTCAAGTTGCGGATAACGCCCACCCTTACTTACTTACAACACTAGCAATCTCTTCTACATTAGTAGGAGGCTGAGGGGGCCTTAATCAAACCCAACTACGCAAAATCCTGGCATACTCCTCAATCGCACATCTAGGGTGAATAATTCTAGTGGCCCAAATGGCCCCCCAAATAACACTAATAGCCCTAATTACCTACATTGCCATAACAACAGCCGCCTTCCTCACCCTAAACAATGTTGGCTCAACCAAAACTATTACCCTCGCCTCAACCTGAACTAAAGCCCCCACCCTGACCGCACTGGCCTGCCTTATTCTTCTCTCATTAGGGGGCTTACCCCCACTAACCGGATTCATGCCTAAATGACTAATTCTCCAAGAAGTCACCAGCCAGGGATTTCCTCTCACTGCCACCGTGATAGCCCTTACAGCCCTATTAAGTCTTTATTTCTACCTTCGACTAAGCTACGCCATAACCCTTACCCTCTCCCCCTACACCATTAACTCCACTGCCCCCTGACGAACCGCAACTAAACAGCCTTCCCTCCCCCTATCCGCGGCTATCGTTTTATCAACCTGCCTCCTCCCCCTTACCCCAACCGCCCTGGCCCTTTTAGCCTAGGGGCTTAGGATAGCATTTAGACCATGAGCCTTCAAAGCTCCAAGCAGGAGTGAAAATCTCCTAGCCCCTGATAAGACTTGCAGGGATTTATCCCACATCTTCTGGATGCAACCCAGACACTTTAATTAAGCTAAAGCCTTTCTAGATGGGAAGGCCTCGATCCTACAAACTCTTAGTTAACAGCTAAGCGCCCTAACCAGCGAGCATCCATCTACTTTCCCCGCCGTCCGGGAGAGAGGCGGAGAAAGCCCCGGCAGGCGTTAACCTGCGTCTTCAGGTTTGCAACCTGACATGAACTTCACCACAGAGCTTGTGGTAAGAAGAGGAGTTAAACCTCTGTCCTCGGAGCTACAATCCGCCGCCTAAACCTTCGGCCATCCTACCTGTGGCAATTACACGTTGATTTTTCTCAACTAATCATAAAGATATTGGTACCCTTTACCTAGTATTTGGTGCCTGAGCAGGGATAGTAGGCACTGCCTTAAGTCTCTTAATCCGAGCAGAACTGAGCCAACCCGGGGCACTTCTCGGAGACGATCAGATCTATAACGTCATCGTTACGGCGCACGCCTTCGTAATAATCTTCTTCATAGTAATGCCAATTCTAATTGGTGGCTTTGGGAACTGACTAGTCCCCCTTATGATCGGGGCACCAGACATGGCATTCCCACGAATGAACAACATGAGCTTCTGACTACTTCCGCCCTCATTCCTCCTCCTTCTTGCCTCATCCGGGGTTGAGGCCGGGGCAGGAACCGGATGAACAGTCTACCCGCCCTTGGCAGGTAATCTTGCCCACGCCGGAGCGTCCGTCGATCTAACTATCTTCTCTCTTCATCTAGCAGGTATCTCATCAATTCTTGGGGCCATTAATTTTATTACCACAATTATTAATATGAAACCCCCTGCAATCTCACAATATCAAACACCCCTATTTGTGTGATCCGTGCTTGTAACGGCCGTTCTCCTTCTTCTCTCACTCCCTGTGTTAGCTGCTGGGATTACAATGCTCCTAACAGACCGAAATCTAAATACGACCTTCTTTGACCCGGCAGGGGGAGGGGACCCAATTCTATATCAACACCTATTCTGATTCTTTGGCCACCCGGAAGTTTACATTTTAATCCTACCAGGATTTGGAATGATCTCCCACATTGTAGCCTATTATTCCGGCAAAAAAGAACCTTTCGGATACATGGGAATGGTATGAGCCATGATGGCCATCGGACTTCTAGGGTTTATCGTATGAGCCCACCACATGTTCACCGTAGGAATGGATGTAGACACACGAGCCTACTTTACATCAGCAACAATGATTATTGCTATTCCCACCGGAGTAAAAGTCTTTAGCTGACTTGCGACACTGCACGGGGGCTCAATCAAATGGGATACTCCCCTTCTTTGAGCTCTGGGCTTCATTTTCCTATTCACGGTCGGGGGGCTCACAGGGATTGTACTAGCCAATTCCTCCCTAGACATTGTTCTACACGACACATACTACGTAGTAGCACACTTCCACTATGTTCTGTCAATGGGTGCTGTGTTTGCCATCATGGCCGCATTCATGCACTGATTCCCGCTATTTTCAGGATACACCCTTCACAGCACCTGAACAAAAATCCACTTTGGGGTTATGTTCGTAGGGGTAAATCTAACTTTCTTCCCACAGCACTTCCTGGGGCTAGCCGGAATGCCACGACGGTACTCGGACTACCCAGATGCCTACACCCTTTGAAACACGGTGTCTTCAATCGGGTCATTAATCTCTTTAGTAGCAGTAATTATGTTCTTATTTATTCTTTGAGAAGCATTTGCCGCCAAACGAGAAGTATCATCAGTAGAGCTTACCATGACGAACGTAGAATGACTACACGGCTGCCCACCTCCTTACCACACCTTTGAAGAGCCGGCTTTCGTGCAAGTACAAGCAAAATAACGAGAAAGGGAGGAATCGAACCCCCGTGAGATGGTTTCAAGCCAACTGCATGGCCACTCTGCCACTTTCTTAAATAAGACACTAGTAAAACGATTACCTTGCCTTGTCGAGGCAAAATTGTGGGTTAAACTCCCGCGTGTCTTAGCCCAGAGCTAAATGGCACATCCCTCACAACTAGGATTGCAAGACGCGGCCTCCCCTGTAATAGAAGAACTCCTACATTTCCACGACCACGCCCTAATGATCGTACTCCTAATTAGCACACTGGTTCTTTACATTATTGTGTCAATGGTTTCCACCAAACTTACTGACAAATACATTCTAGATTCTCAAGAAATTGAAATTGTGTGAACTGTCCTGCCGGCAGTAATCCTTATTTTAATTGCACTTCCCTCCCTACGAATTCTTTACCTCATGGACGAGATTAACGACCCCCATCTAACTATTAAAGCCATGGGACACCAGTGATACTGAAGCTATGAGTACACAGACTACGAAGACCTTGGCTTCGACTCCTATATGGTTCCTACACAAGACCTAGTACCAGGACAATTCCGACTACTAGAAACAGACCACCGAATGGTTGTTCCAATAGAATCTCCTATTCGAGTTCTTGTATCAGCGGAAGACGTACTTCACTCCTGAGCTGTTCCAGCACTAGGAGTAAAAATAGACGCAGTACCAGGACGCCTGAATCAAACCGCCTTTATCGCCTCCCGTCCCGGTGTATTCTACGGGCAATGCTCTGAAATTTGTGGTGCAAATCACAGCTTTATGCCAATTGTGGTAGAGGCTGTTCCTCTAGAACACTTTGAAAACTGATCCTCACTCATACTTGAAGACGCCTCACTAGGAAGCTAAACTGGGCCTAGCGTCAGCCTTTTAAGCTGAAGATTGGTGGCCCCCAACCACCTCTAGTGACATGCCTCAATTGAACCCCGCTCCTTGATTTGCAATTCTTGTCTTCTCTTGACTAATTTTCCTAACAGTCATCCCCCCAAAAGTCCTAGCCCATAATTTCAACAATGAACCTACAACTGTAGGAGCTGAAAAAGCTAAACCTGAACCCTGAAACTGACCATGATACTAAGCTTCTTTGACCAATTCATGAGCCCCTCTTACCTAGGTATTCCCCTTATTGCGGTAGCAATCGCACTCCCATGAACTTTATACCCCACCCCTACAACACGATGATTGAACAATCGAGTATTAACCCTTCAAGGCTGATTTATTAATCGATTCACACAACAACTTCTTCTTCCTATTAACCCAGGAGGACACAAATGAGCAGTTCTGCTTACATCTTTAATGCTCTTCCTTATTACTATCAACATGTTAGGACTTCTCCCCTACACATTTACACCAACTACACAACTTTCTCTTAATATGGGCCTTGCCGTCCCTCTGTGACTAGCCACAGTAATCATCGGTATGCGAAACCAACCTACAGCTGCCCTAGGACATCTCCTCCCCGAGGGCACCCCAGCACCACTTATTCCTGTACTAATTATTATCGAAACGATTAGCCTGTTTATCCGACCCTTAGCCCTTGGAGTCCGACTAACTGCCAACCTAACAGCTGGCCACCTACTCATCCAACTAATTGCTACAGCAGCATTTGTTCTTCTCCCAATTATGCCAACCGTGGCCATCTTAACAGCCACAATCTTATTCTTACTCACTCTTCTAGAAGTTGCCGTAGCAATGATTCAGGCATATGTCTTCGTCCTACTCTTAAGCCTATACCTACAAGAAAACGTCTAATGGCCCACCAAGCACACGCATACCACATGGTAGACCCAAGCCCCTGACCGCTCACCGGAGCAATTGGCGCCCTGCTGCTAACATCCGGCACTGCAATTTGATTCCACTTCCATTCAACCCTCCTTATAACTCTAGGCCTAGTACTAACCCTCCTAACTATATACCAATGATGACGGGACATTGTCCGAGAAGGGACCTTCCAAGGCCACCACACCCCTCCAGTTCAAAAAGGACTACGTTACGGGATGATCCTGTTCATTACCTCAGAAGTATTCTTCTTTGCAGGATTTTTCTGAGCCTTCTACCACTCAAGCCTAGCACCAACCCCTGAACTAGGAGGTTGCTGACCCCCAACAGGAATCACACCCCTGGACCCATTCGAAGTACCACTATTGAATACAGCCGTCCTTCTGGCCTCCGGTGTAACTGTGACATGAGCCCATCACAGCCTTATAGAAGGAGAACGAAAACAAGCCATCCAATCTCTTACCCTTACAATCCTTCTGGGCTTCTACTTTACTTTCTTACAAGCCCTAGAATACTATGAAGCCCCCTTTACGATCGCAGATGGAGTATATGGATCAACATTCTTTGTGGCCACAGGATTCCACGGCCTACACGTAATTATTGGCTCAACATTCCTGGCTGTTTGTCTTCTACGTCAAGTACTCTACCACTTTACTTCAAACCACCACTTTGGATTCGAGGCCGCCGCCTGATACTGACACTTTGTTGACGTAGTATGACTATTCTTATACGTCTCTATCTACTGATGAGGATCATAATCTTTCTAGTATAAAAGACAGTACAGGTGGCTTCCAACCATCTAATCTTGGTTAAAGTCCAAGGAAAGATAATGAGTCTAATTATAACTATCCTAGCAATCACATCAGTACTATCAATCATTTTAATTATTGTTTCGTTCTGACTACCACAAATAAACCCCGACGCAGAAAAACTTTCACCTTACGAATGTGGATTTGACCCCCTAGGATCTGCCCGACTGCCCTTCTCCCTGCGGTTCTTCCTAGTAGCTATTCTATTCTTACTATTTGACCTAGAGATCGCATTACTACTTCCCCTCCCCTGAGGAAATCAACTGCTCGACCCACTAACAACCGTCTCATGGGCCACCGCCATCCTTGTTCTCCTAACATTAGGTTTAGTCTATGAGTGAATGCAGGGGGGCCTTGAATGAGCCGAATAGGGAATTAGTCCAACTAAAGACTTCTGATTTCGGCTCAGACAATTATGGTTAAAGTCCATAACTCCCTTATGACCCCGGTACACTTCAGTTTTAGCATAGCATTTATCCTAGGCCTAATGGGCCTGGCATTTCACCGAACCCACCTTCTCTCTGCTCTACTATGTTTAGAGGGCATGATGCTATCACTCTTTCTTGCTCTTCTTTATGAACCCTACAAACAGAAGCAACAAACTTCTCTGCAGCGCCCATATTACTCCTCGCCTTCTCTGCTTGTGAAGCCAGCACTGGTCTTGCCCTACTAGTAGCAACAGCTCGAACCCACGGAACAGACCGACTACAAAGCCTTAACCTCCTGCAATGTTAAAAGTGTTAATCCCAACTCTAATGCTCTTCCCAACGATCTGGTTAACACCCAAAAAATGACTTTGGACATCTGCCGTATCCTACAGCCTAGTTATTGCCCTACTGAGTCTAACCTGACTCAACTGGACAGCAGAAACAGGGTGAACCCTGCCAAACAGCTATATAGCAATTGACCCCCTTTCTGCCCCCCTTCTAGTCCTAACATGTTGACTCCTCCCTCTAATAATCCTCGCAAGCCAAAACCACACGCAGTCTGAACCTGCCTCCCGGCAACGTATATACCTTAGCCTCCTGGCCTCCCTTCAAACCTTCCTTATTATAGCATTCGGGGCCACAGAAATTATTATGTTTTATATTATATTTGAAGCAACCCTTGTCCCCACTCTTATTATTATTACCCGATGAGGTAATCAAGCAGAACGCCTAAATGCGGGCACCTACTTCTTATTTTACACTTTAGCGGGATCCCTCCCACTATTAGTTGCACTACTAACCCTACAAAATTCAACAGGAAGTTTATCAATGATTACCCTAAACTTTTGTCAACCTTTAACTCTGATCTCTTGGGGGGACAAAATCTGGTGAGCAGGCTGCTTAGTGGCATTCCTCGTAAAAATACCCCTCTATGGCGTTCATCTCTGACTACCAAAGGCGCACGTAGAAGCCCCTATTGCCGGGTCAATAGTCCTGGCCGCAGTTTTACTAAAACTTGGGGGTTACGGCATGATTCGAATGACCACAGTCCTTGACCCCCTCACCAAAGAAATAGCCTATCCTTTCATCGTGCTCGCCCTCTGGGGAATCATCATAACAGGATCTATCTGTTTACGCCAAACAGACCTAAAATCACTAATCGCTTACTCCTCAGTAAGCCACATAGGCCTAGTAGCTGGGGGTATTCTTATTCAAACCCCCTGAGGCCTAACCGGAGCAATTATTTTAATAATTGCCCACGGACTAGTCTCATCGGCATTATTCTGTCTGGCAAACACAAGCTATGAACGAACACACAGCCGAACCATGGTCCTAGCACGAGGCATGCAAATACTATTCCCCCTAACAGCCACATGATGATTTATTGCTAACTTAGCCAATCTTGCACTCCCCCCACTCCCTAATCTTATGGGAGAAGTAATAATCATTACAACCATGTTTAACTGATCTCCTTGAACCCTCGTCCTAACAGGGCTCGGCACCCTGATCACAGCCGGCTACTCCCTCTACATGTTCCTAATGACTCAGCGAGGCCCAGTACCAGCACATATTACAGGATTAACCCCTTATCACACACGAGAGCACCTTTTAATTGCCCTTCACTTAATCCCAGTTATCTTACTTATCCTTAAACCAGAGTTCATGTGAGGATGATTCTACTGCAGGTATAGTTTAACGAAAATGTTGGATTGTGATTCCAAAGACAGGAGTTCAAACCTCCTTATCCGCCGAGAGAGGCCTGTAGCAATAGAGACTGCTAATCTCTACCCCCGCAGTTAGAGTCTGCGGCTCACTCGGCCTTTGAAGGATAACAGTCATCCGTTGGTCTTAGGAACCAAAAACTCTTGGTGCAAATCCAAGCAGAGGCTATGCAAACCACACTGATTTTATCATCATCACTTACACTAATCTTTGCCCTCCTAGCCTACCCTATTCTTACAACGATTGACCCTACACCAAAACCCCCCGGTTGAGCCGTGTCCCACGTAAAAACCGCAGTTAGTGCCGCATTCGTGGTCAGTCTTTTACCCTTATTCATCTTTCTAGATCAGGGAGTAGAGACAATCGTTACCACCTGACACTGAATAAACACATCCACTTTCAACATTAGCATTAGCCTAAAGTTCGATGCCTATTCAATTATCTTTACGCCCATCGCCCTTTACGTGACCTGATCCATCCTTGAATTTGCCTCCTGATACATACACGCGGACCCCTACATGAACCGATTCTTTAAATACCTCCTCATGTTCTTAATTGCTATAATTATCTTAGTTACAGCCAACAACATATTCCAACTATTTATTGGTTGAGAAGGAGTAGGAATTATGTCCTTCCTACTAATCGGCTGATGATACGGCCGAGCCGATGCCAACACTGCAGCCTTGCAAGCCGTAATTTATAACCGAGTAGGAGACATCGGACTAATTATAAGCATGGCCTGGTTTGCCATGAATCTTAATTCATGAGAAATACAACAAATCTTTGCACTCTCCCACAACATAGACATAACCCTCCCCCTTCTAGGCCTAATCATTGCCGCAACAGGCAAGTCGGCCCAATTCGGACTTCACCCTTGACTGCCTTCCGCAATGGAAGGTCCTACGCCAGTCTCCGCCCTACTGCACTCAAGCACAATGGTCGTAGCAGGAATCTTCCTCCTTATTCGACTGCACCCTCTTACCCAATCTAACCCCACAGCATTAACCATTTGCTTATGTCTAGGTGCACTAACAACACTATTCACTGCCACATGTGCTCTCACCCAGAATGACATTAAAAAAATCGTAGCCTTCTCTACTTCAAGTCAGCTGGGACTTATGATGGTAACAATTGGGCTTAATCAGCCCCAATTAGCCTTCTTCCACATTTGCACCCATGCCTTCTTCAAAGCAATACTCTTCCTCTGCTCCGGATCAGTAATCCACAGCCTTAACGACGAACAAGACATCCGGAAAATAGGAGGCCTGCACAACCTAGCACCTTTTACATCTACCTGTCTGACAATTGGAAGCCTAGCTCTAACAGGAACCCCCTTCCTGGCCGGCTTCTTCTCAAAAGATGCCATCATCGAAGCCCTAAACACCTCTTACCTAAACGCCTGAGCCCTTGTCCTCACTCTAATTGCAACCTCTTTCACGGCTGTCTATAGCTTCCGAGTTGTATTCTTTGTTACCATGGGAACCCCCCGATTCATGCCTCTCTCTCCAATCAACGAAAATGACCCTGCGGTTATCAACCCAATTAAACGACTGGCCTGAGGCAGCATTGTAGCAGGACTAATTCTTATTTCAAACACCCTCCCTACAAAAACACCCATTATAACCATACCCCCTATACTAAAACTAGCTGCTCTTATCGTCACAATCATTGGACTTCTAACAGCCATAGAACTAGCCGCCCTTACTGCCAAACAATTTAAACCTACCCCAATCATTAAACTACACAACTTCTCAAATATACTTGGCTACTTCCCCGCAACAGTACACCGCCTGGCCCCTAAACTAAACCTGGTTTTAGGCCAAACAATGGCCAACCAACTAGTAGACCAATCCTGATTTGAAGCCGCAGGCCCCAAAGGGCTAGCTTCAGCCCAGGCAAAAATATCCGCCGCCACTAGCGACGCCCAACGAGGGATCATCAAGACATATCTAATAATCTTCATAATCACCACAGGACTGGCCACCCTTTTAGCCTCTACCTAAACAGCCCGTAAAGCCCCCCGACTTAAACCACGAGTCAACTCTAACACTACAAATAGGGTTAGCAATAAAACTCAAGCGCATAACACTATCATAACACCCCCTGAAGCATAAAGCATAGAAACCCCACCAACATCTCCCCGAACCATCAACAATTCTTTACAGCTACTCAACACCCCCGCACTAAAATCATATCATGACGAGCCAAAATAAAGTAGCCCTGCAACGACTACCACAAAGTAGAACATTGCATGCTCAAAGACAGACGCATCCCCCCAGCTTTCAGGGTGCGGGTCAGCTGCCAAGGCAGCCGAATACCCAAAAACTACTAACATCCCCCCTAAATAAATTAAGAAAAGAGCCAAGGCCAGAAACGGAGACCCAAACATTGCTAAAACAGCACAACCCGCTCCAGAAGACATCACTAACCCTAATGCCGCGAAATACGGGGCAGGATTGGATGCAACACCTACCATCCCTAAAACAAACCCAAATAATCAAAGACACACAAAGTATACCATAATTTCTACCCGGATTCTAACCGAGACCAATGACTCGAAAAACCACCGTTGTTATTCAACTATAGAAACCCTAATGGCAAGCCTACGAAAAACCCACCCACTCCTAAAAATCGCTAACGACGCACTAGTCGACCTCCCAGCCCCTTCTAACATTTCAGTCTGATGAAACTTCGGCTCACTTTTAGGGCTGTGTTTAGCAGCACAAATTTTAACAGGATTATTCCTGGCTATACACTACACTTCTGACATCGCAACTGCATTCTCTTCTGTTGCCCACATTTGCCGTGACGTAAACTACGGCTGACTGATCCGAAGCATGCACGCAAACGGAGCATCATTCTTCTTTATCTGCATTTACGCCCACATTGGCCGAGGACTTTACTACGGCTCATACCTTTACAAAGAGACATGAAACATTGGAGTAGTCCTTCTCCTTCTTGTTATGATGACTGCCTTTGTAGGCTACGTTCTCCCCTGAGGACAAATGTCTTTCTGAGGGGCCACTGTAATTACCAACTTATTATCTGCCGTCCCATATGTGGGGGGCGCACTAGTAGAGTGAATCTGAGGGGGCTTCTCCGTAGATAACGCCACTCTAACCCGATTCTTCGCATTCCACTTCCTATTCCCTTTCGTAATTGCAGGGGCCACAATCCTCCACCTTTTATTCCTACACGAA
This sequence comes from Alosa pseudoharengus, assembly GCF_046254945.1. Classification (NCBI taxonomy): domain Eukaryota; kingdom Metazoa; phylum Chordata; class Actinopteri; order Clupeiformes; family Clupeidae; genus Alosa; species Alosa pseudoharengus. The sequence goes on from NW_027468681.1 coordinate 30,035, forward strand.
ACAGGATCAAATAACCCTGCCGGCCTTAACTCGGACGCCGATAAAATTTCATTCCACCCATACTTCTCCTACAAAGACCTTCTAGGCTTCGCAGTTATACTACTAGCACTAACCTCATTAGCCCTCTTTTCACCCAACTTACTAGGAGACCCAGATAATTTTACACCCGCCAACCCCATGGTCACCCCACCCCATATTAAACCAGAGTGATACTTCCTATTTGCCTACGCCATCCTGCGTTCAATCCCCAACAAATTAGGCGGAGTACTAGCCCTTCTATTCTCCATTTTAGTACTAATGGTTGTTCCCATTCTACACACCTCAAAGCAACGAGGTCTAACATTCCGACCTATTACACAATTCCTATTCTGAACTTTAGTAGCAGACGTCATCATCTTGACATGAATCGGAGGAATACCAGTAGAACACCCATACGTCATTATCGGGCAAGTAGCCTCAGTCATCTACTTCTCTGTATTCTTAGTTCTCGCCCCGCTAGCCGGATGAATAGAGAACAAAGCCCTAGAATGAAACTGCCCCAGTAGCTTAGTTCAAAGCGCCGGTTTTGTAATCCGGAGACCGGAGGTTAAAGTCCTCCCTGAGGCCCAGAAAAGAAAGATTTTAACTTCCACCTCTAACTCCCAAAGCTAGTATTCTAAGTTAAACTATTCTCTGGCGACACGCCGCCCGCCGCCCGCCGCCAAATATATGTACTTTGGTATACAAATGTTGTATACTCATAGTATGTACAATATCCATGCACAGATGGTATAGTACATACTATGTATAATTATACATATATATATGGTGTAGGTACATACTATGTATAATCCCCATTCATATTATGTCAGGTAAATGACTGCTTTACATTACATAACTGAATCTAAGAACAACACAATAATAACCAAATAACAATAAATAAGGACAAAGCAAGTAATAATTGAACTAAGGTATACATAAGCATTAAATTAAGATTCAGAATATAAATAAGAAAACCTGATAAATAGATTAATCCCTATTACTCCATCAAACCATTTTCCTTGCGTTACCCATCAAAAATAGATATATACTTATTTAATGTAGTGAGAACCGACCAACACGACTAAATCGTGCATACTCTTAATGATAAGATCACGGACAAAAATTGTGGGGGTTTCACAGAATGAACTATTCCTGGCATTTGGTTCCTATTTCAGGGCCATAAATTTATAATCCCCCTAAGAATTGAACTTTCCAGGCATAAGTTAATGGTGGCATACTAACGACTCGTTACCCACCATGCCGGGCGTTCACTATACATGCATCTGGTTCCTTTTTTTTCCTTCACTTTCACTTGGCATTTGGCGACTCCTTCCTAATGTTAACGTTTAAAGGGTGTACATTTCCTTGAATGAGAAATAACTGTCCAATACTCCATCAACATTCATCGAAGAACCACATAAGTGATATCAGGTGCATAATAGATCAGTTCTCAACCCACACTACCCTATTATACTGCCCCCCTTCTTTGGAAAACTAGGAGGTTTTTTCGCGCGACAAACCCCCCTACCCCCTACGCCCGAAAAAGTCTAATATTCATGTCAAACCCCGAAACCATGAAAGACTCGACTGGCGTCTTCAACGAGTTCTGTTACGTGTTGGTATATATAGTGTTGCAAAAAGATGTTACTGTGTGGCTAGTGTAGCTTAAGCAAAGCATAACACTGAAGATGTTAAGATGGGCCGTAGAAAGCCCCACGGGCACAAAGGTTTGGTCCTGACTTTATTATCAGCTTTAACCCAATTTACACATGCAAGCCTCCGCACCCCTGTGAGGATGCCCTCAATCCCCCGTCCGGGGACGAGGAGCCGGTATCAGGCACACTTTTTAGCCCAAGACGCCTTGCTTAGCCACACCCCCAAGGGAATTCAGCAGTGATAGACATTAAGCCATAAGTGAAAACTTGACTTAGTCAGGGTTAAGAGGGCCGGTAAAACTCGTGCCAGCCACCGCGGTTATACGAGAGGCCCTAGTTGATTCACTCGGCGTAAAGAGTGGTTATGGAGAATAAAATACTAAAGCCGAAGACCCCTTAGGCCGTCATACGCACCTAGGGGCTCGAATTATAGACACGAAAGTAGCTTTACCCCTTCCCACCAGAACCCACGACAGCTGGGACACAAACTGGGATTAGATACCCCACTATGCCCCGCCGTAAACTTAGATATTCCAGTACAACAAATATCCGCCAGGGGACTACGAGCGCCAGCTTAAAACCCAAAGGACTTGGCGGTGCTTCAGACCCCCCTAGAGGAGCCTGTTCTAGAACCGATAACCCCCGTTCAACCTCACTACTCCTTGCTTTTCCCGCCTATATACCACCGTCGCCAGCTTACCCTGTGAAGGTACTACAGTAAGCAGAATGAGTAATACTCAAAACGTCAGGTCGAGGTGTAGCGTACGAAGTAGGAAGAAATGGGCTACACTATCTGATCCAGATTATTCACGGAAGGTTGTCTGAAACGACAATCCGAAGGTGGATTTAGCAGTAAAGGGGGAATAGAGTGCCCCCTTGAAGCCGGCTCTGAAGCGCGCACACACCGCCCGTCACTCTCCCCAACAACCGCCTACACCAAGGTAAATAACACAACATCCGTCACAAGGGGAGGCAAGTCGTAACATGGTAAGTGTACCGGAAGGTGCACTTGGAATAATCAGGGTGTGGCTGAGACAGTTAAGCGACTCCCTTACACCGAGAAGACATCCATGCAAGTTGGATCACCCTGAACTAAACAGCTAGCTCAGACTATAAAAACCAAATTAATGATATAGATAGTCCTACAAAAAGCTAAAAGCACAGACTAAACCATTCGACCACCCCAGTACGGGCGACAGAAAAGGAAATAAAGACGCTATAGACAAAGTACCGCAAGGGAAAGCTGAAAGAGAAATGAAATAACGCACTAAAGTAGATAAAAGCAGAGACTACATCTCGTACCTTTTGCATCATGATCTAGCCAGTAACCTCAAGCAAAGAGACCTCTAGTTTGAACCCCCGAAACCGGACGAGCTACTCCGGGGCAGCCTATTATAGGGCCAACCCGTCTCTGTGGCAAAAGAGTGGGAAGACCCCCGAGTAGAGGTGAAAGACCTACCGAGTCAGGTTATAGCTGGTTGCCCAAGAAATGAATAGAAGTTCAGCCCCGCTGCGCCCTCGCCCACAACAGTTTTACTTAAACAAGGCACAAAGGACACCCGCGGGAGTTAGTCAAGGGAGGTACAGCTCCCTTAACAAAGGACACAACCTTAAACAGGAGGCTAAGGAATATATTAAACTAAGGCCCTAGGTTTCAGTGGGCCTAAAAGCAGCCATCTGAACAGAAAGCGTTAAAGCTCAGACCAACCCAAGCCTATTATAACATTAAAATCTCCAAAGCCCCTAGTATTACTGGGCCATCCTATGCCCCCATAGGAGGGACCATGCTAGAACGAGTAATAAGAAGAAAGACCTTCTCCCAGCACATGTGTAAGTCGAATCGGACATCCCATCGACAATTAACGAACCCAACAAAAGAGGGCAATGCACCACCGCCGCCCTAGGCCGAGAAGACCATGTAATAGAACATCGTTACCCCCACACAGGAGTGCTTAAATCAAGGGAAAGACTTAAAGGATAAAAAGGAACTCGGCAAACCTAAACCCCGCCTGTTTACCAAAAACATCGCCTCCTGCCACCACTAATTATAGGAGGTCCCGCCTGCCCTGTGACCAAAAGTTTAACGGCCGCGGTATTTTAACCGTGCAAAGGTAGCGCAATCAATTGTCTTT
>NW_027468682.1:0-2500 GCF_046254945.1 Alosa pseudoharengus
ATGCTCACACAGACACACACACACACACATACAGACACACACACACACACACACAGACACACACACACACACACAGGCACGGCAACTCTTTCTCTCTACGTGGATCACATCATCATCTCTCCCTCTCCTTTCTATGTGGCACAAAGACAGTCAAGCAGTCAGACACACACACACACACACACACACACACACACACACACACATACAGACAGACAGACACACACACGCGCACACACACACACACACACACACACACACACACACACACAGCAGTCAGGCAGGCTGACCCACTTTAGTGTTGCTCTGTACTTGTGTGGTGTTGATCTGTTTATTTATTTATTTGATGTATGGGTTGGTTTCTGCAGGCAGCCCCATTATGGTGATTGATATGTGCAGCAGGGCTGGGAGATAAACACTGATGCATGCTGGGAAACAGAATCTGCCTCGAGGAAAGAGAGAGCAGTGCAATATGGGACAGCAGTGGATGACCAATCAGGGAGCTCGCCCTGTGCACAGCTGGCTTGCGTCACTACAAAGAGAGAGAGAGAGGGAGAGCAGAGAGAGAGAGAGAGAGAAGAGAGGGGGCCGAGAGAGAAGAGAGGGAGAGAAGAGAGGGGGCAGAGAGAGAGAAGACAGAGAGAGAAGAGAGGGAGGGAAGAGAGGGGGCAGAGAGAGAGAGAGAAGAGAGAGAGAAGACAGAGAGAGAAGAGAGGGAGAGAAGAGAGGGAGAGAAGAGAGGGGGCAGAGAGAGAGAAGACAGAGAGAGAAGAGAGGGAGAGAAGAGAGGGGGCAGAGAGAGAGAAGACAGAGAGAGAAGAGAGGGAGAGAAGAGAGGGAGAGAACAGAGGGGGCAGAGAGAGAGAAGACAGAGAGAGAAGAGAGGGAGGGAAGAGAGGGAGAGAAGAGAGGGAGAGAAGAGATGGAGAGAAGAGAGGGAGAGAAGAGAGGGGGGCGGCAGCAAGAGAGCTGATGTTGTCAGGGCTAAACGTCAATGTTTTATTTTTATTGTTTTTGGAATTCAGTAAACAACTACATTTAAAACATTTGTTTGCATCAAAGTTTGTTGTTCTCTGCATGGTAATTAGATAAGATAAGATAATTGTATACTATATTCATAAATTCATGATTCATTGGCATAATTACATAATTAGTAATCAGCAATAGTCAAATACTGTAAGTGGCACCTCTGTCCTATTTGTGAATAATTTGTCATCTGGAACTCATTAACACAGGGTGTTGAATACTTATGCAAATCATTCTTGCATTCTCTATCTATCCTCAGATGAAACATGCACCTGATAAATAACTATGTCTGCCTTACTGTGTCTTTTCATTATGTGAAGTTTCAGTATTTTCAGTAAGTGGATTCATTGGGCGGTGGTAGCATAATGGCTAAGGAGCTGGGCTAGCATGCAGAGTGGGGAGCTGGGCTAGCATGCAGCGTAGTGGTTAAAGGAACACGCCACCCAAAATCAGTAGTGATATATGTTCTTACCGTAACTTTCATGAGTTGAGTCGTACCTCTCCCGCGTCGGTAGGTGCACTCAAACGCTCTGTCGCGCGGCGCGAATGTGTTAGCATGTTGCTATGCTAGCGGGCTCTGCCGTGGCCGTAGAGAGAGGCACATAGCAGTATTCAAACACCTCCACGTTTTACCTACTTAAATACAGTTGCACGAGTAGTTGATGAAAAATGTTAGGGCACACAACATGAAACGTGACGATTTTCCAAGCGAATAAACATGAGAACTACAATGTGTGGCGCAATAGCACTTGGGAGTACTTCGACCTAGCGTGGTAATATTATTAACACCTAATTGTAGATCCTATCCACCACAGAGTTTAGAATCCATGCTGGATCGACCCTCAGCCTCTCCCTCCCCTCTGAGCGAGAGAGGCACACACACTAGAGATGCGCTGATGGGCTATTATTTCAACCATAACTGCATAGCAAAACTTATCATCCATCAGCCATCCATCAGCACCAAAGTTTGTTGACCAATTTTCAAAACTGCACCTGCCCACCATCCGCTGGTTGTTTTAATGTAGGCTATATGGGTGATGCAGCGCTGCTGACGTGAGGCTAGAAAGCCCTTGCCTGTTCTAGAAAGACTGATCTAATGCAGCAAATATATTAAAAGGCAAAAGTCGTACATTGGCTAGGCCTATCCCCAGAATATCAGCAGCAAACTCAGTCTCTGTCGCGCAAAACAGTCTCCAAATAAAACGCACATCGGCCTGTTGCCTATTCTGCCAGCTTGTGACAATATATCGTCCTCTGAAGTGCAGTGAAACAGACTTTGTGTGTGTGTGTGTGTGTGTGTGTGTGTGTGTGTGCATGTGTGTGTAGGGTTTTTTTTTTGTGGGTAGATGAAGTGGAAGAAGAGGATGAAGTCGGTCATTCTCTCAGATTCCACTGGACTGACCTTTCCTCACATGATATTATCAACACTCACACAAATTAAAAAGAGAGAAAGAGATTGAGAGAGCAAAACAGCATC
>NW_027468682.1:12500-17500 GCF_046254945.1 Alosa pseudoharengus
TGTCTGTCCTTCCAACACTTGGATCTTATCGGAATTCTCGTATACTTTTCGGAACGCAATCATCAGTATTCTGCAACAACATTTATTAGACGCACTGTGCTATTTAGCAAGTAGTCAAGCCAATTTGATGTATACCTCAAATTTAAATTGCTGCATTGCTGCAAATTTAAGTGCTGCATAACTGGAGAGCTGAAAGATACTGTATGTATGGTGGAATAAGCAGTATTCATGCATTCATCAGTTTATTTAAACTGCTCTTATTTGACCCCCCCCCCCCACACACACACACACACACACACACACTCTTCCACCAGTTCAGTGTGTCCAGAGCGATTAGACCACTTGACTCAGTTCCAGCGACAGTCGTCTCAGGTCAGCACTTAGTAAATATCCTACAACTAACAACGTCCACCTCCAAAGTGCTTAAGGAGCTACGGCACCAAACCCACAATCCCCCCCAGGAAGGCAGGGTAGGGCAGGGCAAGACAGGGCAAGGCAGGGCAGGGCAAGACAGGGCAGGCCGCTGGCCCAGTCTAAGAGGGGTCATTGGGTCACCCAGCCTGTTGCTGCTACTACTACTGCTACTGCAGTTCTGTGTAGAAAGGGTCGGTTCCACTGCAATCAGCATTAGAACCACTGCTACTGCTCTGTGTAGAAAGGGTCGGTTCCACTGCAATACGCATTAGAACCACTGCCACTGCTCTGTGTAGGAAGGGCAAGAACTGCACTACTATCAGCACCAAAACCACAGACGCTGTCTGTAAAACGGGTTTATATATACATATACTGTCTGTAAAAAGGGTTTATATATACATATACTGTCTGTAAAAAGGGTTGGGTTAAAGTAAACGCTATCAGCAACATTTACCAATGACAACATGACGCACACCATTGGCTACCTCCAGGAGTCCTCTACTTACCCCTGGCTGAGGGGGGGCAGGGGCTCATCCATCTGGCCAGTAAGGTTAAGGCAATGAGGCTGCAGTCCGCCCAGAAGCTGCTATACGGGACTGATCTACCGTGGGTGGATTTCGGTCTGGCAATGCTGAGAACCAGGACTGAGATGCTTTTGGATCGACAGCTGTTCCTGGTGCCACACACTGCCACTGTTCAAACTGAGCCAACAAGTTTCTATAGCTCAGTCTTTGAGGCCTGGGGACACTTTAGGGTGTCACGTTCTTCAGTGGCGGGTACTTCACTGTGTCATGGCCACAAAGGTCTTTGTCGTTAAGTTCAGGCATTATCTCTCACCTTTATGTAGTGTCTGTAATGTACCCGATTCAGTGTTTCATGTTTTTTGTGACTGTCTGAAATTGTTGTCCCTTTTTCAGTTGTTGGAGGGAGTGGGCCAGAGGTTGGGGTTCACTTTCTCAAAAGAACTGTTCATCCTTGGGGTTAAATACTCCAAAAACAAAAGGGAACTGTGCACCTTCATGAACTTCTTGATTGGCCAAGCAAAACTGGCAATATGGAAAGGTAATCGGTTGGAGGAGGAGGGCCAGATTGTCAACCTTGTGGACATGTTTAAAGCTTTGGTGGAATCAAGGGTTAGGGTTGAATATGCTTTCTTTAAAGTTTCAGACAGTGTGGCTCATTTCTCACAGAAATGGTATACTGACAAGGGTCTGGTCTCCACTATTGATGGGGCCTTGGCACTTATGTGGTGATGCCATGGGGACTGGGGGGTTGGGGGGGGCTATACTGTAGTGTTTTAAGGTGTTTTTTGATCCATGCAATGGTTCAATAAAAGGGGTTTTAAACGTCTCTCTTTCTCTCTCTCTCTCTCTCTCTCTCTCTCTCTCTCTCTCTCTTTCTCTCTCTCCCTCTCTCTCTCCCTCCCCCTCTCTCTCTCTCTCTCTCTCTCTCTCTCTCTCTCTCTCTCTCTCTCTCGTGTGTGTAGGTCATGCCTCCGTCTGGGATGCCGTCCGTCCCATTGATGGTGGGCAGTGGGGTCTCCTGCACTGCCCTCTTCATCATGCTGCTCATATATGCTGCCTTCTGGAGGTACGTATGTACACACACACACACACACACACACACACACACACACGTACACACACACACACACACACACACACACACACACACACACACACACACACACACTGCCCCTCAGTCTGTCTTTTTGAATGTCCCTGGCTGTGTCGTTGAGGCCTTAGCTGTGCTCCTAATGTTTTTTGCTGTCCGCCCGCGTCTGTAAGCTCTTGAGTGGCCGCTCAGAGTGTGTCACACAGAGTGTGTTTACAGTCTGCCTCCCGTCTGGGACCGTGTCACCTCCTCAGCGCTGCCCAGGAAAATAAACCAACACACACACACACACACACACACACACACACACACACACACACACACACACACACACACAGAGTGTGTTTACAGTCTGCCTCACGTCTGGGGCCATGTCACATCCTCAGCGCTGCCCAGGGAAATAAACCAACAAGCGCTGATGAAAAATAAGCTGTCAAAACATGGCGACAGAGTTGAAGGGTAAACGTCAGAACTCTTTGCTCCGTCTTTCTCGCTGACAACTTTTTTTTAACTCTCTCTCTCTCTCTCTCACGCACACACACACACACACAAACACAGACACACACATAAACAGACTCTCTTTCTCTCTCTCTCTATCTCTCTCTCTTCGTGCATTTTGACGAAGTTGCTGTTCACACATTCATACACATGGATTTCTTAAGGGGTTCATTAATTGATTGATTAGCATACAAATGAATTCACACTTTCTTTTGTGCATGGTAATAAGATGTCTTTTTTCATCTATACCATGGCCACTGAAAAAGAAGTCTCTGATTGGCTGGAAGTTTGTCATCAGCTTTGCCAATGTAGTGGCTAGTCAGCAGTTGCCAGAACGTCAGGCGTTTAGTTCTCTGCTGCCACCACTGTTCCTTGTTAGGTCTCTCTACTGTACGTTGCTTTGGAGACAATCTTAATAAATGAAAAACGGGAAAGGCACTACAAATAACTTCACACTCACAACACACTCAACGCCTAACTGAGTCTGTAGCTCAATGTATGAAGATACAGGGCTATATGCTACATGCATACTTCCACATTCTACATTCCATTCGGTGTTTGAGTGTTGTGGGAGCCCTTACTAAGCTGGCAGAGTTTGGACCTAAATGTCCACAGTACATCGGTCAATCTCCTGACATATAAGAGCTCTTCAAGCGAAGCGCTGACCTTAAGCCAGCCTTGTCCATTTGTTCAGGTTCAATACGGACTTCTGTGGCCCTCCGAGTGCACACTGTCCTTCTGCCTGGGGCCACATCCGGCAGTGTTGCGGGCCACATCCGGCAGTGTTGCGGGCCACATCCAGCAGGGTTGCGGTCAACGTGGCAGACTGCAGGAGATTGCTCTGGTGCTCTGTTCGAGCAACTCAGCTGGAGATGGGTCAGGACGACTCCTGGTCAGGACGACGCAGCGGGCAGCAGCACGAGAGCGTTCAGGACGACTCCTGGTCAGGATGACGCAAGCTGTCAACATGACTCCCGTTTCCGTAAATGTGCTCTCAAAAAATGCATTCAAAGCCCCTCTCTTTCTCTCGCCAAGCAATCAGACTCACTCTCTCTTTTTTTCTCCTTGAAAAGGGCAAGGCTAAAAAAAGCAAAGTGATATAAGTAAGTAAATAATTAAATAAAACAACCTTTTCCTGGAAAGAACAAAATGTCTGACTCACTGAGAATTGTTCAGAGTGTTTTTTTTTCCTATATTGTTTTGTAAAAAAGAACGAGAGCTGGAGTAAGAGAGCTAGAGAGAGAGATGGAGAGAGAGAGAGATAGATTGAGATGGAGAGAGAAAGTGAGAAATGGAGAGAGATAGATAGAGAGGGAGAGAGAGAGAGATGGAGAGAGATAGATAGAGAGGGGGAGAGAGAGAGATGGAGAGAGAAAAAGAGGGATGGAGAAGGAAGGGAGGTGTGACCAATATATTCAGTTCTTCCCTGAGAATTAGATGTTGAGAAGGAGAATGATGGACAGAGAGGGATAGAGAGAGAGAGAGGGGGGGTAGAGAGAGAGAGGGATAGAGAGAGAGAGAGGGGATAGAGAGAGAGAGAGAGAGAGGGGGGATAGAGAGAGAGAGAGGGGATAGAGAGAGAGAGAGAGAGAGGGGGGATAGAGAGAGGGGGGGGAGTCTGACTGACTGACAGAACCAGAGAGCTGGCGTGAGAATGATTCTGAACGGGGCCCAAGCGGTCGTTAGCTGTAATTGGGACCAAACGAGCGACGCGTCGCAGACGACATACGGCAGGATTACTCTGCGTGGACCTCCGCCATGTTGCCGCTGACAACCACACATCGCTCTCGCACACGAGAAGGAGAGAGCGACAGCCAACACGCTCTGATAACAGATGGCTCCAACAGGTCACATGACCACTTAAGCAAGACCTGTTTCAGGAAGTTGACAGATTGTCACTCATAAGCCTATAAGACCCCGGGGCTCAGCCAGAGATGCTAAAACAGTTGCCGTTTTGTTTTCTCTTGTTTATTTCCTCAAATGTGCGCTTATACACCCACGGCTATTGTTTAGAGTGCTTCACCTGCCTAAGGTGTGTACTGCTCACTGTGCCTGCATACAGAGTTAAACTTTAGCACGTTTACAGCAGTTCAGGTCTATATTGCTGTACATCATAGTCAGCTACTGTCAGGGAGCCTGTAGTTTTCCTACACAACTGGCATGGAAATTGCATGGAAATCACCTGCATCAGATAGTATGTTATCTCTGGAATATATTCTCAACTCATGTGATGACACATCCATGGGATTTAAAGGCTGTGTGTGTGTGTGTGTGTGTGTGTGTGTGTGTGTGTGTGTGTGTGTGTGCACGTATCTGTGTGTGTGTGTGTGTGTGTGTGTGTGTGTGTGTGTGTGTGTGTGTGTGTGTGTGGGTTGTGCAACTAATGTCTCGGGAGATTAGCACTGCATGGGGATTAAAGCTTCCTGCTCTGCTCTGCTGTTCCAGTGGCAGAACAAACAGGACCTGATGTGTGT
>NW_027468682.1:20000-33352 GCF_046254945.1 Alosa pseudoharengus
CTTCTGCCTCTCCATACTCGCCTCCAACATGCTTATTCTAGTAGGACAGTCCCAGACACTCAGCAAGGTACGTATACACATGTGTGTGTGTGTGTGTGTGTGCGTGCGTGTGCATGTGCGTGTGTGTGCGTGTGCGTGCGAGTGTGCGTGTATGTGTGTGTGTGTGTGTTTGAGTCTATTTCAGTTTTTCACTAAACCCCATTCTCTGAACCAAATGCTCAGTTGTTTAAACACATCATGTATTAAATAAATCACTCTTTTGGCAAAACCATAAACAGTTTTCTCCTAGTGGAACACAATTTGCAGATTTATTTGACTGTTTGAAAACTCTAAACACATTTTTTAATGCAATAAAACACAGTTTGCACTGTGATGGAAAAAAGTCAACTCAAAGAAAGCACAGATGTCATAAGTTAAACATGACTCAAAATAAATCACACTTTTTGTAAATGATGTGACACAACCAATATAAACTAGTTCAGAGTGTAGACAGGTTGCTGAACAGTGCAGGTTCATATCAGCAATAGACAGAAACTATACGTGAGTAGAGATTACTGTACATTGTAGGCAGTAAATATTGAATTTATGAAATGTTGAGTTATTAAATCTTTTTTGCCTAGTTTCTTTGTTTTGTTTTGTTTTTTAGATGCAACATATATTCACTGTATTGCAACCATGATATTTTCTCCTGGAGCTCTATCCCTACCCTGAACACTATGTTTTGGGGTTTTTGGGTGTGGTGTATAATGACTGCTCACTAGTGTTTTCATGTTGACTGCTTTGTGAGTGATTTAAAGAAATTGTTTGGTTTTGCAAGAAGTGTCAGTGGTTTTGTGAATGTAGTTTGAGAATGGGGGTCTGTGTTTGCAGTTTGGAGAAAAAGGGTGGAAGGTTTCAACAAAACGTGTTTTAGCAAAAACACATTTGTGGAAAAACTGTAAAAGCATCTAGATATTCAGAAGTATTTTGTGTACAAAACTGGCCATGGCTAAAATCATTATGTTACCATAGCAACTAAAAACCCTTGGACTTACTGTGCATGTATTCCTGTACCTGTTCCTCATCAAACAGGCTGTTTTTGCAGTTAATTACTTTAATTCTGTCTGAAATGGAGCTTGTTTGCAGTTAACGCTCCTACACTGACTTTGTTGTTCAATAAGAGTTCAGTGGGGCCGAGATTATTTGCTGTTTTGTCCATGCAGCAGCATCAGCAGGCTTTTTGTCCTGCTATTCTGAGCACACACAGACGCTGGGCTCGATGTGTAAACACTCAAGCCCTACAGGAAATGCAGGAAGCCAGAGAACCTATAACAGAACTCACTCACTCCTCAGAACGACAACAAGAAGTTGCACTCAAGGCTTTTTGGAGGCAGCCAAAGCACTTTACAGTGTAGGGGGCACGTCGTGACCCATCAGCAATGTGCATCGCCCCTCTGGGTAGCCATCATGTGCCAGAACGACCCTCACACTCCAGTTGAAATCACAACCCTCTCAAAGTAAAAGTTCCAGTCAGAACTAGGACCCAGCATGAATGTTCAGTCCCATCTGAGAATTGGCCCATAAAACTAATTTAGTCGCTGCACATGTCATGTGTGGCAGGATTTGACAAGAGTGACTTGTTGAGACTTGTTGATGAGATGGAACTATGCTGTTGTACCTGGTGTGTACGGAGGGAGGTTTGAGACGGCCTTGACAGGGGGACTAAACCGGGTGCGGAACTGAAGGGTTCCGTTTGTAGAGTGTCAGCTGCAACATAGAGTTATAAGGTTCTATCTGCATTCTGAGTAGTTCAGAGATATTGAGCTTTAAAGTCTTAGAATTCCATGCAGTTATACTGAGAAGCGGAACAAACCTCTTTTGATATAATGTCCAAAAATGCATACAACTACAAGAAACACCTCACCTTTTTAAGGTGTCACAGAATAAAAATATGTCAATAACTAAATTTTGACAAAAATGTCAGATAGAACGTTATAATTCTAAGTGGATTAGCTTCTACTGGAACTGGCTACACCTGACATGATAGCGGGTGCTTACATTTAAAAATTTAGACTAGACTTCTGAAACTGTCTCTACGCTCTGGGAACAGGGTGCTTCAGTTCCAAACCCGGTGCAGTCTGGACCTAAGGGCGGAGATGGGGATATGAGCCAGTGTTTGTTAGTAGGCAGTATTACCAGGCAGCCATTTTATCCTGAAGCTTTCGAATTAGTATCATGGTCAAGAAAATTCTCTCTATTTTGTATGTGTTTTTTTACTCTGTGTGTGAGCTCGGTAAGTGGTAGGTGGTTTCACCTGTCTGTCCCCTGGCTAGGCCTGTCCAGTGAAGTCTCAGACGTGTCACTGGTCCACACCACTGAGACAGACGCCAGAAGAGAAAGTGAGGCAGCGGTGCCGTCTAAATCTCGCCCCGATGCCCACGTCAGGTGGCAGGCAGAGCTGGTCGGTGCTCACCATTGAGGAGTTGGCAGCAATGCCAACCTAAATTTCGCCCTTATGCCCACATCAGGTGGCAGGCTACGGGACAGAGGCCACTTGTGCCGACCGTTGACAGGTTGGCAGTGGTGCCATCTAAATCTCACCCTGATGCCCACATCAGGTGGCAGCTAGAGCCAGTGCGTGCCCACCAGTGAGGAGTTGGCATCGATGACATGTTAACCTCACCCCAATGCCCACAGCAGGTGCCAGGCCACCAGGACGGACTCCACTTGTACCCCTTGAAGAGGGGTTGGCACTGCTCAGACAGACAGCATGAGGCGGCATTGCCATATAAATCTCACCCCAATGCCCACATCAGGGGGCAGCATTGCCATCTAAATCTCACCCTAATGCCCACATCCGAGAGAGCCCAGCACTGAGGCATTGAGGGGTCTGAGTGGGTGGCGTCTGCTGATGAAAGAGTTCAGAAATGAGCCAGGTGTGCTGGCCAGGACCAGGTGAGGACTAGCACCTGAGAGGCAGAGAGCCGGAGCTCAGTGTCTGTCTGTGTCCTGCTGCTGTGCTGGAGAATCACAGTGACCACACACACACACACACCCTGCTGCTCCTCCACCTCATCCTGCTCCTCCTCCTCCTCCTCCTCCTCCTCCTTCTCCACCTCCTCATCTCTTTCCTCTCCTCCTCATCTCTCTCCTCTCCTCATCTCTCTCTCCTCTCCTCCTCATCTCTCTCCTCTCTTCCTCATCTCTCTCCTCTCCTCCTCATCTCTCTCCTCTCCTCCTCATCTCTCTCCTCTCCTCCTCATCTCTCTCTCCTCTCCTCCTCATCTCTCTCTCCTCTCCTCCTCTCCTCTCTTCTCTTCTTGTCATCATCTCCTCTGTTGTCGTGGCTCTTTCTATCCTCATCTATTTGTTTCCATATTTTTGCTTTCTCTGCCATTTCTCTCCTCTTTTATTGCTGCCCACTCTTTCTTTCTTTTTTTCTTTTTTTTTGTCCCCTCACCTCCCTCTCTTTTTTCTTCCTTTCTCTCCCCATTTCTCCCTGTTCATCACTCTTTTCTTAATCTTTCACTTTCTCCGTTGCTTTTTCTCTTTCATTCATATCTCTGTCTATCAATCTTCTGCTTTATGTCTCCATTCTCTCTCTCCTCCCCCCTCCTCTCTCCTCCCCCCTCCTCTCTCCTCCCCTCCTCTCTACTCTTCCATTCTCTCTCTCCTCCCCTCCTCTCTCCTCCCCTCCTCTCTACTCTTCCATTCTCTCTCTCCTCCCCCTCCTCTCTCCTCCCCTCCTCTCTCTGTCCAAGCGCTGATGACTCACCTGCACGGAGGGTGCATATCTGCCGTTCCTGTCTGATGGAGTGTGACCATCAGTCCATAGGTGGCCTTCCACTGAGACGCCTCCGGTGTGATCTTAGTGCAGGGGAAGCTGAGAGGGGAGGGGAAGCTGAGAGGGGAGGGGAGGCTTGTGGGGGGGGGGGGGGGGGGTACTTAAAGGGGAGGCTCGTGGGGGGGGGGGGGACTGAGAGGGGAGGCACGTGGGGGGGGGTGGTACTTAGAGGGGAGGCTCGTGGGGGGGGGGGGGGGACTTAGAGGGGAGGCTCGTGGGGGGGGGTACTGAGAGGGGAGGCTCGTGGGGGGGGGGGGTACTTAGAGGGGAGGCTCGTGGGGGGGGGGGGGGGACTTAGAGGGGAGGCTCGTGGGGGGGGGGACTGAGAGGGGAGGCTCGTGGGGGGGGGGGTACTTAGAGGGGAGGCTCGTGGGGGCGGGGGGGGGGGGCACACACACCTTTCCTTTTCTTCTCTCTCTCAACACGCCCCATTCTGTTATTATTTTTCTCTCTACATGTCTCTCTTCACACCCGCTCTGGTGAGATGGGACCTTTTAGCACTTACAGCTGAGGCTGAGAATTTCTCTCACTCTGTAATGTGCGTGTATGTCGTTCACACATAGGTCCGTATAAGGTCAGTATAAGGTCCGCAGGTTAGCGTCATATCTGAATCATCAGAAGGGTAGGACCTCCGTTTGACAAACCTCCGCATATACTCCGGAGGTTATATCTGAAAGCACTTCTCACTTTTCTGAAAGAGATTCTTACTTCTCTCAGTCGTTCAACCCCCCCACCCTCCACACACACACACACACACACACACACACACACACACTGCTGTTCTAAGTTCCTCACTTCTCTCTCGCTGGTCAACTTTAAATTGATGTATTTATTTTGCATCCTTTAGCTATCTCTGTCTTCTCAGTTTGGGATTTGGACGATCTCGTTTGATCTGGTCTCACTGACCATCTCAGTGACTTTCTCTCTTTCTCTCTGCGTGGCCTCGGTGACCTGCTCCTCCATCGTTCACAGTGATACATTTCATTTCATTTCATTATTTGGAATGAGAAAACACATGAATCAACATTTTTGCAAATGTGCCAGTGTTAGCCAGCCGGCTAATTTCCAACTGCAGTCCTTTGGCAAGATTTTGTAATAACAATTAATTGGCAAAGCACATGAAACATGAAAATCCAATAAAGACAAGTCAATGGAAATCTCTCTCTCCTCCCTCTCTCTCCTCTCTCTCTCTCTCTCTCTGTTTCATATGGCAAGCCGATTGAGCATTTATTCTGATATCTTGATATCAGGCATAATTGTCATGTACATGTAAGCCATTTTTGTCAACTAGTTAACTAGTGAGCCATGTTTGTATGAACTAGTTAACTAGTGAGGGCCAAAATATGCACACTAGTTAACTAGTGGGAGCCAAAAGGCTTACTAGTTAACTAGTCAACACATTTTAGATTCACTAGTTAACTAGTGAGAGCCAGAAATGTCTACTAGTTAACTAGTAAAGGCCAAAATGCATACCAGTCAGCTAGTTGAAGGCTTTTGGGTCTCACTAGTTAACTAGTGACAGCCAAAAATGTGCACATGTTTACTAGTGAAGGCAAAACACATCACTAGTTAACTACTTGCAGTAGGTCAATGTCACTAGTTAACTAGTGAACCATAAATGGCTTACTAGCTAGGTGATGGCAGTAGGCTCACTAGTTAACTAGTTGATGCATCATTTGTCCAAACTAGTGAGGTCATAAATGTATACTAGTAAACTAGTTCAAGACAAAATTCACACTAGTCAACTAGTGGCGCAGAATTCAAATTAGAAGGCGGAGAATTCTGGAAATTGAGGCTTTCTATTGGCTCCCTATGTCCAAATAGAACATGACAACCAATCACAGTACAGAATTTCACGAAATACCACCCACAACATTTGCATGTGGCACACAAGTTAACATGCTGGCCAAAGGTACTCTAGCTAGTAAACTAGTGGCTTCAGTGTGACACTTACATGTAAACTAGTGAAGGCAGAACTGCTCACTAGTTAACTAGTGAAGACACAAATGCCCACTAGTTAACTAGTGCAAACTATGTAAGACTTCAATTGTTCCACTAGTTAACTAGTGGACAAAAACGGTCAGCTTGTTTCTCTTTTTAAGTGTAACTAGTTAACTAGTGAACAAAATATACATGCCACTAGTTAACTAGTAAGGCCCACAACACCCTCACTAGTAAACTAGTGGGTATTTTGGCCTTAACATGTTAACAAGTGACCATTTTGGCATCTCACTAGTTAACTAGTGGGGCTGAAATGGCATTCACTAGTTCACTAGTGGGTGTTTTGGTGCACACTAGTAAACTAGTGACACTTTTTAGACCTCACTAGTTAACTAGTGGGCATTTGTGTCTTCACTAGTTAACTAGTGAGCAGTTCTGCTTTCACTAGTTTACATGTAAGTGTCACATTGAAGCCACTAGTTTACTAGTTAAAGTTCCTTTGGCCAGCATGTTAACTTGTGTGCCACATGCAAATGTTGTGGGTGGGATTTTGTGAAATTCTGCGCTGTGATTGGTTGTCATGTTCTATTTGGACATAGGGAGCCAATAGAAAGCCTCAATTTCCAGAGTTCTCCGCCTCCTAATTTTAATTCTGCGCCACTAGCTGACTAGTGTGAATTTAGGCTTTAACTAGTTTACTAGTATACATTTATGACCTCACTAGTTAACTAGTTTGGACAAAGGATGTATCAACTAGTTAACCCTTTAGCCGCCAGGGTTTAAAAAGAATAAATTGGATTTGTACATAAAAATTTCAAAAGGCCATGGCTTGCAAGTGGTCAGAGATAAAGTCCTACTGTAAATGTGAAAATCATTTAGTATGAACAGAAGTTTATGAAGGGGGTAAATTTACTCATCTAATTTGCATATTATGACGTCACTGGATGGTAACCACCGTGAATTATGCACATTTCAGTAAATACTAGATGTTGAACATATTTGAGCAGTTTTTCTTTCTTTTTTTTCATTGCACCGACATAACAAATGAACAGGAATACAGTCACATGTAAACCAACAATAGTAAACTATTACTATAATCACAAACCCTATGCTAATATACAATAAAGTAGCCTGGTCAAATCAGTTTCATATCGCGGGTGACTTTGTAGTTCTTCAGAGCCCTATTTTTACAACCCCTGCTGTCTATACCACGTCCATTACGGACACTATTATCACTATTGCCACTGGCACCTCCAGCTATATTGGGCAGAGGGTCGAAATCGGTCGAAATAAGCATGGTATGCTTAGTGGACACTGTCGCAAAGACGTACCTCCATTCAGAGACGCACCGTGACTATCAGTCAATAGACGATCGATCATATTCTCCAAAAGGCAGATATTCTCCTTCAGAATCAGAATAGGTGAATAACAGATCCAAGTCTTCATCACACGTGAATTTTTTTTTCAACATTTGGTGTATTTCTGCTTCAATTTGTGCAAAACTATGGCCCGCATCGCTTCCGCGTTATGGAGGAAATGCACGTCTTCTTCGTGTGTTTCTCGCGTGTTTTCGCATGCTTCCTGAAAACTTTGAAAAAAAAGGTTGAGCTTGAATCGAAGCTCTGGGTGTCTGCCAACTAGTGGTCAAGAGTACAAATGAGATTTTACACTGTACTCGCGTCTATTGTCTGTTTTATTCAGTAATGACGCTTGTCGCAATATTGCGACAACTAGTGGACAGAAATAGCTTGCATGTACATGACAATTATGCCTGATATCAAGATATCTGAATAAATGCTCAATCGGCTTGCCATAGTTTCACACAGAGGAGCTTCGTGTCCTGATATTGTGAATGATTTCCACTTCACCATTCTTGTTCTGGCTGGACTATTGCCAACTTTTGACTGTTGACTGTTACCACCTTGTACTCCACGTGATTTATATGTGTATGTGATATTTGAAGATCTTATATTTATTTCCACAGTGTAATAATGAATATCCATCTCTCTCTCCTCCCCTCCCCCCCTCCTCTCTCTCTCTCTCCCCCTCTCTCTCTCTCTCTCTCTCTCTCTCTCTCTCTCTCTGTCTCTCTCTCCTCCCCTCCCCCCTCTCTCTCTCTCTCTCTGTCTCTCTCTCTCTCTCTCTCTCTCTCTCTCTGCAGGGACTGTGCACTATGACAGCTGCCTTTCTCCACTTCTTCTTCCTGGCGTCGTTCTGCTGGGTGCTAACGGAGGCGTGGCAATCTTACCTGGCAGTCATTGGCAAGATGAGGAGTCGCCTCATACGCAAGCGTTTCCTGTGCCTGGGCTGGGGTATGTGTGGGTCACACACACACACACACACACACACACACACACACACACACACACACACACACACATATACACGCACACACACACACACAGACATACAGACCATACAGACACATGTGGATTCATGTCCTCCCTGGGGAGAGAGACAGATGAAATGTCGCACGCTATTCTGAGAGACATCTCCCAGAAAAGCAACCAAAGTAATCATCATGCAATTACATAGGTGTCCTTTTTTGACATCCCACCCACCTTATACTGCCTACCTCGACCCCGTCATTCAGTCATTTCCACCTCCAGTCTGTTAACCTGTGTGTGAGTGTGTCGTGTGTTTGTGAGTCGATAATGGATGTTGTAATTGCCTAGAGAGGAAACTATTCTGGAGAGGATCTGTTTCAGATCGGAAGTAAGACAACAAAAGGACAGAGATATGGGCAGAGGAAATTCAGCCAACATTGGTCAGCCAGAGAGTGTGCTGCTTCATCTGTCACCACAAAACACACACACACAGAGACACACACACAGACACAGACACACGCACACACACACACACACACGCACACACACACAGACTCACACACATACAAACACACGCACACTATTTTTACAGCTAATGTGGAGTTTGGACATTCCAAGACCTGATGATCTCAGGGGGCGTATTACAGAAACTTCCTAACTCGAAAATCCTATCTTATCTGTTTGGTAACTACGGTAACAAGGGTTAGGATCGGATTTAGAAAAAAAGTCATTACAGAACGGCCGATCCTAAAGTCAGTTTCTTATCTTAACTCCAGATAGGAAATGTGTATTACAGAAATTTCCTAAGTTACCAAAATCCTAAATAAACTGTCCTAACTTTAGGATGACCCATCAGCTCTCCTAACTGTCAAATTACTGTTACAAATAAGCGAGATGGCAGCTCTTTTGTTACATGTAGCGCAGGTAGCACTACTGTCTGTATAAATCGTCTTGTAAATAAACTACCAGTGCTTTTTCAAAGTTCACAATGTCTCGTTTTAAATGTCAAGGCCCTAGGAAGTCTAACAATGAAGTATGGAGCTACTTTGAGACTCGTAAATGGTGTAAAACAGTGATTTATTTGCATGGCTAGGCGGATAACTAGCGCCCTATTTCTGAGTGCAGGGGACAAGCCGAGATGAGCTAGACATACTGTACGTTCACACTCGGTATCATGTTTCAACACACTTTAGGTCAATATCACACCGGAATTCTCCTTTAACAGAGGTGGCAAATGCCATTGGTGGATTAGCGCGACGTTACATCAAGTTTCCAAAGGGTAATGAACTCCACATTGAATTATTATTATGATAGCTGCTAGCTGTCAGTTGTGAAGTGAGGTGATCCAACAACAAGTTTCATCTGTTGCTAAGTAACAGACATAAAAGCTGAACGTCGATGCTAGATCGCCTACTTAGGATATCTTAACCTGAGATAAGATAGGATTCCTAAATTAAGATAGGATATGTTTCTGTAATACCAAATTGAGAAAAATCCTATCTTACACTTCTCCTATCTTAACTTAGGACTTAAGATAGGAAGTTTCCGTAATGCGGCCCCAGGACTTAAGAATACACCTGACTAGGAACCAGGCCAAACACGATGACAGAGAGAGATGCATGCTTACAAACACACATGCACACACACACACACACACACACACACACACACACACACACACACACACACACACACACACACACACACACATACACAGACCCAGGTGGACCAGGCCAAACACATACAGACACATACTTACACTTACACACGTTTACAAACACCCGGGAGCCAGGCCAAACACAGACAGAGACACACACTTACTGTAAACACACTCACACTCACGTTTACAAACACAGATCCAGGTGGACCCAGGGACCATCTCTGCACTTGACCCCAGGAGAGGTCAGCAGCCCTGCCTGGCAGGACAACCTTGAATCCCTCTCCACCGGCCCTCTCTGCCTCTCCTCCGCCCTGTAAAAGAAAAACGACAAGCTCGCGATGGAGCCGCATCAATGGAGCTCAATGGCCCTCGCACGCAGGAGCACATGTTAGCAATGTGTGCTACGCGATAAGAGCGATGCAGGATAGCATCTGACTCTTCAGCAGAGAGGGAGGAGATCTGGAGAGATATCCAGGCAATTACAAACCCCGCGCCTTGCACACACGGGGGGTGGGCCTTATCGATTGACCTATCAGATCCATTAATTCAGAGATGCCCTCGGCTGATAACGCGTCGGGATTGGCTCAGAGCAGTCTGCGGAGCATCTCAGGGTGAGATAGATGTACTATCAGCAGGACCTGACTGAAATGCTGAACATCACTCACACACACACACACACACACACACACCCCTCTTGAGATAAAAAGCACAGAACACCTGACACACAGCCGTGGAGCGTATGGAGTGTGTGCTCTCCGCTCCCCCTCTCAGAGGAGCGTATGGAGTGTGTGCTCCAGAGGTAGCTGCCTGGTTCCATAATTGTGTCTCAATTTGCAGAATTAATCAGTTAGTTGTTAATTACATGAATATTTCAAATGCAGAGTAATTAAGGGATGGCGTTTTTCTCACACACAGTGGTGAGGGATAATTGATAGGCCTAATTAAAACATAACTACTTTACAGCTCACACACACACACACACACACACACACACACACACACACACACATACATACAGTACAGTATACATACGTATGCTTATAGACACACACACAAACACACATATACACACACACACACAAACTGGGAAGTTCATTGTTTCTGCATCTGAAGTTTAGTCAACAAAGGCCAACAAACTGAAATGATTAAACTGATGAATTAAATCAAGCTGGTTCAAATGACCGCAACAAACAGCATTTCTCTGTGTGCCCTCCTGCTCACTTCAGTGCCGTTCATTACAGACGTGTAGAGATGAGCTCATTAGGAAGACCACAGTGGCAGATCCATATCAGTGGAGAGCCACAGGCCTATAAGCCAGGAGACAGGCAAATGGATGAAGACATAATGTTGTGTGCCCTGTGGGTGCAGTGGGCATAATGGGCATAATGTTGTGTGCCCTGTGGGTGCAGTGGGCATAATGGGCATAATGTTGTGTGCCCTGTGGGTGCAGTGGGCATAATGGGCATGTGTGCCCTGTGGGTGCAGTGGGCATAATGGGCATAATGTTGTGTGCCCTGTGGGTGCAGTGGGCATAATGGGCATACTGTTGTGTGCCCTGTGGGTGCAGTGGGCATAATGGGCATAATGTTGTGTGCCCTGTGGGTGCAGTGGGCATAATCGGCATAATGTTGTGTGCCCTGTGGGTGCAGTGGGCATAATGTTGTGTGCTCTGTGGGTGCAGTGGGCAGATCAGGACTAGATCAGTGCTAATTAGTTCCAGATCAGGACTAGATCAGTGTTATTTAGTTCTGGATCAGGACTAGATCAGGACTAGATCATGGCCAGATCAGAGCCAGGTTAGTTCCTGACACCAGGAGCACTCTGGGCACAGCTGTGCAGATAGTGAATTTGGCCACTGAAGGCCCTGCATCTGACCACACAACAAACAGTGTGTGGATCTCGCCTCAAAGTGGACTATGGGCATCCTGGCACAAAATGGTGCAGGTTTGTGGCCACAGACTGACTACAGTACTGATGCATCAGGCTTCAGGCAGGAAAGTGGCAGTGTATCTGACATGCCTGAGTCCACAGAGAAGACTGTATGTGTGTGTGTGTGTGTGTGTGTGTGTGTGTGTGTGTGTGTGTGTCCATGGAATAACTCTGGGAAGAGAAACAAACATGATATTAACATCACCTGCAGGCGATCACCAACCACATAAAGACACATAAACACACACAGACACACACACACACACACACACAAACACACACACAGTACACATACGCTAAATACATTTGAATCCATGTTCACCTCCAAAAAGACAGCCACGGAGCTTGGGTTCTGTTGCCAAAGGGAGAGGTTAAAAATAGAAAGATCTACAGAGAACTCCAGTAAGAGAGAGAGAAAGTGAGGTAGAAAGTGAGAAAGCGAGGGAGAGAGAGGGGAAGCGAGGGAGAGAGAGAGATGTGAGAGAGAGAAAGCGAGGGAGAAAGAGAGAGAGCGAGGCGGACCTGTGTGTGCTGTGCAGTCATCCTGGAAAGGGCACGATGGCACAAGACTCACTCATGTGTGAGCTCTTCCTCTCTTTCCTCTCATCTCCCCTATTCTCCTCTTCCTCTCTTTCCTCTTATCTCCCCTATTCTCCTCTTCCTCTCTTTCCTCTTATCTCCCCTATTCTCCTCTTCCTCTCTTTCCTCTCATCTCCCCTATTCTCCTCTTCCTCTCTTTCCTCTCATCTCCCCTATTCTCCTCTTCCTCTCTTTCCTCTTATCTCCCCTATTCTCCTCTTCCTCTCTTTCCTCTCATCTCCCCTATTCTCCTCTTGCTCTCTTTCCTCTCATCTCCCCTATTCTCCTCTTCATCTCCCCTATTCTCCTCTTCCTCTCTTTCCTCTTATCTCCCCTATTCTCCTCTTCCTCTCTTTCCTCTCATCTCCCCTATTCTCCTCTTCCTCTCTTTCCTCTCATCTCCCCTATTCTCCTCTTCATCTCCCCTATTCTCCTCTTCCTCTCTTTCCTCTCATCTCCCCTATTCTCCTCTTCCTCTTTTCCTCTGTCTTTTTTCATCTTTCTCTTCCATACCCTCTCCTCCTCCTCCCCTCCCCTCTCCTCATCCTCCTCTCCTCTTCTCCTCCTCCTTCTCTCCTTCTTCTCTCCTGCTCCTCTCCTCCTTCTCCTTCTCCTCCTCCTCTCCTCCTCTCCTCCTCCTTCTCTCCTCCTCCTCCTCCCCTCCTCTCCTCCTCCTTCTCTCCTCCTCCTTCTCTCCTCCTCCTCTCCTCCTCTCCTCCTCCTTCTCTCCTCCTCCTCCTCCTCCCCTCCTCTCCTCCTCTCCTCCTCTCCTCCTCTCCTCCTCCTTCTCTCCTCCTCCTCCTCCTCCCCTCCTCTCCTCCTCCTTCTCTCCTCCTCCTCCCCTCCTCCTCTCCTCCTCTCCTCCTCTCCTCCTCTCCTCATCCTCCTCCTCCCCTCCTCTCCTCCTCCTTCTCTCCTCCTCTCCTCCTCTCCTCCTCCTTCTCTCCTCCTCCTCCCCTCCTCCTCCTCTCCTCCTCTCCTCCTCTCCTCCTCCTCCTCCTCCTCCTCTCCTCCTCCTTCTCTCCTCCTCCTCCCCTCCTCCTCCTCTCCTCCTCTCCTCCTCTCCTCCTCCTCCTCTCCTCCTCCTTCTCTC
>NW_027468683.1:10000-15000 GCF_046254945.1 Alosa pseudoharengus
GTGGCTCCTGCCTCCCTCTCTCTTTGGCTCCCTGCACCACACGTTGAGTCAACACCACCACCACACTTTCAACACCAGTGCCCCCACGGGCAGCCAGGCGCTGGCGCCATCAAAGCCACGGCTGCTGGAGACCAGCTCAAGCTTTTGGTTGTCCTCCGCCCCCTGAAAAACAACCAGCCAAACAAGCCAAGCCATCAAAGCACACACATGCAGGCTTCTTTACTTTGCTTTCTTTGGTCAGTTCACATACAAACGAAATCGCTGCAGTCTTTTCTGCATGCACAGATTCTTCATCTTCTTCTTCTTTTTCTTCTAATAATAATTATACTGCTTAAAATACTGTGCGCATCACAGTGACCATCTTAACATCTTGGCTTTGCGGGTTTACAGCATGGTCCCTGCTATGGCTTCTATCCTCTAAGCTGCTCTGGTGGCCAGTCTCTAGTAGCGGGTCTCTAGTGGCGGTGTTCTGGTGGCCGGTCTCTAGTAGCGGTGTTCTGGTGGCCGGTCTCTAGTGGCGGTGTTCTGGTGGCCGGTCTCTAGTAGCGGGTCTCTAGTAGCGGTGTTCTGGTGGCCGGTCTCTAGTGGCGGTGTTCTGGTGGCCGGTCTCTAGTAGCGGTGTTCTTGTAGCCGGTCTCTAGTGGCGGTGTTCTGGTGGCCGGTCTCTAGTAGCGGTGTTCTGGTGGCCGGTCTCTAGTGGCGGTGTTCTGGTGGCCGGTCTCTGCTAGCGCGTTAGGGGATTGGCAAGCCTGCTGCTGTCCTGTGGTTAGGAGCATTCCGGTGGCTAGCCCCTGGGTCAGGGCTGCTTTGTGTGGCCATGATGAATAGCTAAATAAACAGCAGGGGAGTGGACACGACGCAGCACGGCGCACCGCAGAAAGCGGCAGAGGGAGCGGGCAGCAGGGGCCAGCCGGGGGGCTGATGGCCTGGTGGTCGCTGGAGTGTGTTAAAGAGCCGGAGCAGGTGCCACATTTAAACACTTGTTAGGAGATGACACGGATATAAAGCCCAGCCAGCCAACCCGCCCTCTCCCCTGCCCTCCCACCCAAAACAGAGATGCAGCATGATGATCGGCCACTGGACACACATGGACACACATACAGTCATGAGCCCAAACACACACACACATGCATATCACAAAGCACCTATATATTCATATATATATTCACACCTATATACACCTCATTCACACCCACACCCACCCACCCACAAACACACACAAACACAAATACACACACACACACACACACAAACGTTGCCTCATATACATATAGAGAGGCATGCAGTGTGGCTAGTCGAATCCTCTCTGCCTAACTGTGTAATGATGTTACATACTGTATTAGCCTGGTCGTATCTGTTAAGGACCATGACAGGGGTTCAGATGCAGAGCTTTTTTATGTGTTTATGGAAGCCATTTGATGGTAATGGCCTCTTGGTACCACAGCCCCTTTCCATAGCCAGTGAACCGCACAGCCAGGACAGGGCTTCTGATGGCTTTCATCTGACATTTATGAATCATTTGAATCATAATGGCGACAGCGGTCAGATGGCTTGCGTGTTTTTCCACTCTGTGACAAAAAGAGAGTGCGACAGAAAAGAAATGGCGAAGCGCGTTGTCTGCGGGCTGTGCAGTTGTTTGTGGAGGATGCGGAGGAGATGAAACTACACCGTGACAATGAGCCAGAAGACACTAATTGATCGTGTCTATTCTCCTCCAACAATGCTTTGTGTTTCAGGAGGGAAAGGGGAGAAAAAAGCCTTCTTCACAAAGCTGTTTCCCCCCCAAAGTTCAGAGGGAATTGAGGGAGGAAACAGCAGCGTTATTAAAATTCATGCGCGTCGCTCGGCTTCGCAGCAGATGTTGGCATAATTAAGGAGAGAGAGAGAGAGAGAGGGGAAAAAAGTATGAAATTAATTTCAGGTTTAATGTAAATTTCAGTGATTGGCAGAGCTGTGCTAATCACTGCTCATGTACAAAGAAAATATGCACACCCAAAAAGCCACACACACAGACACACACACACACACACACACACACACACACACACACACACACACACACACACACGTGCATGCTCAGACTTACAAGAATTCACACATACACACAGTCACACACACACATGTGCATACACAGACACACTTACATGCATACACACACACACACACACACACACACACACATACACACACAAACACACACCAGACAAACAAATGTGCACCCCCACACATTTCTACGCCAACCGATGTGCGCTCTATACATACAGAGCCTCACAGACACGCACGCACACACAGTGCACTGCCTACCTTTGATTTGATAAACCAGGGCTTGATTGAACTTGTTTCCATCAAACATTAGTAAGACAAAATGGATCATTGATGATTTACACAACAAATTGATTGAATTTATACTCCAAATTGGCCAGATGTAAGAACTCATAATGAACCACAGTTTCCCTCCCTGTTGTGACTCTTCCAGTCAGCTACTGCTGCATAGCTGAGGATCCCAGAGGATATGTCCACTCCTACGCTCCCCATACACCATATAGCTATCACCAGGGGTGTAGTGGTAAAATAAGAGTTGGGTAAACTATGAATTCTGGGATCTTGGTGAGGTGGACTGCGCCATGCGGTATCAGATTTTATTAAAAAGGCATTCAGAACATGTTTGATGATGGTGGAAGTTATTGTCCAATGTTTATAACAATACCAGTCGTATTAAATGGTTCCTAGAGTGTCGATGAGTGTACATATTGTGAATGTGGAGCATACAGTGCGATTTTTGAATGTTAAATGTTGCAATTGGTGAATAAACTCTTTTGAGAGGTGGATAAAC
This sequence comes from Alosa pseudoharengus, assembly GCF_046254945.1. NCBI lineage: Eukaryota > Metazoa > Chordata > Actinopteri > Clupeiformes > Clupeidae > Alosa > Alosa pseudoharengus. Next base: position 12,834 of record NW_027468683.1, read on the forward strand.
TCTAATAAGAGGTGGATAAACTCTAATAAGAGGTGGATAAACTCTATTTCTGAAATTTTAGAGGTGGATAAAATGTGTTTACTTGCGTTTAGCCTCCACTACATCCCTTGCTATCACGACTTATAGGTGATTCCGTGGTGGAGCCATTTCAGGAGTCTGAAGGGGTTGCCTGGCTGCTACACTCAAGGTAAAATGATGTGTGCTCTGGTGTCACCTAATGTGCTGTGTACTGGGGAAGGGTAGTCCACTATCTGCTTCCATATCTGGCCTGGCTATTGTATTTTAGAGATGAAGCAAGCAAGCGTGAAGCTGCCTAAAAAGCTTTTTGCTCAACAACTCTTTCTAACAGGACACACAGCAAGCTGTTGGAGGTGGTGTTACAAACAGCTATACGGTATTACAGATGAGTGAGCATTTATGTATGTGGGCAGATGTCAGCCAGTTAACCTCAGAGTGACATTGTGTATGTCTTTCACAGTCCTGTTGCCTTGGACACGTGGTAACACACACATACAGACACACACACACACATACACACATGCACAGAGTGGCATGGCTCTCATCTGAGATGTGCATCCCCACACACACACATCCGCAGTCGTGTCACAGATGGAAACAAACTCATGAGCCACACACCAGCTGTCCAGGACGCAATTACTGTAGGCCGGCTGCGTACAAAGGAGGCCTGAGCCATTCATAATTCACCACACACACACATACACACACACAGAGAGAGAGAGAGAGAGAGAGAGAGAGAGAGAAGGAAAGGGGAACGCATTTTATCCATGTCACTACAGCATTTTGGTTTTATCTTCAAGCTGACTGTGCTTTTCTCCATTGTAGCTCTCCTATCCACTCTGCATTATACGTATTCATGTATTCTGATCCCTCCTGACGGTAGGCTTACTCTGTGTAAGGCAGACCATGGCCTTGTTTGACCTCATAGGGACCTTCAGAGATGATGGTGATGTCCATTATGCAAAATGTCCACTATGGGCATGAGAGAATTTGGAGATTAGTGTATCACTGTGGTATAACAAAGAGGCTTTTCATGTGGAACACAGAACCTTACAGGAAAAATATTGCTTGTGAGAGTGTGTTAAAAAATATGCTGCACGCCCCATCTCTTCTGTCTTGTCTTTGTTTCCCTCTCTGTCTTGTTCTCTGTGTGTGTGTGTGTGTGTGTGTGTGTGTGTGTGTGTGTGTGTGTGTGTGTTTGAGCGTGTGTGTGTGTGTGTGTGTGTGTGTGTGTGTGTGTGTGTGTGTGTGTGTGTGTGTGTGTGTGTGTGTGTGTGTGTGTGTTTGAGCGTGTGTGTGTATGTATGTGTGTGTGTGTGTGTGTGTGTGTGTATGTGTGTGTGTGTGTGTGTGTGCTTAATGGGCCTTTGCCCTGCGGTAGAGATGTTACTCTGGCGTGGCCGTAGCCCTCTCTCTGCCCTCTACATGGTTGCCACGACTCCCACACCATCACCACCACTACGCTCACTCAAGCGAAAGAGAGCAGTGTGTGTGTGTGTGTGTGTGTGTGTGTGTGTGTGTGTACAAGTAATGAGAGAGCTGAAATAATGGATACACAATAGACTGCCCAATTTCTCGCCTCTGTGGCCTTGACCCTTCAACTCTGCTCTCTCTTTTCTCTGCTCTCCTCTTTCTCCTATAAATACAATGAGTGGAAAAAATGACTTTCCTAACACACCAGCACTGAAACAGCACCTCTTGTAACATACAGTAAAGCCTTGAGCCATCATTTGCGTCTCAAACACTGTTGTTGTGCGTTTATTGTAATGGTTTTATGGTCCGGCATTTTCCTCTCTCTCCCTCTCTCTCTCTCTCTTACTCCCTCTCTCTTCCTCCCTTTCTCTCTCTTCCTGCTCTCTCTCTCTCCTCTCCTCCCCTTCAGCTCCTCCTCTTCTTTCTTCTCTCTGTGTTACGATCAGGCTCATTCATTGGATCTGCTTAGTGGGAGCGCCATTGTCTCTTAAAGGCCTGCTGGTCATAGGTTAAGTGCCGCGGTCGTTGCGTGTGGGTTTTGCGGCTGTTAGCGAGGCCGTTACATCCGATGGCATTTGCACGCTCCCGTTGCCAACTCCCTGCAAGCAGCTGGTTAAATTCATCCGCCTCCCCCACAGCCTCAGCCTCCATTCTTCTCCCCGCTGAGGCTTGCGCT
>NW_027468683.1:17500-20000 GCF_046254945.1 Alosa pseudoharengus
ACAAGTGTCTGTATGGGGGGACTAAATATAGAGACGCAGAGGGAAGGACGGAGACAGACACAGGGGGAGGCAGAGGGAGAGGGGTGGGGGCAGGTGGAGGGTGAGTGGCGTCCAATGTGGGTGTCTGGTCCCTGGCCGTGCCGTTGCGCTTCCCCGTGAGTTTATCGGATGCACTCGGCTTCTGAGCTCATTAAAAAGCAACCATTATCCCGACATTTGCACGCATCACATGCAAAACTAATTTACTTGTAAGAAATTAAAAGTTCATTTTAATTGAGCTCGCACTGCAGTATGCAAATGAGGAGTACATAATGTACACTGATGCGGAGACAACACACATTGCAAGCGGGTTTAACCCTCTCATGTCCGGCAGATGCATGAAAGGAAATATGTGTGTGTGTGTGTGTGTGTGTGTGTGTGTGTGTGTGTGCGTGTGTGTGTTTGTGCACTTGTATTTAGTGTATTTAGCAAAGTTGACATTGGGAAAAAATTGGTGTTTTTCAAAAAAAGCCATTGTCCCTCCACAGAAATCGACAAATAATGACCATCGGGCGGATGGGCGGACAGCTCACCCTGACAAAATGCTAATGCCCCCTGCATGGAGATGGGAACCTCGGACATTTTTAGAATTCAATCAAAAGATAAACAAAGAAAATGACAGCTTTGTGCCTTGTTTTCACAGCTCCATTTTCTTTATTTCTGTCAATCTTACTATTCTGCCATTGTTTATGTGTGTGTGTGTGTGTGTGTTTGTGTTTTTCTGTGTGTTTGTCTGGTTATTTTGTGTGTGTGTGTGTGTGTGTGTGTGTGTGTGTGTGTGTGTGTGTGTGTGTGTGTGTGTGTGTGTGTGTGTGTGTGTGTATCTTGCCTGAGATACACATAGAACAGGCTGATGTGACATTGCCGCTGGATTTGTGATTCATTATCGTGACATTTGTTTATTAATGTGATCGCGCGTTGGAAAATCCCCTCCCAAAACAGCCTGCCGTTGTACATGACAAACAAATCAAAGCCACAAATCTCACTTCTGGTTTCTGCAACATCAAGGATTTACCTGTCTCTGTGTGTTTGTGTGTGTCTGTGTGTGTGTGTGTTTCAATTCATTAGGGAGTGTTCGAGTTGCCTTGACATTTTTATTTGAACTATTTTCTTTAACTGGAGAAAGCAAAACATTGCCTTTATGCTGCATGCATGCACTGAAATCTCTCTTGTCAAAACATTTTCCATTTCAAAAACACAGCAATGAGGATACACTCTGTTTTACAACCATCATTACAGATGTTTTGTTTGCTGTGATTTCCCATCTTGGTTTTTGTTTTGCTGGCGTGTGTGTGTGTGTATGTGTGTGTGTGTGTATGTGTGTGTGTGTGTGTGTGTGTGTGTATGTGTGTGTGTGTATGTGTGTGTGTGTGTGTTGTTCATATCTTCCCCGTGGAGTACTGTACTCTGGATGAGTATGTACTGTATCACAGAGGTACATGCAAAGAAGAAAGAGAAAGTCTCATTACTGTGTGTGTGTGTGTGTGTGTGTGTATTGTAATACAAACGTCAAATGGATATAAAGAAGAATATAAAACACAGTCACAACAAAAAACAAAAATTTTTGTAAGTTGACCAAGAAAACATAATGTGATTAAAACTGCTCTCTCCTCAGTAAAAAGAAGAGTGAAATAATGATATGATACAGGTCAAATGTATTTGAAGAACAGATATGTGTTCTTTTATTGGTTACATATTACATTCATTCCACATCATTCAGAAAATCATTTGACAATAGTTGGTGTTATTTTACACATCCTAGCACTTATCAAAACACTGTGCCGGTATAGTTTATCATTCAAAACTTTTTCATTTTTTTAGACATACAGACAGATGGAAAGATACATTGATTATGAGATTATGTTACTTAAATTTGTCATTTGTATAAACATTTAAATTGTGTATTTTGACTTCCTTTGTCATCCTAGATACTATATATTACAGCTTCAGAATCAAAGGTATCACTTAGGATATCAGTTAGTCAAGAAAATGTTACGGCATAATCTGTTTAAAAAAATAAATTTTTGCATACATCTAATTGTATCCCGTTCTATTAGGGAACTGCTGTGATATCACTGGGCTGCGCTGTCTTGTCCATTGACCATCATTGACTGCGAGAGACTCTCTGTGTACTGGGGCATGCAGTCCAATAAGGTTAACTGGTGATGGGCCGTCCCAGGGAGCGGCCAGATCCATACTGACTCCCCTGCCTGGGGTCAGAGGTGGATGAGGAGCTCGGGCAGCAGAGCCGTGGAGAAGATGGAGGTGGGATTTAATCTCCAGCGTCCCGCTCCTCTGAGCGAGCGTATCTCCCCTGAGGTGCTCGCCTCCTTGGCCACTCACCAGGGGTTGTGACCTTTGACCTGCCAATGCTCAATAACGCTACTCAATAACATCTGAGTCACCTGGAGCATAGCTGCACACATATATAAAATAATGCACACATACGCACACACACACA
>NW_027468683.1:25000-33225 GCF_046254945.1 Alosa pseudoharengus
CTACGTCATACAGTAAATACTAAAACAACACGTATGTGAAGACAGACACGAAATAGTCCCTATATCCATCGCAGAAAAACATACATATGTATGTAAACACTCACTCACTCACACACACACACACAGCTTCATCTGGCATTCATTCTGCAGCGTTCTGGCCAGTGCCCTGGGGCTGTTACCCTATGCCCTACAGCTATCATTAGAATGGGCCTGTAAAGTCATTATTGATCTCTCTCCTGCTAATGCTGCGGCCATAGCCAGCGCCCCCAGAGTGAACTCCCTGACCCCCCACCTCGTTCACCCCCCTTCCCCACTGCCGGGGCTGGTGGCCTGAGTAGCGTGTCACCTCTAAAGAGCCTCCGGTTCAGTCACACTACACACACAAGCCTGGGGTAACCAGGGGCCGTTGCCGAGTAGCGCACCGCTAACATGCTAAAAGGCTGCCAGTGCAGTCACTTTAGCCCCCCTCCTGAATTTATTCTGTCCCAGGGAAGGTTAGGTGAAGGTCATATGTAAACATTGGAATGTGTTTTGTGTACACTTAGGCACTCATCATAATAGGTGGTGGTGGTGGTGGTGGTGGGGAGCGTCATCATTGGCGCTGTGAAAGGATTTCTCGCTAAAGGGGTGCATAACAGACGTTTGGATTATTTGTGTCATTCTGTGTACTGTAGATCCGTCACAATGAATGTAAAATCGTTGTCAACCCCCACAACCACCCTTGCCAAGATCATTAAAAGCAAGTACTTCCTCTATAATCCGACACCATGGAGAGGTTTTTTTTTGTTGACTGGGTTACCAAGGATTTGGAATGGAGCCCCATAGCCTAGGGCAGGGAGTATGCATCAGCATTTCTCACAATAAACAGTGAATGCATAAACGCATGATTTGGCAGTTGTGGCCACATTTGACCCCTGACGTAGCAATTATTTGACCTTTCAGGATTTCAGTCACTGAGCTGACCAGTGTATTTTGTTCATCTCCCCTGAGCCTCATTGTTTAGATTCAATAGCATCCATTTCCAACACAGGATTTCATTTTAATTGTCATGGAAGGTGTGCACAGCCTAAGGAGGGGCCAACTCCTCTCTCTTTTTTCTCTCTCTCACTCTCTCTCTCCTTCACCCCCCACCTCCTCCTCCTCTCACCCTCCTCTCTCTCCCTCCACCCTTTCTGACGGAGATGCATGGTGTTTCTAATTTGGCATGCAGACATTAATTCCTGCACAGCTGCTGCCTCCTCTCTCCCTCACTCTCATCCCCCTCCCTCTCCCTCTCTCCCTCTCTCTCCCTCCATCCCTCCCCCTGCCTCTCTCTCCCTCTCCCTCCATCCCTCCCCCTGCCTCTTGCCTCTCTCTCCCTCTCTCTCTCTCCCTCCACCCCCCCTCTCCTCTCCCCGAAGGCTTCTCTCTAATGTGCAGCTTCAGAGACACGCCGCAAATTAATACCATTTGTTCTGCCGAGCATGCCTTCCTCTTAACACTCCGCACATATCTTTATATATATCATCTTTAAAATGCTTCTCTTCAAAGGCAAAGAATTTTTCAAAAATTCTCCATTGAAATGAGATGATGTGGCCACCACTTACCCTTCAGTTGTACAGGATCACAGATTCTTCCTCATATGTCCTTAGTTGTTTGTGTTCATTAAAGCACCCCACCCCACCCACACAAACACTAGCTTTTCCTTTGCAACAAGCGTTTTGTTAACTGTAATGTCTAACAGATCTGAGGTATAGTATCCAGATTTACCCATGTACTGTCATTAAAATCTATTTTGAGTGAAATTTGTCCTAAAAAGAGCATAAAGGAACGATATTCAAGCTTGTCTTTTCATGAAAGAACACTTTTAAGTCGAAATTCTTTCCACAACCTCATTTTGGGCAAATAATCACGGGAAAGAAATCAAGAATAGGTAAAGTATGTGTTTGTTTCAGGTGTCATTGATTTTCCTGTTTTCTTTTCTTCTTATTTGTTTTCTCTTACCTTTTGTTCTTTTGGGGAAAATACCGCAAAAGAATTTAAATGAATCCCGTCCCTTGATTGATGTTGTTGTGTTTTACACAAATAAGGTCTCATCCTAACTTTCTGGAAAAACAACAACAAAAACAAAGTGCTGCAGATGTTTTCTTTTTTCTCATTCTTGACAAACTAGTTGTTGCAAAATGCACACAAATGAATTCCATGGTTTTCACCTTGTGCACCGTGACCAGCATAGCATGAAAAGCATGCCTCTTCCTCAAACAGAGCCAGAGGCAAGCCCTGACACACACTGCTTCTGAATACACACACTGCTTCTAAAAAACATTAACGTGCATGAATATACATGATCGGATGTGCATAATGTAACATTAGGTCTCGCACAGCAACAACATGAATTTCCACACATTGTCATAACACATACTCAACTGCAAGTACACCATTACCGTCTTACATATCATTGAGAGGAAAGTGCCTCAGTTGACCTGGGCTGAACTGCTTGCATAAATCCTGGGTATGCCTGCATTATCTTGTGTATGTTGTTGAATCAGCTAATTGACTGTGGCTATGGGATCATAACTGATGAATTGTATCTAATGGTTACTTATAATTGTTGAGTCTTTGATGCTTTTGTCCAAATCCAGATACAAATTTATATCAGGCCAAAACATCTGGGGACACCCTGATATCAAGCCAAAACATCTGGGGACACCCTGATGAATATTTTGTAATGTGTGGCAGCAGAATGGCCTGTGCAAAGATCCTCTCAGACAATCCTTTCACTTACAGCAGTGATTGTTGTGTAGATACTCTCTTTTTAATTATGCTAATTGGTTGGCTAGACTGGTACTGGCAGGGTTTTACATGCAGTGACTGAAATGGCGATGGCTAAACTATAAGGATTGGGGCAGTATCACCAGAGAAACATTTACTTTCAATTTCATAGCTACTGTTGTGCAGGCTACATAAAACACTGCCAGTGTAACAACAACAGACAGTTTGATGGAACAAGGTTAGCCAGCCTCTATCTAGCCACCATTTTACCTTGGGTATAGCAAATATAGCAAAGAACTGTAGCAACTGAATTGAGATGAAACAAACTCTACAGTAAATCAATTAGCTTCAGCCATTAGCTAATCATCAGCTGTCACCTCCTCATCCTCAGTGGCTGTGATGCCAGACGTGTAAGACATTAGAGCTGTGAGTCTGAGTGGGTTCAGCACTAATGGACCAAGCGGAGTCTAGCAGTCTGCTCCATCAGCTTCTAAAAACGTACATCTAGACATGTCTCTCTATGTGGATATTTATTTAAAGGCTGAAAACAAATTTACTTAGAAACCATTTTGTTTGTCTGCACTCTGTGGTCCTACCATTAAGACAGGGTATGGCTTTTTGTAGTCATTTTTTTTTTAGGGGGAATGTCTCAGTCAGCCTTAGGTCAGGTGGTACTGATCACATGCAGTCACCCTAAAAGTGAAGAAAAGCCCTTAATCTTACCTTAGTAACTTTCGCTCTAACAACGACCCGGTCGAAAATAGTAAACATTGTCCGGTGTAAATGACGTCATGCTATGAGTTGAGGATTAAAAATGAGTCCTATATTGAGTATTTAAATAGCTTCATCATACATGTATATAGCAATTATTGAAAATGAACAACTAACTTACAGTGAATGTAAGAAACTGTTTCTGTTGTGTCCCAATATGTTCTTAATTACAGCCACAACTCACTTACTGTAGGCATGAATGAGTGGATGTTGTGAACGCACGTCTTTAACCAGCTCGATGGTGTTTTATGCCCCCAACTTCGTCTTCCAGGCAGCGCTGCCACCGTCAACTTAAAGGCACCTAAACCTAACCTTAACCCTAACCCTAACCTTAACTCATGCCTAACCCTAGCGCCTTCCAGGCAGCGCTGCCTTGAAGACAACGTTGGGGGTATAAAACACTAAGAAACGTTTAAGCATCATTGGAACCTCCGTTGTAACATCCCTGCACTCAAGATGAATGTAAATTTAAAAACGTTATGAACAGTGAAATACTCAGTGACATCCACAAATATCCAGGAATTCTTCTACTACTCCTCTCGAGCTGTCATTCCAACCACCAACCTTTCCTACCATATTTGTGATTGATTGTTGACCCTTTCTAGAATCACCAAATCCATAAACGACGGTTCTAACTACCAAGATTGCGATGGAAGTTGGCCAACGTCTCTGTCTAGAAAAGAGGCCCTGATCTCCTCAGAGAGGGTGGTGCCAATGAAAGAGTCAGTATCAGTGGGTTGAATCATGTTCTGTCCTCTTACTGTAATGTTTCCCTCTGCAGCATAGCATGCGAATGCTAAGCAGTGATACTGCATGCTGTGTACATTAGAGTATTCTCATCCAACACCCAAGCCCACTGCGACGTTGCCAAAACTAAAAAATGAGACAACCAGGACCTGCTATTCCCCATGCGTTGGAGGCCTAATCACGTATTAGTTTGTAATTAGCTGGTAATTGTGTGCGAGTACAGCAGTTGTGTGGGGGGAGGGCTTCTGATGAGGACCACAGAGCAGTCAGGTGTGCCTCAGGTGGAAGCTTCACGCAGGTGGAGGGAGAAAAGGAGAGAAGAACGAAAAAAGAGAAAAAAGAATGAGGGAACTAGACAGAGAGAGAGAAAAGAGGCACAGTTATGTAGGCACAAAAGAAGAAAAGAAGACAAGAAAAGAAGGGGTGTTAAAAGACACGAGCCCGCAGCGGATACGGAAGGTGTGAGCGGGAGGATGGAGGGAGCGAGGGAGCGAGGGAGCGAGGGAGGGAAGAGTGTGAGAGCGGTGGAAGTGATGAAGGAGCGGCATAGTCAGCTCTTGGAAAGCTGCCGACACATCTGCTCATACATGATGTCACCAACGCCGCTGTCAGCTGTCTACTTGGACCGCTGTCAAGTCGCAGACTCTGTGATTCCCTTTCCCACACTGCGTACGCATGTGTGTGTGTGTGTGTGTGTGTGTGTGTGTGTGTTTTTGTGTGTGTGTGTATGTTTTTCTGTGTATGGCTGTTTGATTCTGCGTCTGTGTTTGTGTTCGGTGCCTTTGAGCTTCCCCCGAGAGGAGCATAAATGGGCTCTCTCTCTAGGTCCCATCCTGACTATCACACAGCAGGATTAAAAGGGGAGATTGTTAAATAGGCCAAAAATGTAAAAGTGCAAATTATGAGTTTCCCCAGTTCACTAATTGTATTAATTGCTGACTATTATAGAGTCTGTAACTGTGAACCTTTTCCCTATGCTTTCAAACTCTCTTTCTCTCCGTCAAATCAATTCTATTCTCTCTTTTTTCACCCTTCCCCATCCTCTCTTCCCCCTCTTTCTCTCTCTCTCCTTCTCTCTCTCCCTCTCTCTTTCTGTTTATCTGGATCATTTTGCCATCCCACTCTGACATAAAGAGGACTGGTCTCAGGAGAGGGGTGTGCTGGAGTCTCTGGAGCTCCTGGGCCCTGCAGCCTGCTTGCCTCTGCCCAGCTGAGCGCATCCATATGGGGATCTGGCCTAGCCTTCTCCTGGGTGGGGAGGTTGGAGGGAGCCTGGTGGGGCAGCATGGCTGGGAGCTGAAGAGATCCACTCACTGTCTGACCCATGCTCCAGTTTGCATCTGGAGAGAGAGACAGACAGAAAGAGAGGAAAAGAGAGAGAGAAAGAGAGAGGGAAGGATGGAGAGAGAGAGAAAGGGAAGAGAAAGAGAGCTGATTCCAATTTCCTGATGGTTTTTATCCCTCCCAAAGGACTGCTCTGAGAGGGCACTCAGAAAAAAAAAACTGGAGCTACACTGCTCTTGTAAAAGGAGACAGACAAAATGCCGTGAGGAAAATGCCCAGAGTAATGCTTCCACCGTGTGGGACTCATGCCGTGGAATGGCTCGCTACACATTTAAGCTCCTGTTAGAAAGGCAGCCACCGTCGGCATAAATGGACATCTGGAATCAGGATGCTGCCTGTTAATGCTACTGCTGGCACTGGCCCGTTTACTCAGAGCCCCTCTGATGTCGTTTCCTCTCTCCTCAGTTCCGTCCGCCTCCGGAGGACCAGTACATCTCAGAGTTTTGAGACTCCTGAAGGGAGAACAGGAACGAAAGATTGAGATAATATTTGAGACGTACCGTGGAGCTGACGTGGATGTAGGAGCCAAATAGGCAACGTGAGTGGGAAAAGAGAGAAGAGGGAGAAGGAAAAGAGAAAATAAGGGATGAGGAGTGAGAGAGTGAGAGAGAGAGAGAAACAGGAAAGAGAGGCAGTGAGTGAAGCAAAAGGAGAGATAGAAAGAGAGACAGTGAGAGAGAAATAGAAAGAGGTAGGGAAGCAAAAGGAGAGATAGAGACAGAGAGACATTGAGAGAGAAACTAAGAAAGAGAGAGGTTTGTGTTGTGCTGTTGGATGATGAAATAAATAAATAAATAAATAAAAGTGTGCACCCGCTTGTGCATGAATATTGCATTAGGAGCAGAGTGGGGAAAGTGTGCTGCCTGGAACATCTGGTCCCGTCCACAGGGACCCTTGTGGCGAGAAAGCTGCAGCGTTGAAAAAAAAAGAAGACAAAAAAAAACTGCCAATAAAAAAACAACAGAAGCAGGGCTCTCCATTATACCACTGATTTGTTTTGCTAATTCGGTTTTAACACCAGTAGCCAGCAGTGCCGAGGAGCTCATGAAAGATAACCAAGGGGATGATATCATGACCCCATGCTGCCAAGTACATGGTAGTTTTGGCCTTTATCGCTATGATTTTTCTCCTCACACTTTTTTTTAAATTATTTTAACATTTTAAAATGTGGCTGTTTTTTTTTACACTGCTGCAGCTATGATACTAGTTTCAGGCAACATTTCTATTTATACTATTTTGAGTTCTAAATGCATTTATTAAATTCTTTGTGTCATCTGTAAGTCTGGACAAAGTAGACTTAATGAGGTTGTGAGTCAGTAATTAAGTACAGGTGTGGTCTGCATGCTGTCCGTTTCCCTCAGATGGTGTAGGGAGGAGAGAGAGTGACCGATAGAATAAAAGAGGAGGGCAGTGCTTGGATACTGAACTACCTTGACTCAGGTGTGGAAAGTGGAGAGAGAGAGAGAGAAAGAGAGAGAGAGAGAGAGAGAGAGAGAGAGAGAGAGAGAGAGAGAGAGAGATTGTCATCTGCATAATGGTAGAGGCAGTGAATGCAGAGGAGCACTCTCACAGGAGTACAATGCCAGCGGCCTTGTACCGCAGCTCCTGCAGAAATGGAACTGTGGCAGTTGTGACCAGGTGTTCCTGTGTGTGTGTGTGTGTGTGTGTGTGTGTGTGTGTGTGTGTGTGTCTGTCTGTCTGTGTGTCTGTGTATGTGTGTGTGTGTGCGTGTGCGTGCATGTGTGTGCGGGTGTGTACTGTATGTGTGTATGCGTGTGTGCATGTGTGTGTGTGTGCGTGCATGTGTGCACGGGTGTGTATGTGTGTATGTGCGCGCATGTGTGTGTGTGTGTGTGTGTGTGTGTGTGTGTGTGTGTGTGTGTGTGTGTGTGTGTGTGTGTGTGTGTGTGTGTGTGTGTGTGTGTGTGTGTGTGCGTGCGTGCGTGCGTGCATGCATGCATGCATGCATGCGTGCGTGTGTGTGTGAGACATTATACTAATTCATTGCTGAGTGAAAAGCTTAAGGATAAAAGTGGACTAATTGCAGTGACTTATGCAAGGTGCTGCCATCAGGGTCAGCCCCTTTAACTTTTATCTGAAGGGCCACTGATGACCTGACCTAACTTGACCTGTATTTGTGTGTGTGTGTGTGTGTGTTGAGTGTGTTTGTTTTTTGTGGTGGAGTGTGTGTGTGTGTGTGTGTGTGTGTGTGTGTGTGTGTGTGTGTGTGTGGGGGGGGGGGGGTTGGTAGAAGTGTGCATGTGTGTGTGTGTGTGTGGGGGGGGGGGGGTAGAAGTGTGCATGTGTGTGTGTGTGTGTGTGTGTGTGTGTGTGTGTGTGTGTGTGTGTGTGTGTGTGTGTGTGTGTTGTTTGTGGTGGAGTGGGGTGAAGGACAGACTACCAGGTCAAACCAAATCTCCCATTCAGCATTAGATGTCATCATGTAGTATCAATCTATACCATGACTGAAAATAAATCACAACCTTTTTAGGGTTTGCATTTGGGGGTCCACAGTTTAATTTCCCACCATTGTCAATTCTTCCTGCATAAATACCTCTGATCACAGCATGACAAATTCAATCTTGCATTCAATATTAAAGCCTTCATTTGTG
>NW_027468684.1:0-33114 GCF_046254945.1 Alosa pseudoharengus
CTAACATTTCAGTCTGATGAAACTTCGGCTCACTTTTAGGGCTGTGTTTAGCAGCACAAATTTTAACAGGATTATTCCTGGCTATACACTACACTTCTGACATCGCAACTGCATTCTCTTCTGTTGCCCACATTTGCCGTGACGTAAACTACGGCTGACTGATCCGAAGCATGCACGCAAACGGAGCATCATTCTTCTTTATCTGCATTTACGCCCACATTGGCCGAGGACTTTACTACGGCTCATACCTTTACAAAGAGACATGAAACATTGGAGTAGTCCTTCTCCTTCTTGTTATGATGACTGCCTTTGTAGGCTACGTTCTCCCCTGAGGACAAATGTCTTTCTGAGGGGCCACTGTAATTACCAACTTATTATCTGCCGTCCCATATGTGGGGGGCGCACTAGTAGAGTGAATCTGAGGGGGCTTCTCCGTAGATAACGCCACTCTAACCCGATTCTTCGCATTCCACTTCCTATTCCCTTTCGTAATTGCAGGGGCCACAATCCTCCACCTTTTATTCCTACACGAAACAGGATCAAATAACCCTGCCGGCCTTAACTCGGACGCCGATAAAATTTCATTCCACCCATACTTCTCCTACAAAGACCTTCTAGGCTTCGCAGTTATACTACTAGCACTAACCTCATTAGCCCTCTTTTCACCCAACTTACTAGGAGACCCAGATAATTTTACACCCGCCAACCCCATGGTCACCCCACCCCATATTAAACCAGAGTGATACTTCCTATTTGCCTACGCCATCCTGCGTTCAATCCCCAACAAATTAGGCGGAGTACTAGCCCTTCTATTCTCCATTTTAGTACTAATGGTTGTTCCCATTCTACACACCTCAAAGCAACGAGGTCTAACATTCCGACCTATTACACAATTCCTATTCTGAACTTTAGTAGCAGACGTCATCATCTTGACATGAATCGGAGGAATACCAGTAGAACACCCATACGTCATTATCGGGCAAGTAGCCTCAGTCATCTACTTCTCTGTATTCTTAGTTCTCGCCCCGCTAGCCGGATGAATAGAGAACAAAGCCCTAGAATGAAACTGCCCCAGTAGCTTAGTTCAAAGCGCCGGTTTTGTAATCCGGAGACCGGAGGTTAAAGTCCTCCCTGAGGCCCAGAAAAGAAAGATTTTAACTTCCACCTCTAACTCCCAAAGCTAGTATTCTAAGTTAAACTATTCTCTGGCGACACGCCGCCCGCCGCCCGCCGCCAAATATATGTACTTTGGTATACAAATGTTGTATACTCATAGTATGTACAATATCCATGCACAGATGGTATAGTACATACTATGTATAATTATACATATATATATGGTGTAGGTACATACTATGTATAATCCCCATTCATATTATGTCAGGTAAATGACTGCTTTACATTACATAACTGAATCTAAGAACAACACAATAATAACCAAATAACAATAAATAAGGACAAAGCAAGTAATAATTGAACTAAGGTATACATAAGCATTAAATTAAGATTCAGAATATAAATAAGAAAACCTGATAAATAGATTAATCCCTATTACTCCATCAAACCATTTTCCTTGCGTTACCCATCAAAAATAGATATATACTTATTTAATGTAGTGAGAACCGACCAACACGACTAAATCGTGCATACTCTTAATGATAAGATCACGGACAAAAATTGTGGGGGTTTCACAGAATGAACTATTCCTGGCATTTGGTTCCTATTTCAGGGCCATAAATTTATAATCCCCCTAAGAATTGAACTTTCCAGGCATAAGTTAATGGTGGCATACTAACGACTCGTTACCCACCATGCCGGGCGTTCACTATACATGCATCTGGTTCCTTTTTTTTCCTTCACTTTCACTTGGCATTTGGCGACTCCTTCCTAATGTTAACGTTTAAAGGGTGTACATTTCCTTGAATGAGAAATAACTGTCCAATACTCCATCAACATTCATCGAAGAACCACATAAGTGATATCAGGTGCATAATAGATCAGTTCTCAACCCACACTACCCTATTATACTGCCCCCCTTCTTTGGAAAACTAGGAGGTTTTTTCGCGCGACAAACCCCCTACCCCCTACGCCCGAAAAAGTCTAATATTCATGTCAAACCCCGAAACCATGAAAGACTCGACTGGCGTCTTCAACGAGTTCTGTTACGTGTTGGTATATATAGTGTTGCAAAAAGATGTTACTGTGTGGCTAGTGTAGCTTAAGCAAAGCATAACACTGAAGATGTTAAGATGGGCCGTAGAAAGCCCCACGGGCACAAAGGTTTGGTCCTGACTTTATTATCAGCTTTAACCCAATTTACACATGCAAGCCTCCGCACCCCTGTGAGGATGCCCTCAATCCCCCGTCCGGGGACGAGGAGCCGGTATCAGGCACACTTTTTAGCCCAAGACGCCTTGCTTAGCCACACCCCCAAGGGAATTCAGCAGTGATAGACATTAAGCCATAAGTGAAAACTTGACTTAGTCAGGGTTAAGAGGGCCGGTAAAACTCGTGCCAGCCACCGCGGTTATACGAGAGGCCCTAGTTGATTCACTCGGCGTAAAGAGTGGTTATGGAGAATAAAATACTAAAGCCGAAGACCCCTTAGGCCGTCATACGCACCTAGGGGCTCGAATTATAGACACGAAAGTAGCTTTACCCCTTCCCACCAGAACCCACGACAGCTGGGACACAAACTGGGATTAGATACCCCACTATGCCCCGCCGTAAACTTAGATATTCCAGTACAACAAATATCCGCCAGGGGACTACGAGCGCCAGCTTAAAACCCAAAGGACTTGGCGGTGCTTCAGACCCCCCTAGAGGAGCCTGTTCTAGAACCGATAACCCCCGTTCAACCTCACTACTCCTTGCTTTTCCCGCCTATATACCACCGTCGCCAGCTTACCCTGTGAAGGTACTACAGTAAGCAGAATGAGTAATACTCAAAACGTCAGGTCGAGGTGTAGCGTACGAAGTAGGAAGAAATGGGCTACACTATCTGATCCAGATTATTCACGGAAGGTTGTCTGAAACGACAATCCGAAGGTGGATTTAGCAGTAAAGGGGGAATAGAGTGCCCCCTTGAAGCCGGCTCTGAAGCGCGCACACACCGCCCGTCACTCTCCCCAACAACCGCCTACACCAAGGTAAATAACACAACATCCGTCACAAGGGGAGGCAAGTCGTAACATGGTAAGTGTACCGGAAGGTGCACTTGGAATAATCAGGGTGTGGCTGAGACAGTTAAGCGACTCCCTTACACCGAGAAGACATCCATGCAAGTTGGATCACCCTGAACTAAACAGCTAGCTCAGACTATAAAAACCAAATTAATGATATAGATAGTCCTACAAAAAGCTAAAAGCACAGACTAAACCATTCGACCACCCCAGTACGGGCGACAGAAAAGGAAATAAAGACGCTATAGACAAAGTACCGCAAGGGAAAGCTGAAAGAGAAATGAAATAACGCACTAAAGTAGATAAAAGCAGAGACTACATCTCGTACCTTTTGCATCATGATCTAGCCAGTAACCTCAAGCAAAGAGACCTCTAGTTTGAACCCCCGAAACCGGACGAGCTACTCCGGGGCAGCCTATTATAGGGCCAACCCGTCTCTGTGGCAAAAGAGTGGGAAGACCCCCGAGTAGAGGTGAAAGACCTACCGAGTCAGGTTATAGCTGGTTGCCCAAGAAATGAATAGAAGTTCAGCCCCGCTGCGCCCTCGCCCACAACAGTTTTACTTAAACAAGGCACAAAGGACACCCGCGGGAGTTAGTCAAGGGAGGTACAGCTCCCTTAACAAAGGACACAACCTTAAACAGGAGGCTAAGGAATATATTAAACTAAGGCCCTAGGTTTCAGTGGGCCTAAAAGCAGCCATCTGAACAGAAAGCGTTAAAGCTCAGACCAACCCAAGCCTATTATAACATTAAAATCTCCAAAGCCCCTAGTATTACTGGGCCATCCTATGCCCCCATAGGAGGGACCATGCTAGAACGAGTAATAAGAAGAAAGACCTTCTCCCAGCACATGTGTAAGTCGAATCGGACATCCCATCGACAATTAACGAACCCAACAAAAGAGGGCAATGCACCACCGCCGCCCTAGGCCGAGAAGACCATGTAATAGAACATCGTTACCCCCACACAGGAGTGCTTAAATCAAGGGAAAGACTTAAAGGATAAAAAGGAACTCGGCAAACCTAAACCCCGCCTGTTTACCAAAAACATCGCCTCCTGCCACCACTAATTATAGGAGGTCCCGCCTGCCCTGTGACCAAAAGTTTAACGGCCGCGGTATTTTAACCGTGCAAAGGTAGCGCAATCAATTGTCTTTTAAATGGAGACCTGTATGAATGGCATAACGAGGGTTTAACTGTCTCTTTTTCCCGGTCAATGAAACTGATCTACCCGTGCAGAAGCGGGTATACACACACAAGACGAGAAGACCCTATGGAGCTTTAGACGCCAACCAACCACGAAAAGCGGCCGCTAACTGGACCCTCAAACAACGTGATTATGGCACAAGCGTCTTCGGTTGGGGCGACCACGGGAGATAACAAAGCTCCCGAGTGGATAGGGGAACACCCTAAAACCCAGAGCCACAGCTCTAAGTCACAAAACATTTGACCAATAATGATCCGGCTTTATGCCGACCAACGAACCAAGTTACCCTAGGGATAACAGCGCAATCCCCTCCCAGAGTCCATATCGACGAGGGGGTTTACGACCTCGATGTTGGATCAGGACATCCTAATGGTGCAGCCGCTATTAAGGGTTCGTTTGTTCAACGATTAAAGTCCTACGTGATCTGAGTTCAGACCGGAGTAATCCAGGTCAGTTTCTATCTGTGAAGCCACCCTTCCTAGTACGAAAGGACCGGAGTGATGAGGCCCATGCTTTAGGCACGCCTCCCCCCAACCTGCTGAATACAACTGAAGCAGGTAAAGGGGGGCAACCCCCGGCCCAAGAGAAGGGCGCGCTAAGGTGGCAGAGCCCGGTAAATGCAGGAAGCCTAAGCCTTCCCTCCCAGAGGTTCAAATCCTCTCCTTAGCTATGCTTCACATTATCATAGCCCACATCATTAACCCCCTTGCCTACATCGTACCTGTCCTACTAGCCGTAGCTTTCCTGACCTTAATCGAACGAAAGGTCTTGGGGTATATGCAACTGCGGAAAGGACCAAATGTGGTAGGCCCTTACGGACTACTTCAACCAATCGCAGACGGAGTTAAGCTCTTTATTAAAGAACCTGTCCGACCCTCCACATCCTCCCCATTCTTATTCCTAGCTACTCCTACCTTAGCCCTCACACTGGCACTTACACTATGAGCGCCCCTACCCCTGCCCTTTCCAGTCACCGACCTAAATCTCAGTATACTCTTTATTTTAGCCCTGTCCAGCCTGGCCGTGTACTCAATCCTAGGATCTGGGTGAGCATCTAATTCAAAATATGCCCTAATTGGGGCTCTGCGAGCCGTTGCCCAGACCATTTCCTACGAAGTAGCCCTAGGACTCATTCTTCTATGCACTATCGTATTTACAGGAGGTTTCACCCTATCAATGTTCAGCACCACACAAGAAGGAATTTGACTACTAGCCCCAGCATGACCTCTTGCAGCAATGTGATATATCTCCACACTGGCAGAGACCAACCGGGCACCATTTGATCTAACTGAAGGAGAATCAGAACTTGTATCCGGGTTCAACGTAGAGTACGCCGGGGGACCTTTCGCCCTTTTCTTCCTGGCCGAATACGCCAACATTCTCTTCATAAATACCCTATCAGCAGTGCTCTTTATAGGGGCCTCACACTTCCCCTCATTTCCTGAATTTACTACCATTAGCATCATATTTAAAGCAGCCCTTCTTTCTGGGCTATTCCTGTGGGTTCGGGCCTCCTACCCACGATTCCGATATGACCAACTAATACATCTAGTGTGAAAAAACTTCCTCCCCCTTACACTAGCACTGATCCTCTGACATATTTCCCTTCCAGTGGGAACTGCAGGTCTCCCTCCCCAATTCTAGATAGACCCGGAGCTGTGCCTGAACGCCTAAGGGCCACTTTGATAGAGTGAACCACGGGGGTTAGACTCCCCCCGGCTCCTTAGAAAAAAGGGATTCGAACCCATCCTCCAGAGATCAAAACTCTGGGTGCTTCCACTACACCACTTTCTAGTAAGGTCAGCTAAATAAGCTTTCGGGCCCATACCCCGAACATGTTGGTTAAAATCCTTCCCCTACTAATGAACCCTTACGTACTCACAATCCTACTGTCTAGCCTGGGCCTAGGAACTACAATAACCTTTGCAAGCTCCCACTGACTGTTAGCATGAATGGGTCTGGAAATTAACACCCTCGCCATCGTCCCCATAATGGCCTACCAGCATCACCCCCGAGCCGTAGAAGCCACAACCAAGTACTTCCTCACACAAGCCACAGCAGCAGCTATACTTCTATTTGCTAGCACTACCAACGCATGAATCACTGGACAGTGAGAAATTACCCAACTTTCCCACCCCATCGCCTCTTCCATCGCCGTTACGGCCTTGGCACTAAAAATTGGGCTGGCCCCCATGCACTTCTGACTTCCTGAAGTTCTCCAGGGAATCACACTGACCACAGGACTAGTGTTATCTACTTGACAAAAACTAGCCCCATTCGCACTAATCCTTCAAGTTGCGGATAACGCCCACCCTTACTTACTTACAACACTAGCAATCTCTTCTACATTAGTAGGAGGCTGAGGGGGCCTTAATCAAACCCAACTACGCAAAATCCTGGCATACTCCTCAATCGCACATCTAGGGTGAATAATTCTAGTGGCCCAAATGGCCCCCCAAATAACACTAATAGCCCTAATTACCTACATTGCCATAACAACAGCCGCCTTCCTCACCCTAAACAATGTTGGCTCAACCAAAACTATTACCCTCGCCTCAACCTGAACTAAAGCCCCCACCCTGACCGCACTGGCCTGCCTTATTCTTCTCTCATTAGGGGGCTTACCCCCACTAACCGGATTCATGCCTAAATGACTAATTCTCCAAGAAGTCACCAGCCAGGGATTTCCTCTCACTGCCACCGTGATAGCCCTTACAGCCCTATTAAGTCTTTATTTCTACCTTCGACTAAGCTACGCCATAACCCTTACCCTCTCCCCCTACACCATTAACTCCACTGCCCCCTGACGAACCGCAACTAAACAGCCTTCCCTCCCCCTATCCGCGGCTATCGTTTTATCAACCTGCCTCCTCCCCCTTACCCCAACCGCCCTGGCCCTTTTAGCCTAGGGGCTTAGGATAGCATTTAGACCATGAGCCTTCAAAGCTCCAAGCAGGAGTGAAAATCTCCTAGCCCCTGATAAGACTTGCAGGGATTTATCCCACATCTTCTGGATGCAACCCAGACACTTTAATTAAGCTAAAGCCTTTCTAGATGGGAAGGCCTCGATCCTACAAACTCTTAGTTAACAGCTAAGCGCCCTAACCAGCGAGCATCCATCTACTTTCCCCGCCGTCCGGGAGAGAGGCGGAGAAAGCCCCGGCAGGCGTTAACCTGCGTCTTCAGGTTTGCAACCTGACATGAACTTCACCACAGAGCTTGTGGTAAGAAGAGGAGTTAAACCTCTGTCCTCGGAGCTACAATCCGCCGCCTAAACCTTCGGCCATCCTACCTGTGGCAATTACACGTTGATTTTTCTCAACTAATCATAAAGATATTGGTACCCTTTACCTAGTATTTGGTGCCTGAGCAGGGATAGTAGGCACTGCCTTAAGTCTCTTAATCCGAGCAGAACTGAGCCAACCCGGGGCACTTCTCGGAGACGATCAGATCTATAACGTCATCGTTACGGCGCACGCCTTCGTAATAATCTTCTTCATAGTAATGCCAATTCTAATTGGTGGCTTTGGGAACTGACTAGTCCCCCTTATGATCGGGGCACCAGACATGGCATTCCCACGAATGAACAACATGAGCTTCTGACTACTTCCGCCCTCATTCCTCCTCCTTCTTGCCTCATCCGGGGTTGAGGCCGGGGCAGGAACCGGATGAACAGTCTACCCGCCCTTGGCAGGTAATCTTGCCCACGCCGGAGCGTCCGTCGATCTAACTATCTTCTCTCTTCATCTAGCAGGTATCTCATCAATTCTTGGGGCCATTAATTTTATTACCACAATTATTAATATGAAACCCCCTGCAATCTCACAATATCAAACACCCCTATTTGTGTGATCCGTGCTTGTAACGGCCGTTCTCCTTCTTCTCTCACTCCCTGTGTTAGCTGCTGGGATTACAATGCTCCTAACAGACCGAAATCTAAATACGACCTTCTTTGACCCGGCAGGGGGAGGGGACCCAATTCTATATCAACACCTATTCTGATTCTTTGGCCACCCGGAAGTTTACATTTTAATCCTACCAGGATTTGGAATGATCTCCCACATTGTAGCCTATTATTCCGGCAAAAAAGAAACTTTCGGATACATGGGAATGGTATGAGCCATGATGGCCATCGGACTTCTAGGGTTTATCGTATGAGCCCACCACATGTTCACCGTAGGAATGGATGTAGACACACGAGCCTACTTTACATCAGCAACAATGATTATTGCTATTCCCACCGGAGTAAAAGTCTTTAGCTGACTTGCGACACTGCACGGGGGCTCAATCAAATGGGATACTCCCCTTCTTTGAGCTCTGGGCTTCATTTTCCTATTCACGGTCGGGGGGCTCACAGGGATTGTACTAGCCAATTCCTCCCTAGACATTGTTCTACACGACACATACTACGTAGTAGCACACTTCCACTATGTTCTGTCAATGGGTGCTGTGTTTGCCATCATGGCCGCATTCATGCACTGATTCCCGCTATTTTCAGGATACACCCTTCACAGCACCTGAACAAAAATCCACTTTGGGGTTATGTTCGTAGGGGTAAATCTAACTTTCTTCCCACAGCACTTCCTGGGGCTAGCCGGAATGCCACGACGGTACTCGGACTACCCAGATGCCTACACCCTTTGAAACACGGTGTCTTCAATCGGGTCATTAATCTCTTTAGTAGCAGTAATTATGTTGCTTATTTATTCTTTGAGAAGCATTTGCCGCCAAACGAGAAGTATCATCAGTAGAGCTTACCATGACGAACGTAGAATGACTACACGGCTGCCCACCTCCTTACCACACCTTTGAAGAGCCGGCTTTCGTGCAAGTACAAGCAAAATAACGAGAAAGGGAGGAATCGAACCCCGTGAGATGGTTTCAAGCCAACTGCATGGCCAGCTCTGCCACTTTCTAAATAAGACACTAGTAAAACGATTACCTTGCCTTGTCGAGGCAAAATTGTGGGTTAAACTCCCGCGTGTCTTAGCCCAGAGCTAAATGGCACATCCCTCACAACTAGGATTGCAAGAACGCGGCCTCCCCTGTAATAGAAGAACTCCTACATTTCCACGACCACGCCCTAATGATCGTACTCCTAATTAGCACACTGGTTCTTTACATTATTGTGTCAATGGTTTCCACCAAACTTACTGACAAATACATTCTAGATTCTCAAGAAATTGAAATTGTGTGAACTGTCCTGCCGGCAGTAATCCTTATTTTAATTGCACTTCCCTCCCTACGAATTCTTTACCTCATGGACGAGATTAACGACCCCCATCTAACTATTAAAGCCATGGGACACCAGTGATACTGAAGCTATGAGTACACAGACTACGAAGACCTTGGCTTCGACTCCTATATGGTTCCTACACAAGACCTAGTACCAGGACAATTCCGACTACTAGAAACAGACCACCGAATGGTTGTTCAGAGAGATCCTATTCGAGTTCTTGTATCAGCGGAAGACGTACTTCACTCCTGAGCTGTTCCAGCACTAGGAGTAAAAATAGACGCAGTACCAGGACGCCTGAATCAAACCGCCTTTATCGCCTCCCGTCCCGGTGTATTCTACGGGCAATGCTCTGAAATTTGTGGTGCAAATCACAGCTTTATGCCAATTGTGGTAGAGGCTGTTCCTCTAGAACACTTTGAAAACTGATCCTCACTCATACTTGAAGACGCCTCACTAGGAAGCTAAACTGGGCCTAGCGTCAGCCTTTTAAGCTGAAGATTGGTGGCCCCCAACCACCTCTAGTGACATGCCTCAATTGAACCCCGCTCCTTGATTTGCAATTCTTGTCTTCTCTTGACTAATTTTCCTAACAGTCATCCCCCAAAAGTCCTAGCCCATAATTTCAACAATGAACCTACAACTGTAGGAGCTGAAAAAGCTAAACCTGAACCCTGAAACTGACCATGATACTAAGCTTCTTTGACCAATTCATGAGCCCCTCTTACCTAGGTATTCCCCTTATTGCGGTAGCAATCGCACTCCCATGAACTTTATACCCCACCCCTACAACACGATGATTGAACAATCGAGTATTAACCCTTCAAGGCTGATTTATTAATCGATTCACACAACAACTTCTTCTTCCTATTAACCCAGGAGGACACAAATGAGCAGTTCTGCTTACATCTTTAATGCTCTTCCTTATTACTATCAACATGTTAGGACTTCTCCCCTACACATTTACACCAACTACACAACTTTCTCTTAATATGGGCCTTGCCGTCCCTCTGTGACTAGCCACAGTAATCATCGGTATGCGAAACCAACCTACAGCTGCCCTAGGACATCTCCTCCCCGAGGGCACCCCAGCACCACTTATTCCTGTACTAATTATTATCGAAACGATTAGCCTGTTTATCCGACCCTTAGCCCTTGGAGTCCGACTAACTGCCAACCTAACAGCTGGCCACCTACTCATCCAACTAATTGCTACAGCAGCATTTGTTCTTCTCCCAATTATGCCAACCGTGGCCATCTTAACAGCCACAATCTTATTCTTACTCACTCTTCTAGAAGTTGCCGTAGCAATGATTCAGGCATATGTCTTCGTCCTACTCTTAAGCCTATACCTACAAGAAAACGTCTAATGGCCCACCAAGCACACGCATACCACATGGTAGACCCAAGCCCCTGACCGCTCACCGGAGCAATTGGCGCCCTGCTGCTAACATCCGGCACTGCAATTTGATTCCACTTCCATTCAACCCTCCTTATAACTCTAGGCCTAGTACTAACCCTCCTAACTATATACCAATGATGACGGGACATTGTCCGAGAAGGGACCTTCCAAGGCCACCACACCCCTCCAGTTCAAAAAGGACTACGTTACGGGATGATCCTGTTCATTACCTCAGAAGTATTCTTCTTTGCAGGATTTTTCTGAGCCTTCTACCACTCAAGCCTAGCACCAACCCCTGAACTAGGAGGTTGCTGACCCCCAACAGGAATCACACCCCTGGACCCATTCGAAGTACCACTATTGAATACAGCCGTCCTTCTGGCCTCCGGTGTAACTGTGACATGAGCCCATCACAGCCTTATAGAAGGAGAACGAAAACAAGCCATCCAATCTCTTACCCTTACAATCCTTCTGGGCTTCTACTTTACTTTCTTACAAGCCCTAGAATACTATGAAGCCCCCTTTACGATCGCAGATGGAGTATATGGATCAACATTCTTTGTGGCCACAGGATTCCACGGCCTACACGTAATTATTGGCTCAACATTCCTGGCTGTTTGTCTTCTACGTCAAGTACTCTACCACTTTACTTCAAACCACCACTTTGGATTCGAGGCCGCCGCCTGATACTGACACTTTGTTGACGTAGTATGACTATTCTTATACGTCTCTATCTACTGATGAGGATCATAATCTTTCTAGTATAAAAGACAGTACAGGTGGCTTCCAACCATCTAATCTTGGTTAAAGTCCAAGGAAAGATAATGAGTCTAATTATAACTATCCTAGCAATCACATCAGTACTATCAATCATTTTAATTATTGTTTCGTTCTGACTACCACAAATAAACCCCGACGCAGAAAAACTTTCACCTTACGAATGTGGATTTGACCCCCTAGGATCTGCCCGACTGCCCTTCTCCCTGCGGTTCTTCCTAGTAGCTATTCTATTCTTACTATTTGACCTAGAGATCGCATTACTACTTCCCCTCCCCTGAGGAAATCAACTGCTCGACCCACTAACAACCGTCTCATGGGCCACCGCCATCCTTGTTCTCCTAACATTAGGTTTAGTCTATGAGTGAATGCAGGGGGGCCTTGAATGAGCCGAATAGGGAATTAGTCCAACTAAAGACTTCTGATTTCGGCTCAGACAATTATGGTTAAAGTCCATAACTCCCTTATGACCCCGGTACACTTCAGTTTTAGCATAGCATTTATCCTAGGCCTAATGGGCCTGGCATTTCACCGAACCCACCTTCTCTCTGCTCTACTATGTTTAGAGGGCATGATGCTATCACTCTTTCTTGCTCTCTCTTTATGAACCCTACAAACAGAAGCAACAAACTTCTCTGCAGCGCCCATATTACTCCTCGCCTTCTCTGCTTGTGAAGCCAGCACTGGTCTTGCCCTACTAGTAGCAACAGCTCGAACCCACGGAACAGACCGACTACAAAGCCTTAACCTCCTGCAATGTTAAAAGTGTTAATCCCAACTCTAATGCTCTTCCCAACGATCTGGTTAACACCCAAAAAATGACTTTGGACATCTGCCGTATCCTACAGCCTAGTTATTGCCCTACTGAGTCTAACCTGACTCAACTGGACAGCAGAAACAGGGTGAACCCTGCCAAACAGCTATATAGCAATTGACCCCCTTTCTGCCCCCCTTCTAGTCCTAACATGTTGACTCCTCCCTCTAATAATCCTCGCAAGCCAAAACCACACGCAGTCTGAACCTGCCTCCCGGCAACGTATATACCTTAGCCTCCTGGCCTCCCTTCAAACCTTCCTTATTATAGCATTCGGGGCCACAGAAATTATTATGTTTTATATTATATTTGAAGCAACCCTTGTCCCCACTCTTATTATTATTACCCGATGAGGTAATCAAGCAGAACGCCTAAATGCGGGCACCTACTTCTTATTTTACACTTTAGCGGGATCCCTCCCACTATTAGTTGCACTACTAACCCTACAAAATTCAACAGGAAGTTTATCAATGATTACCCTAAACTTTTGTCAACCTTTAACTCTGATCTCTTGGGGGGACAAAATCTGGTGAGCAGGCTGCTTAGTGGCATTCCTCGTAAAAATACCCCTCTATGGCGTTCATCTCTGACTACCAAAGGCGCACGTAGAAGCCCCTATTGCCGGGTCAATAGTCCTGGCCGCAGTTTTACTAAAACTTGGGGGTTACGGCATGATTCGAATGACCACAGTCCTTGACCCCCTCACCAAAGAAATAGCCTATCCTTTCATCGTGCTCGCCCTCTGGGGAATCATCATAACAGGATCTATCTGTTTACGCCAAACAGACCTAAAATCACTAATCGCTTACTCCTCAGTAAGCCACATAGGCCTAGTAGCTGGGGGTATTCTTATTCAAACCCCCTGAGGCCTAACCGGAGCAATTATTTTAATAATTGCCCACGGACTAGTCTCATCGGCATTATTCTGTCTGGCAAACACAAGCTATGAACGAACACACAGCCGAACCATGGTCCTAGCACGAGGCATGCAAATACTATTCCCCCTAACAGCCACATGATGATTTATTGCTAACTTAGCCAATCTTGCACTCCCCCCACTCCCTAATCTTATGGGAGAAGTAATAATCATTACAACCATGTTTAACTGATCTCCTTGAACCCTCGTCCTAACAGGGCTCGGCACCCTGATCACAGCCGGCTACTCCCTCTACATGTTCCTAATGACTCAGCGAGGCCCAGTACCAGCACATATTACAGGATTAACCCCTTATCACACACGAGAGCACCTTTTAATTGCCCTTCACTTAATCCCAGTTATCTTACTTATCCTTAAACCAGAGTTCATGTGAGGATGATTCTACTGCAGGTATAGTTTAACGAAAATGTTGGATTGTGATTCCAAAGACAGGAGTTCAAACCTCCTTATCCGCCGAGAGAGGCCTGTAGCAATAGAGACTGCTAATCTCTACCCCCGCAGTTAGAGTCTGCGGCTCACTCGGCCTTTGAAGGATAACAGTCATCCGTTGGTCTTAGGAACCAAAAACTCTTGGTGCAAATCCAAGCAGAGGCTATGCAAACCACACTGATTTTATCATCATCACTTACACTAATCTTTGCCCTCCTAGCCTACCCTATTCTTACAACGATTGACCCTACACCAAAACCCCCCGGTTGAGCCGTGTCCCACGTAAAAACCGCAGTTAGTGCCGCATTCGTGGTCAGTCTTTTACCCTTATTCATCTTTCTAGATCAGGGAGTAGAGACAATCGTTACCACCTGACACTGAATAAACACATCCACTTTCAACATTAGCATTAGCCTAAAGTTCGATGCCTATTCAATTATCTTTACGCCCATCGCCCTTTACGTGACCTGATCCATCCTTGAATTTGCCTCCTGATACATACACGCGGACCCCTACATGAACCGATTCTTTAAATACCTCCTCATGTTCTTAATTGCTATAATTATCTTAGTTACAGCCAACAACATATTCCAACTATTTATTGGTTGAGAAGGAGTAGGAATTATGTCCTTCCTACTAATCGGCTGATGATACGGCCGAGCCGATGCCAACACTGCAGCCTTGCAAGCCGTAATTTATAACCGAGTAGGAGACATCGGACTAATTATAAGCATGGCCTGGTTTGCCATGAATCTTAATTCATGAGAAATACAACAAATCTTTGCACTCTCCCACAACATAGACATAACCCTCCCCCTTCTAGGCCTAATCATTGCCGCAACAGGCAAGTCGGCCCAATTCGGACTTCACCCTTGACTGCCTTCCGCAATGGAAGGTCCTACGCCAGTCTCCGCCCTACTGCACTCAAGCACAATGGTCGTAGCAGGAATCTTCCTCCTTATTCGACTGCACCCTCTTACCCAATCTAACCCCACAGCATTAACCATTTGCTTATGTCTAGGTGCACTAACAACACTATTCACTGCCACATGTGCTCTCACCCAGAATGACATTAAAAAAATCGTAGCCTTCTCTACTTCAAGTCAGCTGGGACTTATGATGGTAACAATTGGGCTTAATCAGCCCCAATTAGCCTTCTTCCACATTTGCACCCATGCCTTCTTCAAAGCAATACTCTTCCTCTGCTCCGGATCAGTAATCCACAGCCTTAACGACGAACAAGACATCCGGAAAATAGGAGGCCTGCACAACCTAGCACCTTTTACATCTACCTGTCTGACAATTGGAAGCCTAGCTCTAACAGGAACCCCCTTCCTGGCCGGCTTCTTCTCAAAAGATGCCATCATCGAAGCCCTAAACACCTCTTACCTAAACGCCTGAGCCCTTGTCCTCACTCTAATTGCAACCTCTTTCACGGCTGTCTATAGCTTCCGAGTTGTATTCTTTGTTACCATGGGAACCCCCCGATTCATGCCTCTCTCTCCAATCAACGAAAATGACCCTGCGGTTATCAACCCAATTAAACGACTGGCCTGAGGCAGCATTGTAGCAGGACTAATTCTTATTTCAAACACCCTCCCTACAAAAACACCCATTATAACCATACCCCCTATACTAAAACTAGCTGCTCTTATCGTCACAATCATTGGACTTCTAACAGCCATAGAACTAGCCGCCCTTACTGCCAAACAATTTAAACCTACCCCAATCATTAAACTACACAACTTCTCAAATATACTTGGCTACTTCCCCGCAACAGTACACCGCCTGGCCCCTAAACTAAACCTGGTTTTAGGCCAAACAATGGCCAACCAACTAGTAGACCAATCCTGATTTGAAGCCGCAGGCCCCAAAGGGCTAGCTTCAGCCCAGGCAAAAATATCCGCCGCCACTAGCGACGCCCAACGAGGGATCATCAAGACATATCTAATAATCTTCATAATCACCACAGGACTGGCCACCCTTTTAGCCTCTACCTAAACAGCCCGTAAAGCCCCCCGACTTAAACCACGAGTCAACTCTAACACTACAAATAGGGTTAGCAATAAAACTCAAGCGCATAACACTATCATAACACCCCCTGAAGCATAAAGCATAGAAACCCCACCAACATCTCCCCGAACCATCAACAATTCTTTACAGCTACTCAACACCCCCGCACTAAAATCATATCATGACGAGCCAAAATAAAGTAGCCCTGCAACGACTACCACAAAGTAGAACATTGCATGCTCAAAGACAGACGCATCCCCCCAGCTTTCAGGGTGCGGGTCAGCTGCCAAGGCAGCCGAATACCCAAAAACTACTAACATCCCCCCTAAATAAATTAAGAAAAGAGCCAAGGCCAGAAACGGAGACCCAAACATTGCTAAAACAGCACAACCCGCTCCAGAAGACATCACTAACCCTAATGCCGCGAAATACGGGGCAGGATTGGATGCAACACCTACCATCCCTAAAACAAACCCAAATAATCAAAGACACACAAAGTATACCATAATTTCTACCCGGATTCTAACCGAGACCAATGACTCGAAAAACCACCGTTGTTATTCAACTATAGAAACCCTAATGGCAAGCCTACGAAAAACCCACCCACTCCTAAAAATCGCTAACGACGCACTAGTCGACCTCCCAGCCCCTTCTAACATTTCAGTCTGATGAAACTTCGGCTCACTTTTAGGGCTGTGTTTAGCAGCACAAATTTTAACAGGATTATTCCTGGCTATACACTACACTTCTGACATCGCAACTGCATTCTCTTCTGTTGCCCACATTTGCCGTGACGTAAACTACGGCTGACTGATCCGAAGCATGCACGCAAACGGAGCATCATTCTTCTTTATCTGCATTTACGCCCACATTGGCCGAGGACTTTACTACGGCTCATACCTTTACAAAGAGACATGAAACATTGGAGTAGTCCTTCTCCTTCTTGTTATGATGACTGCCTTTGTAGGCTACGTTCTCCCCTGAGGACAAATGTCTTTCTGAGGGGCCACTGTAATTACCAACTTATTATCTGCCGTCCCATATGTGGGGGGCGCACTAGTAGAGTGAATCTGAGGGGGCTTCTCCGTAGATAACGCCACTCTAACCCGATTCTTCGCATTCCACTTCCTATTCCCTTTCGTAATTGCAGGGGCCACAATCCTCCACCTTTTATTCCTACACGAAACAGGATCAAATAACCCTGCCGGCCTTAACTCGGACGCCGATAAAATTTCATTCCACCCATACTTCTCCTACAAAGACCTTCTAGGCTTCGCAGTTATACTACTAGCACTAACCTCATTAGCCCTCTTTTCACCCAACTTACTAGGAGACCCAGATAATTTTACACCCGCCAACCCCATGGTCACCCCACCCCATATTAAACCAGAGTGATACTTCCTATTTGCCTACGCCATCCTGCGTTCAATCCCCAACAAATTAGGCGGAGTACTAGCCCTTCTATTCTCCATTTTAGTACTAATGGTTGTTCCCATTCTACACACCTCAAAGCAACGAGGTCTAACATTCCGACCTATTACACAATTCCTATTCTGAACTTTAGTAGCAGACGTCATCATCTTGACATGAATCGGAGGAATACCAGTAGAACACCCATACGTCATTATCGGGCAAGTAGCCTCAGTCATCTACTTCTCTGTATTCTTAGTTCTCGCCCCGCTAGCCGGATGAATAGAGAACAAAGCCCTAGAATGAAACTGCCCCAGTAGCTTAGTTCAAAGCGCCGGTTTTGTAATCCGGAGACCGGAGGTTAAAGTCCTCCCTGAGGCCCAGAAAAGAAAGATTTTAACTTCCACCTCTAACTCCCAAAGCTAGTATTCTAAGTTAAACTATTCTCTGGCGACACGCCGCCCGCCGCCCGCCGCCAAATATATGTACTTTGGTATACAAATGTTGTATACTCATAGTATGTACAATATCCATGCACAGATGGTATAGTACATACTATGTATAATTATACATATATATATGGTGTAGGTACATACTATGTATAATCCCCATTCATATTATGTCAGGTAAATGACTGCTTTACATTACATAACTGAATCTAAGAACAACACAATAATAACCAAATAACAATAAATAAGGACAAAGCAAGTAATAATTGAACTAAGGTATACATAAGCATTAAATTAAGATTCAGAATATAAATAAGAAAACCTGATAAATAGATTAATCCCTATTACTCCATCAAACCATTTTCCTTGCGTTACCCATCAAAAATAGATATATACTTATTTAATGTAGTGAGAACCGACCAACACGACTAAATCGTGCATACTCTTAATGATAAGATCACGGACAAAAATTGTGGGGGTTTCACAGAATGAACTATTCCTGGCATTTGGTTCCTATTTCAGGGCCATAAATTTATAATCCCCCTAAGAATTGAACTTTCCAGGCATAAGTTAATGGTGGCATACTAACGACTCGTTACCCACCATGCCGGGCGTTCACTATACATGCATCTGGTTCCTTTTTTTTCCTTCACTTTCACTTGGCATTTGGCGACTCCTTCCTAATGTTAACGTTTAAAGGGTGTACATTTCCTTGAATGAGAAATAACTGTCCAATACTCCATCAACATTCATCGAAGAACCACATAAGTGATATCAGGTGCATAATAGATCAGTTCTCAACCCACACTACCCTATTATACTGCCCCCCTTCTTTGGAAAACTAGGAGGTTTTTTCGCGCGACAAACCCCCCTACCCCCTACGCCCGAAAAAGTCTAATATTCATGTCAAACCCCGAAACCATGAAAGACTCGACTGGCGTCTTCAACGAGTTCTGTTACGTGTTGGTATATATAGTGTTGCAAAAAGATGTTACTGTGTGGCTAGTGTAGCTTAAGCAAAGCATAACACTGAAGATGTTAAGATGGGCCGTAGAAAGCCCCACGGGCACAAAGGTTTGGTCCTGACTTTATTATCAGCTTTAACCCAATTTACACATGCAAGCCTCCGCACCCCTGTGAGGATGCCCTCAATCCCCCGTCCGGGGACGAGGAGCCGGTATCAGGCACACTTTTTAGCCCAAGACGCCTTGCTTAGCCACACCCCCAAGGGAATTCAGCAGTGATAGACATTAAGCCATAAGTGAAAACTTGACTTAGTCAGGGTTAAGAGGGCCGGTAAAACTCGTGCCAGCCACCGCGGTTATACGAGAGGCCCTAGTTGATTCACTCGGCGTAAAGAGTGGTTATGGAGAATAAAATACTAAAGCCGAAGACCCCTTAGGCCGTCATACGCACCTAGGGGCTCGAATTATAGACACGAAAGTAGCTTTACCCCTTCCCACCAGAACCCACGACAGCTGGGACACAAACTGGGATTAGATACCCCACTATGCCCCGCCGTAAACTTAGATATTCCAGTACAACAAATATCCGCCAGGGGACTACGAGCGCCAGCTTAAAACCCAAAGGACTTGGCGGTGCTTCAGACCCCCCTAGAGGAGCCTGTTCTAGAACCGATAACCCCCGTTCAACCTCACTACTCCTTGCTTTTCCCGCCTATATACCACCGTCGCCAGCTTACCCTGTGAAGGTACTACAGTAAGCAGAATGAGTAATACTCAAAACGTCAGGTCGAGGTGTAGCGTACGAAGTAGGAAGAAATGGGCTACACTATCTGATCCAGATTATTCACGGAAGGTTGTCTGAAACGACAATCCGAAGGTGGATTTAGCAGTAAAGGGGGAATAGAGTGCCCCCTTGAAGCCGGCTCTGAAGCGCGCACACACCGCCCGTCACTCTCCCCAACAACCGCCTACACCAAGGTAAATAACACAACATCCGTCACAAGGGGAGGCAAGTCGTAACATGGTAAGTGTACCGGAAGGTGCACTTGGAATAATCAGGGTGTGGCTGAGACAGTTAAGCGACTCCCTTACACCGAGAAGACATCCATGCAAGTTGGATCACCCTGAACTAAACAGCTAGCTCAGACTATAAAAACCAAATTAATGATATAGATAGTCCTACAAAAAGCTAAAAGCACAGACTAAACCATTCGACCACCCCAGTACGGGCGACAGAAAAGGAAATAAAGACGCTATAGACAAAGTACCGCAAGGGAAAGCTGAAAGAGAAATGAAATAACGCACTAAAGTAGATAAAAGCAGAGACTACATCTCGTACCTTTTGCATCATGATCTAGCCAGTAACCTCAAGCAAAGAGACCTCTAGTTTGAACCCCCGAAACCGGACGAGCTACTCCGGGGCAGCCTATTATAGGGCCAACCCGTCTCTGTGGCAAAAGAGTGGGAAGACCCCCGAGTAGAGGTGAAAGACCTACCGAGTCAGGTTATAGCTGGTTGCCCAAGAAATGAATAGAAGTTCAGCCCCGCTGCGCCCTCGCCCACAACAGTTTTACTTAAACAAGGCACAAAGGACACCCGCGGGAGTTAGTCAAGGGAGGTACAGCTCCCTTAACAAAGGACACAACCTTAAACAGGAGGCTAAGGAATATATTAAACTAAGGCCCTAGGTTTCAGTGGGCCTAAAAGCAGCCATCTGAACAGAAAGCGTTAAAGCTCAGACCAACCCAAGCCTATTATAACATTAAAATCTCCAAAGCCCCTAGTATTACTGGGCCATCCTATGCCCCCATAGGAGGGACCATGCTAGAACGAGTAATAAGAAGAAAGACCTTCTCCCAGCACATGTGTAAGTCGAATCGGACATCCCATCGACAATTAACGAACCCAACAAAAGAGGGCAATGCACCACCGCCGCCCTAGGCCGAGAAGACCATGTAATAGAACATCGTTACCCCCACACAGGAGTGCTTAAATCAAGGGAAAGACTTAAAGGATAAAAAGGAACTCGGCAAACCTAAACCCCGCCTGTTTACCAAAAACATCGCCTCCTGCCACCACTAATTATAGGAGGTCCCGCCTGCCCTGTGACCAAAAGTTTAACGGCCGCGGTATTTTAACCGTGCAAAGGTAGCGCAAT
This sequence comes from Alosa pseudoharengus, assembly GCF_046254945.1. NCBI lineage: Eukaryota > Metazoa > Chordata > Actinopteri > Clupeiformes > Clupeidae > Alosa > Alosa pseudoharengus. The sequence goes on from NW_027468684.1 coordinate 20,981, forward strand.
CAATTGTCTTTTAAATGGAGACCTGTATGAATGGCATAACGAGGGTTTAACTGTCTCTTTTTCCCGGTCAATGAAACTGATCTACCCGTGCAGAAGCGGGTATACACACACAAGACGAGAAGACCCTATGGAGCTTTAGACGCCAACCAACCACGAAAAGCGGCCGCTAACTGGACCCTCAAACAACGTGATTATGGCACAAGCGTCTTCGGTTGGGGCGACCACGGGAGATAACAAAGCTCCCGAGTGGATAGGGGAACACCCTAAAACCCAGAGCCACAGCTCTAAGTCACAAAACATTTGACCAATAATGATCCGGCTTTATGCCGACCAACGAACCAAGTTACCCTAGGGATAACAGCGCAATCCCCTCCCAGAGTCCATATCGACGAGGGGGTTTACGACCTCGATGTTGGATCAGGACATCCTAATGGTGCAGCCGCTATTAAGGGTTCGTTTGTTCAACGATTAAAGTCCTACGTGATCTGAGTTCAGACCGGAGTAATCCAGGTCAGTTTCTATCTGTGAAGCCACCCTTCCTAGTACGAAAGGACCGGAGTGATGAGGCCCATGCTTTAGGCACGCCTCCCCCCAACCTGCTGAATACAACTGAAGCAGGTAAAGGGGGGCAACCCCCGGCCCAAGAGAAGGGCGCGCTAAGGTGGCAGAGCCCGGTAAATGCAGGAAGCCTAAGCCTTCCCTCCCAGAGGTTCAAATCCTCTCCTTAGCTATGCTTCACATTATCATAGCCCACATCATTAACCCCCTTGCCTACATCGTACCTGTCCTACTAGCCGTAGCTTTCCTGACCTTAATCGAACGAAAGGTCTTGGGGTATATGCAACTGCGGAAAGGACCAAATGTGGTAGGCCCTTACGGACTACTTCAACCAATCGCAGACGGAGTTAAGCTCTTTATTAAAGAACCTGTCCGACCCTCCACATCCTCCCCATTCTTATTCCTAGCTACTCCTACCTTAGCCCTCACACTGGCACTTACACTATGAGCGCCCCTACCCCTGCCCTTTCCAGTCACCGACCTAAATCTCAGTATACTCTTTATTTTAGCCCTGTCCAGCCTGGCCGTGTACTCAATCCTAGGATCTGGGTGAGCATCTAATTCAAAATATGCCCTAATTGGGGCTCTGCGAGCCGTTGCCCAGACCATTTCCTACGAAGTAGCCCTAGGACTCATTCTTCTATGCACTATCGTATTTACAGGAGGTTTCACCCTATCAATGTTCAGCACCACACAAGAAGGAATTTGACTACTAGCCCCAGCATGACCTCTTGCAGCAATGTGATATATCTCCACACTGGCAGAGACCAACCGGGCACCATTTGATCTAACTGAAGGAGAATCAGAACTTGTATCCGGGTTCAACGTAGAGTACGCCGGGGGACCTTTCGCCCTTTTCTTCCTGGCCGAATACGCCAACATTCTCTTCATAAATACCCTATCAGCAGTGCTCTTTATAGGGGCCTCACACTTCCCCTCATTTCCTGAATTTACTACCATTAGCATCATATTTAAAGCAGCCCTTCTTTCTGGGCTATTCCTGTGGGTTCGGGCCTCCTACCCACGATTCCGATATGACCAACTAATACATCTAGTGTGAAAAAACTTCCTCCCCCTTACACTAGCACTGATCCTCTGACATATTTCCCTTCCAGTGGGAACTGCAGGTCTCCCTCCCCAATTCTAGATAGACCCGGAGCTGTGCCTGAACGCCTAAGGGCCACTTTGATAGAGTGAACCACGGGGGTTAGACTCCCCCCGGCTCCTTAGAAAAAAGGGATTCGAACCCATCCTCCAGAGATCAAAACTCTGGGTGCTTCCACTACACCACTTTCTAGTAAGGTCAGCTAAATAAGCTTTCGGGCCCATACCCCGAACATGTTGGTTAAAATCCTTCCCCTACTAATGAACCCTTACGTACTCACAATCCTACTGTCTAGCCTGGGCCTAGGAACTACAATAACCTTTGCAAGCTCCCACTGACTGTTAGCATGAATGGGTCTGGAAATTAACACCCTCGCCATCGTCCCCATAATGGCCTACCAGCATCACCCCCGAGCCGTAGAAGCCACAACCAAGTACTTCCTCACACAAGCCACAGCAGCAGCTATACTTCTATTTGCTAGCACTACCAACGCATGAATCACTGGACAGTGAGAAATTACCCAACTTTCCCACCCCATCGCCTCTTCCATCGCCGTTACGGCCTTGGCACTAAAAATTGGGCTGGCCCCCATGCACTTCTGACTTCCTGAAGTTCTCCAGGGAATCACACTGACCACAGGACTAGTGTTATCTACTTGACAAAAACTAGCCCCATTCGCACTAATCCTTCAAGTTGCGGATAACGCCCACCCTTACTTACTTACAACACTAGCAATCTCTTCTACATTAGTAGGAGGCTGAGGGGGCCTTAATCAAACCCAACTACGCAAAATCCTGGCATACTCCTCAATCGCACATCTAGGGTGAATAATTCTAGTGGCCCAAATGGCCCCCCAAATAACACTAATAGCCCTAATTACCTACATTGCCATAACAACAGCCGCCTTCCTCACCCTAAACAATGTTGGCTCAACCAAAACTATTACCCTCGCCTCAACCTGAACTAAAGCCCCCACCCTGACCGCACTGGCCTGCCTTATTCTTCTCTCATTAGGGGGCTTACCCCCACTAACCGGATTCATGCCTAAATGACTAATTCTCCAAGAAGTCACCAGCCAGGGATTTCCTCTCACTGCCACCGTGATAGCCCTTACAGCCCTATTAAGTCTTTATTTCTACCTTCGACTAAGCTACGCCATAACCCTTACCCTCTCCCCCTACACCATTAACTCCACTGCCCCCTGACGAACCGCAACTAAACAGCCTTCCCTCCCCCTATCCGCGGCTATCGTTTTATCAACCTGCCTCCTCCCCCTTACCCCAACCGCCCTGGCCCTTTTAGCCTAGGGGCTTAGGATAGCATTTAGACCATGAGCCTTCAAAGCTCCAAGCAGGAGTGAAAATCTCCTAGCCCCTGATAAGACTTGCAGGGATTTATCCCACATCTTCTGGATGCAACCCAGACACTTTAATTAAGCTAAAGCCTTTCTAGATGGGAAGGCCTCGATCCTACAAACTCTTAGTTAACAGCTAAGCGCCCTAACCAGCGAGCATCCATCTACTTTCCCCGCCGTCCGGGAGAGAGGCGGAGAAAGCCCCGGCAGGCGTTAACCTGCGTCTTCAGGTTTGCAACCTGACATGAACTTCACCACAGAGCTTGTGGTAAGAAGAGGAGTTAAACCTCTGTCCTCGGAGCTACAATCCGCCGCCTAAACCTTCGGCCATCCTACCTGTGGCAATTACACGTTGATTTTTCTCAACTAATCATAAAGATATTGGTACCCTTTACCTAGTATTTGGTGCCTGAGCAGGGATAGTAGGCACTGCCTTAAGTCTCTTAATCCGAGCAGAACTGAGCCAACCCGGGGCACTTCTCGGAGACGATCAGATCTATAACGTCATCGTTACGGCGCACGCCTTCGTAATAATCTTCTTCATAGTAATGCCAATTCTAATTGGTGGCTTTGGGAACTGACTAGTCCCCCTTATGATCGGGGCACCAGACATGGCATTCCCACGAATGAACAACATGAGCTTCTGACTACTTCCGCCCTCATTCCTCCTCCTTCTTGCCTCATCCGGGGTTGAGGCCGGGGCAGGAACCGGATGAACAGTCTACCCGCCCTTGGCAGGTAATCTTGCCCACGCCGGAGCGTCCGTCGATCTAACTATCTTCTCTCTTCATCTAGCAGGTATCTCATCAATTCTTGGGGCCATTAATTTTATTACCACAATTATTAATATGAAACCCCCTGCAATCTCACAATATCAAACACCCCTATTTGTGTGATCCGTGCTTGTAACGGCCGTTCTCCTTCTTCTCTCACTCCCTGTGTTAGCTGCTGGGATTACAATGCTCCTAACAGACCGAAATCTAAATACGACCTTCTTTGACCCGGCAGGGGGAGGGGACCCAATTCTATATCAACACCTATTCTGATTCTTTGGCCACCCGGAAGTTTACATTTTAATCCTACCAGGATTTGGAATGATCTCCCACATTGTAGCCTATTATTCCGGCAAAAAAGAACCTTTCGGATACATGGGAATGGTATGAGCCATGATGGCCATCGGACTTCTAGGGTTTATCGTATGAGCCCACCACATGTTCACCGTAGGAATGGATGTAGACACACGAGCCTACTTTACATCAGCAACAATGATTATTGCTATTCCCACCGGAGTAAAAGTCTTTAGCTGACTTGCGACACTGCACGGGGGCTCAATCAAATGGGATACTCCCCTTCTTTGAGCTCTGGGCTTCATTTTCCTATTCACGGTCGGGGGGCTCACAGGGATTGTACTAGCCAATTCCTCCCTAGACATTGTTCTACACGACACATACTACGTAGTAGCACACTTCCACTATGTTCTGTCAATGGGTGCTGTGTTTGCCATCATGGCCGCATTCATGCACTGATTCCCGCTATTTTCAGGATACACCCTTCACAGCACCTGAACAAAAATCCACTTTGGGGTTATGTTCGTAGGGGTAAATCTAACTTTCTTCCCACAGCACTTCCTGGGGCTAGCCGGAATGCCACGACGGTACTCGGACTACCCAGATGCCTACACCCTTTGAAACACGGTGTCTTCAATCGGGTCATTAATCTCTTTAGTAGCAGTAATTATGTTCTTATTTATTCTTTGAGAAGCATTTGCCGCCAAACGAGAAGTATCATCAGTAGAGCTTACCATGACGAACGTAGAATGACTACACGGCTGCCCACCTCCTTACCACACCTTTGAAGAGCCGGCTTTCGTGCAAGTACAAGCAAAATAACGAGAAAGGGAGGAATCGAACCCCCGTGAGATGGTTTCAAGCCAACTGCATGGCCACTCTGCCACTTTCTTAAATAAGACACTAGTAAAACGATTACCTTGCCTTGTCGAGGCAAAATTGTGGGTTAAACTCCCGCGTGTCTTAGCCCAGAGCTAAATGGCACATCCCTCACAACTAGGATTGCAAGACGCGGCCTCCCCTGTAATAGAAGAACTCCTACATTTCCACGACCACAGCCCTAATGATCGTACTCCTAATTAGCACACTGGTTCTTTACATTATTGTGTCAATGGTTTCCACCAAACTTACTGACAAATACATTCTAGATTCTCAAGAAATTGAAATTGTGTGAACTGTCCTGCCGGCAGTAATCCTTATTTTAATTGCACTTCCCTCCCTACGAATTCTTTACCTCATGGACGAGATTAACGACCCCCATCTAACTATTAAAGCCATGGGACACCAGTGATACTGAAGCTATGAGTACACAGACTACGAAGACCTTGGCTTCGACTCCTATATGGTTCCTACACAAGACCTAGTACCAGGACAATTCCGACTACTAGAAACAGACCACCGAATGGTTGTTCCAATAGAATCTCCTATTCGAGTTCTTGTATCAGCGGAAGACGTACTTCACTCCTGAGCTGTTCCAGCACTAGGAGTAAAAATAGACGCAGTACCAGGACGCCTGAATCAAACCGCCTTTATCGCCTCCCGTCCCGGTGTATTCTACGGGCAATGCTCTGAAATTTGTGGTGCAAATCACAGCTTTATGCCAATTGTGGTAGAGGCTGTTCCTCTAGAACACTTTGAAAACTGATCCTCACTCATACTTGAAGACGCCTCACTAGGAAGCTAAACTGGGCCTAGCGTCAGCCTTTTAAGCTGAAGATTGGTGGCCCCCAACCACCTCTAGTGACATGCCTCAATTGAACCCCGCTCCTTGATTTGCAATTCTTGTCTTCTCTTGACTAATTTTCCTAACAGTCATCCCCCCAAAAGTCCTAGCCCATAATTTCAACAATGAACCTACAACTGTAGGAGCTGAAAAAGCTAAACCTGAACCCTGAAACTGACCATGATACTAAGCTTCTTTGACCAATTCATGAGCCCCTCTTACCTAGGTATTCCCCTTATTGCGGTAGCAATCGCACTCCCATGAACTTTATACCCCACCCCTACAACACGATGATTGAACAATCGAGTATTAACCCTTCAAGGCTGATTTATTAATCGATTCACACAACAACTTCTTCTTCCTATTAACCCAGGAGGACACAAATGAGCAGTTCTGCTTACATCTTTAATGCTCTTCCTTATTACTATCAACATGTTAGGACTTCTCCCCTACACATTTACACCAACTACACAACTTTCTCTTAATATGGGCCTTGCCGTCCCTCTGTGACTAGCCACAGTAATCATCGGTATGCGAAACCAACCTACAGCTGCCCTAGGACATCTCCTCCCCGAGGGCACCCCAGCACCACTTATTCCTGTACTAATTATTATCGAAACGATTAGCCTGTTTATCCGACCCTTAGCCCTTGGAGTCCGACTAACTGCCAACCTAACAGCTGGCCACCTACTCATCCAACTAATTGCTACAGCAGCATTTGTTCTTCTCCCAATTATGCCAACCGTGGCCATCTTAACAGCCACAATCTTATTCTTACTCACTCTTCTAGAAGTTGCCGTAGCAATGATTCAGGCATATGTCTTCGTCCTACTCTTAAGCCTATACCTACAAGAAAACGTCTAATGGCCCACCAAGCACACGCATACCACATGGTAGACCCAAGCCCCTGACCGCTCACCGGAGCAATTGGCGCCCTGCTGCTAACATCCGGCACTGCAATTTGATTCCACTTCCATTCAACCCTCCTTATAACTCTAGGCCTAGTACTAACCCTCCTAACTATATACCAATGATGACGGGACATTGTCCGAGAAGGGACCTTCCAAGGCCACCACACCCCTCCAGTTCAAAAAGGACTACGTTACGGGATGATCCTGTTCATTACCTCAGAAGTATTCTTCTTTGCAGGATTTTTCTGAGCCTTCTACCACTCAAGCCTAGCACCAACCCCTGAACTAGGAGGTTGCTGACCCCCAACAGGAATCACACCCCTGGACCCATTCGAAGTACCACTATTGAATACAGCCGTCCTTCTGGCCTCCGGTGTAACTGTGACATGAGCCCATCACAGCCTTATAGAAGGAGAACGAAAACAAGCCATCCAATCTCTTACCCTTACAATCCTTCTGGGCTTCTACTTTACTTTCTTACAAGCCCTAGAATACTATGAAGCCCCCTTTACGATCGCAGATGGAGTATATGGATCAACATTCTTTGTGGCCACAGGATTCCACGGCCTACACGTAATTATTGGCTCAACATTCCTGGCTGTTTGTCTTCTACGTCAAGTACTCTACCACTTTACTTCAAACCACCACTTTGGATTCGAGGCCGCCGCCTGATACTGACACTTTGTTGACGTAGTATGACTATTCTTATACGTCTCTATCTACTGATGAGGATCATAATCTTTCTAGTATAAAAGACAGTACAGGTGGCTTCCAACCATCTAATCTTGGTTAAAGTCCAAGGAAAGATAATGAGTCTAATTATAACTATCCTAGCAATCACATCAGTACTATCAATCATTTTAATTATTGTTTCGTTCTGACTACCACAAATAAACCCCGACGCAGAAAAACTTTCACCTTACGAATGTGGATTTGACCCCCTAGGATCTGCCCGACTGCCCTTCTCCCTGCGGTTCTTCCTAGTAGCTATTCTATTCTTACTATTTGACCTAGAGATCGCATTACTACTTCCCCTCCCCTGAGGAAATCAACTGCTCGACCCACTAACAACCGTCTCATGGGCCACCGCCATCCTTGTTCTCCTAACATTAGGTTTAGTCTATGAGTGAATGCAGGGGGGCCTTGAATGAGCCGAATAGGGAATTAGTCCAACTAAAGACTTCTGATTTCGGCTCAGACAATTATGGTTAAAGTCCATAACTCCCTTATGACCCCGGTACACTTCAGTTTTAGCATAGCATTTATCCTAGGCCTAATGGGCCTGGCATTTCACCGAACCCACCTTCTCTCTGCTCTACTATGTTTAGAGGGCATGATGCTATCACTCTTTCTTGCTCTCTCTTTATGAACCCTACAAACAGAAGCAACAAACTTCTCTGCAGCGCCCATATTACTCCTCGCCTTCTCTGCTTGTGAAGCCAGCACTGGTCTTGCCCTACTAGTAGCAACAGCTCGAACCCACGGAACAGACCGACTACAAAGCCTTAACCTCCTGCAATGTTAAAAGTGTTAATCCCAACTCTAATGCTCTTCCCAACGATCTGGTTAACACCCAAAAAATGACTTTGGACATCTGCCGTATCCTACAGCCTAGTTATTGCCCTACTGAGTCTAACCTGACTCAACTGGACAGCAGAAACAGGGTGAACCCTGCCAAACAGCTATATAGCAATTGACCCCCTTTCTGCCCCCCTTCTAGTCCTAACATGTTGACTCCTCCCTCTAATAATCCTCGCAAGCCAAAACCACACGCAGTCTGAACCTGCCTCCCGGCAACGTATATACCTTAGCCTCCTGGCCTCCCTTCAAACCTTCCTTATTATAGCATTCGGGGCCACAGAAATTATTATGTTTTATATTATATTTGAAGCAACCCTTGTCCCCACTCTTATTATTATTACCCGATGAGGTAATCAAGCAGAACGCCTAAATGCGGGCACCTACTTCTTATTTTACACTTTAGCGGGATCCCTCCCACTATTAGTTGCACTACTAACCCTACAAAATTCAACAGGAAGTTTATCAATGATTACCCTAAACTTTTGTCAACCTTTAACTCTGATCTCTTGGGGGGACAAAATCTGGTGAGCAGGCTGCTTAGTGGCATTCCTCGTAAAAATACCCCTCTATGGCGTTCATCTCTGACTACCAAAGGCGCACGTAGAAGCCCCTATTGCCGGGTCAATAGTCCTGGCCGCAGTTTTACTAAAACTTGGGGGTTACGGCATGATTCGAATGACCACAGTCCTTGACCCCCTCACCAAAGAAATAGCCTATCCTTTCATCGTGCTCGCCCTCTGGGGAATCATCATAACAGGATCTATCTGTTTACGCCAAACAGACCTAAAATCACTAATCGCTTACTCCTCAGTAAGCCACATAGGCCTAGTAGCTGGGGGTATTCTTATTCAAACCCCCTGAGGCCTAACCGGAGCAATTATTTTAATAATTGCCCACGGACTAGTCTCATCGGCATTATTCTGTCTGGCAAACACAAGCTATGAACGAACACACAGCCGAACCATGGTCCTAGCACGAGGCATGCAAATACTATTCCCCCTAACAGCCACATGATGATTTATTGCTAACTTAGCCAATCTTGCACTCCCCCCACTCCCTAATCTTATGGGAGAAGTAATAATCATTACAACCATGTTTAACTGATCTCCTTGAACCCTCGTCCTAACAGGGCTCGGCACCCTGATCACAGCCGGCTACTCCCTCTACATGTTCCTAATGACTCAGCGAGGCCCAGTACCAGCACATATTACAGGATTAACCCCTTATCACACACGAGAGCACCTTTTAATTGCCCTTCACTTAATCCCAGTTATCTTACTTATCCTTAAACCAGAGTTCATGTGAGGATGATTCTACTGCAGGTATAGTTTAACGAAAATGTTGGATTGTGATTCCAAAGACAGGAGTTCAAACCTCCTTATCCGCCGAGAGAGGCCTGTAGCAATAGAGACTGCTAATCTCTACCCCCGCAGTTAGAGTCTGCGGCTCACTCGGCCTTTGAAGGATAACAGTCATCCGTTGGTCTTAGGAACCAAAAACTCTTGGTGCAAATCCAAGCAGAGGCTATGCAAACCACACTGATTTTATCATCATCACTTACACTAATCTTTGCCCTCCTAGCCTACCCTATTCTTACAACGATTGACCCTACACCAAAACCCCCCGGTTGAGCCGTGTCCCACGTAAAAACCGCAGTTAGTGCCGCATTCGTGGTCAGTCTTTTACCCTTATTCATCTTTCTAGATCAGGGAGTAGAGACAATCGTTACCACCTGACACTGAATAAACACATCCACTTTCAACATTAGCATTAGCCTAAAGTTCGATGCCTATTCAATTATCTTTACGCCCATCGCCCTTTACGTGACCTGATCCATCCTTGAATTTGCCTCCTGATACATACACGCGGACCCCTACATGAACCGATTCTTTAAATACCTCCTCATGTTCTTAATTGCTATAATTATCTTAGTTACAGCCAACAACATATTCCAACTATTTATTGGTTGAGAAGGAGTAGGAATTATGTCCTTCCTACTAATCGGCTGATGATACGGCCGAGCCGATGCCAACACTGCAGCCTTGCAAGCCGTAATTTATAACCGAGTAGGAGACATCGGACTAATTATAAGCATGGCCTGGTTTGCCATGAATCTTAATTCATGAGAAATACAACAAATCTTTGCACTCTCCCACAACATAGACATAACCCTCCCCCTTCTAGGCCTAATCATTGCCGCAACAGGCAAGTCGGCCCAATTCGGACTTCACCCTTGACTGCCTTCCGCAATGGAAGGTCCTACGCCAGTCTCCGCCCTACTGCACTCAAGCACAATGGTCGTAGCAGGAATCTTCCTCCTTATTCGACTGCACCCTCTTACCCAATCTAACCCCACAGCATTAACCATTTGCTTATGTCTAGGTGCACTAACAACACTATTCACTGCCACATGTGCTCTCACCCAGAATGACATTAAAAAAATCGTAGCCTTCTCTACTTCAAGTCAGCTGGGACTTATGATGGTAACAATTGGGCTTAATCAGCCCCAATTAGCCTTCTTCCACATTTGCACCCATGCCTTCTTCAAAGCAATACTCTTCCTCTGCTCCGGATCAGTAATCCACAGCCTTAACGACGAACAAGACATCCGGAAAATAGGAGGCCTGCACAACCTAGCACCTTTTACATCTACCTGTCTGACAATTGGAAGCCTAGCTCTAACAGGAACCCCCTTCCTGGCCGGCTTCTTCTCAAAAGATGCCATCATCGAAGCCCTAAACACCTCTTACCTAAACGCCTGAGCCCTTGTCCTCACTCTAATTGCAACCTCTTTCACGGCTGTCTATAGCTTCCGAGTTGTATTCTTTGTTACCATGGGAACCCCCCGATTCATGCCTCTCTCTCCAATCAACGAAAATGACCCTGCGGTTATCAACCCAATTAAACGACTGGCCTGAGGCAGCATTGTAGCAGGACTAATTCTTATTTCAAACACCCTCCCTACAAAAACACCCATTATAACCATACCCCCTATACTAAAACTAGCTGCTCTTATCGTCACAATCATTGGACTTCTAACAGCCATAGAACTAGCCGCCCTTACTGCCAAACAATTTAAACCTACCCCAATCATTAAACTACACAACTTCTCAAATATACTTGGCTACTTCCCCGCAACAGTACACCGCCTGGCCCCTAAACTAAACCTGGTTTTAGGCCAAACAATGGCCAACCAACTAGTAGACCAATCCTGATTTGAAGCCGCAGGCCCCAAAGGGCTAGCTTCAGCCCAGGCAAAAATATCCGCCGCCACTAGCGACGCCCAACGAGGGATCATCAAGACATATCTAATAATCTTCATAATCACCACAGGACTGGCCACCCTTTTAGCCTCTACCTAAACAGCCCGTAAAGCCCCCCGACTTAAACCACGAGTCAACTCTAACACTACAAATAGGGTTAGCAATAAAACTCAAGCGCATAACACTATCATAACACCCTGAACAATAAAGACAGTAGAAGATAAAAAAAAAAATACTAAAATACTGAAAATACTAAATATACTAAATGCTCTTTAGTAATGCAAGTACAGTTCATGAAGATTCAAACGCAACTTGATTTCATGCTCATGAAGATCACAAAATCCCGGCAGTTGCTGGTAACGAAAAACTAAGACGCTTCGTTTTTTTCAGAGCATAGGCATAGAGCAACATTCAACATGCTCAACTGGCCAATAAGAAGCTGAAGGGTGTGACCACACATATAGGGGCGACAGAAGCTCAACATGGCCCAGTGCTGGACCAGCAGGGGGCCTGGGGTGACACGGCCCTAGAGAAGGTGAGAGGGTGAGTCACTACCTGAGATTCAGAGGCCG